>NC_067410.1:53257379-53571934 GCF_009764475.1 Pristis pectinata
ATCTCACCACATGCATGACCACTCTTCAAGAGTGATGAGATAAATTGTCAGGGCCCACAATCTCGAACAGTTTTTGCTTGGGATTCATTTATGCATCAAGTCAATGCAAGTCTACTGTACTCATCACTGCATTGATCTGTGTAGTGGCACCCAAAAAGTTGCATAAATTAACAATGTTTAAGGAGTTGGTCTTATGTAAGTTTATGGTTGGGAGAGGTGCAGGTAGAGAGCTGAGAGGAGAGAATGCTTTTGACCTCTTGAGTACGGAAGGATATTTCCAGCATCTTACTATATGTCTCATAAAATGATTTTCATTCTTGGTAAAATGGTTATAAATGATGAAGACCATTTGTCCCAGCTTTATCCATCTAAAATGACCCTTTCTGTTGATGGTTTTTGTGTGACGAGATGGTAGTCTCTGTTGTACTTTTGGGATTCCTTCTGTCTTTTATTCTTCTACTAGATTGTCATTCAGTCTTCGCCTTTCAAGTTGAAAAGCTTATTTCTCCAGTTACGTCCTATAATTTAACCTCTAACAATTAAGAACATATGAAGACTTCAAGCCTTATAGTTAATAAAATTATGCTGGTCTGTGACCAAAAGTCATAAGTTCATATTTATCTTGCATCTCTTAATAGGTTCAATTAGCTGAAATCTTTTGATCTCAGATTTAAAATTAAGTGTTTACCAAGCATACATCAAAAGTTTGTGGAATAGAAAGTGATGGTATTTCTTAACTTGCCTCCAAAAATCCCTGACAATTTTAACACCATGTCCCTTTGTCCAAGACTCACCACTTTCTGTCAGTTCCTCTTAATTCAAATCATCACCTAACTTTCTAAGTTAATTTGGTAATCTCTCTTTGTAACTTCACATGGAGTCCAAGTATCATTTTGGTAAATCATGGCTGCACTCCTTCCAAGGTCAATCCATGCTTCCGAATGTGCGGTGCCCAGAATTGCTCCAGGTGTAGTTAACTTGAGCTTTATGTAGCAGTAGCACAAGTTCTATAAAACCAGCAGTCCACTTGCCTTTATTATAATTTTCTGCACCTATGTTCATTGACTCCCTCATTGCTGCTTGTTTTACACCATTTTTCACTTTTTTTCCATTTTTAGGTCCAACAAAAGTTCCACTTAGCATAGTTTTGTCCATTTGCTTTGTCAATAGCTCCTTGTAATTTAATGTTCCATCTGCACAGCTTAGTGTCATCTATCCATTAGTAGAATTAGAAGTGTGATTTTTTTTTTGATCAGATCTAGATCCAATACATCGGAGTTTATGAATTCTATTGATAGGTAAGAGTCCCTTTGTGACATACACATCCTTACAGTTTGAGTAGCTGCCTATAATCCTTTCCCTGTCCACTGCCATTTAATCAGTTTCCTAAACAGGAAATGTTCTTCATTTCATAAGCTTCAGCTCAGCTAATGGTAGCCTTACCAAGTACATCCTCCCCACTCTACCACGTATAGTCCCTAGTCCTGACCATTTTAGAGCTATAATCTGGTAATAACTTCTGTGGCATAGCTTCCCAGCTGAATTTGCAGCTTCAATTCATTCAGTTTATTCCTTATACTCTGTGCGTTTAGATAAGAAATGTTTGTTTGCTATAATGTTTCACTTGCGCATCTTGCGTTTTTCTCTCCTGTTTTAATACTTAAGTTTTCCCAATGCCTGCAGTAATGAAAACTGCAGTTAATGCTATTACTCTGCTCTATGCTATTGCTCTGCTCGATTCCCTTTTGTTTGCTTTGTAACACATTTTCTTGCAGCTCCTACGTTTGCTTGCTTAAAGTTCTTGCGGTCACTGGCTGTTCATCTTGTTCCTTCCTGACCCTATGCTGGTGAAAAGGAACCCTTAGCAATAAATTTTACAGCTATTTTCTGCAATCCATTTCTTGAATACTACCTTTATGCCTCATTTTAACCCACTGCCTATTCTTGTTTAGCGCCAGTGGTGACTTTAATGGGTAAGATCACACTGATCATGTCTTGTGTGGCCCTGACCGACCATTCAATTTTGCAATCATGATGTCCAGAATGTGATCACTATTATCACCAGGACATTTATGCAAGGCACAGCGTGATGCTAGTGGCGGCCAGGCTGCAGGCAGCAGGAGTTAACACCCCACCATGACCTGCAGACTATTCTGATGGCTGCCCAATGAGAGGCATTTGGAAATGGTTGGGAAAAATGTTTTTAACTTTATTTCTTTTAAATATTTAATTAAAAATATGAAAATACTGGTGACCAAAAATAAATAGTGTAAAACAAACAGGAAAAATAGACCAACATCTTGCTTTTTGCGATGAAATCAGTGGCCCCATTCATTCTTTGAAGGGGGTTCTGCTAGATGCACCAGCTAAGGTTAGCATAAGGCAGAGTGACCAGATACAGTGCATTTGGCTCCTTGGCTCAGCAACTTAGAAAATGCCACTGGTCTGGTTGTTGAGCCTAGGGGCAGGTATGCAAGTCTGGAATGGGCACTGCAGTAAGCTAGCTGCTGTCTGCAGAACAGTTGGCTAGCTATCAGTGTGTTCTGGCCTAATACATCCAAATGAGTACAAATCATTAATGTAAGTTAGAGCTAGTGGAAGTCTCAATGCTGATTCTGGAGTATAGTGTCTAATTCTGGCCATCTTTAGGAAGTATGTCAAGACCTTGGAGATGATGCAGAGGAGATTTACGGAAATGCTACCAATGATTCAGGACTTCAGTTATGAGGAGAGACTAGTGAAGCTGGGATTGTTGCCCTTGGAGCTAAGAAGGTTATTTAAAAATGTTTTTGCGTATCCTTGCATATATCCTTATGAACCTCCATTTTCATCCTGCAGCATCTTAGATTTTGTTTTGTTTTACTTTGATTCATTTAGGGTCACATATATTTAGTCTGAGCTTACTATTTCAGATATATTTGATCTGCATGCTTTAATGTTCCTTTTCTAGAGTGTTGTTGAGGACTTCCAACAATCACTGGCATGACCACTTAGTTATTCAATGATTTTGAAATTAACAAATTTAATATCAAATCCTTGGGTAGTGGGTTTAGGCTTTTCTGACTTCCCCTTTCACACTGGAGTAGATGGTTTTATGGTGGTCATTCCCAAGGGACTATGTCATATACTTAGGTTGCCAACATTTTTTTGTGAATAAATGATGCCACTGATGTTTCTAATATGTTAATGTATTTTATGTATTTCATGCAATCTGACTTTATGGCACTTGTGTCTATCTAAATTAATACTGGTTGATTTACATTCTGTTACATTCTGTTTCAACCTCTTCGTAGTGTAAACTTTTTCCAAATCTTTTTTTCTGTGCTTAATTTTGTGTTTAATCTTTGGTCTATGATGTGCGCTCTGAAGACTGCAATGATTTTTAATTTGACAATCACTTGCCGGTGTTTTTATAGGTAGATATTCCATGGCTGCTTGGACAACATTTTGTGGTACATTCTGAGGCTTTGGCTATTAAGGATTCATACAATGAAATTACACTTTTTCAAGAAATAGATGGTTGTTTCAAAGCTATCTATTCATATATTTCCAGGTAAAATACATTATAGCTCTTCTGAAACAATAACAGGTTTTCATTTTTCCCAGGACAGCTTGTTTTGTAAACCTGCCAAGCAAGGGTTTTTTTTCAAGTCTTAGTTAAGTCTTATTGAAGTTAAAATTTCCCTTCTATTAGATGTGATGTACCAAAGGGTTCCAAATTGTTCTTTATTCAATTAGTAATTCATATTTATTTTGGTTGTGCTGTCTGGTATGAGGTGGTTTTTACTTAGATTAGCATGGCTACCCAATTCTGTTTTTGGCATGTGTACAATTTCAGTTTTTATAGTTCCAGTACTGTATCTGGAGTTCCTGTATTTGTCATTGCATGAAAATGATGTTTCTTTTCAGTTATCTGCAAATGTGATTGAATTTCCAGTTTTTTAATAAACATAATTTTTGTGCTGCAGAATGTGTGCAGATAAGGTTGAAATAAAGCTGCTTCCGCCTGGCATTTTGGCCACAGTGTTAGATTTCTATTTGCCAATCATTCTGATTTCTACTCTGCAGCATATACACTGTTCATTATCTGTTGTGGAGTCATGACCCATAGACACAAAATTAAACTTTTATCAAGGTTGTGTCTGGCAATGGAAATTTGTGTGTGAATAGCTGGTAAAGTAGGAGAAAGAGCTAATGAAAAGCTAACCATTTCTCAAACTTTTCAGATCCACAGTTAAACATAGCGGTTTGGAAGAGGTCTTCCATGTCTTGGAGACGAGCACCATCAAACTGGCAAAGGCTTGTCATTTCAAATGGATAAATCGGGGCCGGGCAATCCAAGCAATTTGCAAATCCTACCAAACTCTCATAATATACTTTTCTGACATGAGTTACAGTGACCATGACATCACAGCAGAAAGCATCCTCCTTAAACTCCAACAGCCTCGGTATTATCTCTTCCATTTCTAATGCCTATTTTAAGTTTTGAGTCTTAAACTTTTGTTGACTTTTGTTGTTTTCTGGGACTCAAAGTTATTGCTATGTGCCCAGGAGTGTCGATATGTATTTCTCGTTATGGAAGTTCATTCAGTCCTCTTTTAGCATTTATATCTGGCCTTTCATGATCTTAAGACGTGCTTTACAGCAATAGAAATATGTTGAATTGTAGTCACCTTTCCGTTGTAGAAAAGGTGGCAGCCCAATTATGCACTGCAAAGCCCCACAAGTTACAAAATGATTAATGAACATAAGCTATTTTACATATTAGTTGAGTAAAACACATTGCCAAATCTAAAAAGCAAAACTTTGCTTTTTAGAATATTGCATTTGCATCTTTTATCAGTGCCTGTGCAGGAAGATTCATTTGGCTTTTCATCAATAGTTAATACTTCTGACAGTACAGCATGATAGCATCAGCCAAGAATTTGTGCTCAAGTTATTATTCAAATTTATTCCATAACGTTGGGACTCAAAAGCAACCATGTCTCTACCATAATATGGTTGACATCATGGATTGTGCTGCAAGTGCATCATTAAAATATACTTTTAAAATAACAGATTAACCACAATTAACATTTGCCTTGGGGAAAATGTTATCCAGTGGCTGTGATAACTAGATCCATGTATTTGTACAATGTTTTTATTCTCTTTTTGCATTTACAGCATTCTACTTGCCATTTTCTTCTTGAGAGATCTCCTCCACCACTTGGACAATCTATCACTATTTTTTCAGGAACGATTTCTAAACCCAGTTAGAATACCTGAAAGGGTTCAATCCACAATTAATCTCCTTGAGTGCAAGTACCTTGGAAACAATATCTTATGGGAGAGCAGTTTTTTGTTGGGAATCCAGTTACTGGAAAGTGGTGCTCTTTCTCGACTTCCTCTGGCAAGAAAGCCACATGGACCAATACTTCACAAGACAGCAGCTAAAGCTACCGATGAGATAGCTGACTCTGTTAAAACTTTGGTTAGTAGATTCTAAAATATTGGTGATTATTTAAGTACGAGTTGCAAACTTGAATTTTGGTGTATAAATTTTCTTACTATGTTTTGCATTAGGATTTTCACTTGTCCTGTGGTGCTCCATGCTCCTGGGTTACGTACACTGCACTATAATGAGTAATCATTGACAAAGAAATGGTGTAATACAGATGATAGCTTATTCGAAGAATTCTACTTGTGCTTTGTTTTTGTTAGGTGAGGAATATTGTTGACAGTTTGAAGGAGAGGTTCCCTGATAATGCAATCATCAGAGCTTTTCGGATCCTAGATCCAGATAGGATTCCGTCTGACCCTGAGAAACTGGCTCAGTATGGAAATAGTGAAGCAGCAGCTCTACAAAACCATTTCTCAGATCTCCTTTCCAGTGATGGAAAAGATTTAGTTGCTGAGTGGGATCAGATGAAATACCTCATTGCATCCAGAAAAGGAGAGAGTCTGGATGAAGTAAGCAATTCTTTCAATGATTTTTTTTTAGTTTATCCACTTGTATTTACTATGGTTTAATAAATAGATTACTTCACAGTATAACATTAAGACTTAGGAGTAGGAGTGGCCATACAGCCCCTCGAGTCATTCAATAAGAACTTAGTTGACTTGATTCTTGGCCTCAAATTCACTCCCCTGCCTGGTTCCCATAGTTCTTGATTCTCCTTTTGTCCTTGTATTACTCTTGAATACCTATACTCAATCTGCCCAGTTCTCTAATGGTGAGAATTCCATAGCCTCTGAGAAAAGAAATTCCTTCTCATCTCAGCCTTTATCCTTAGACTCTCCCATTAGTTCTTGATTACTGCACCAGGGGAAATGCCTTCACTTACTCTGCCTTGTCAAGGCCCCTCAGAACTTTTCATATTTTAATAAAATTGTCCCTCATGCTCCTTAATTCCAGACAATATTTGCTCATCATCCCTTTGTCTCAGAATTCAATCTATTTCTAAAGATAGATACTAAATCTGGTGAAACTGAATAAAAATGTATTAAAATCCATTACTGTGAAATCTTGCTCAATAGAATGTTAATATTTTGAAATATTTCATAAATGTGAGGGTCATAGAACTATACAGAATGGAAATTGGACCTTTGGCCTACCAAGTCCACACTGACCTTCAGACACCCATGTTTACTGATCCCATTTTTTTCTCCCCATACTCCTATCAACCACCACCAGTTTCTACTAATCAGTTTAAAGTGGCCAATTAACCCAATATCCTCTGAGATGTGGGAGAAAACGGGAGCATCCAGAGGAAATGCATGCAGTCATAGAAAAAGTATGCAAAATCTACATGGCACTAGAGGTCAAGATTGAACCCGGATAGATGGAGCTGTGAGGCAGCAGCTCCATTAACTGTAGTGCTGTAAGGATCAGATGGGCTGATGAATGGCAGCTAAATTTTGAGCAACAAAGGTTTCAGGCAGTGACAATATCCAAAATGGGAATGTCTAACCACCTACCCTGAATCCATGGTATTACCATCACTGGGTCCACTGCCTGGAGGTCACTTTGATTCGTAACTCACCTGGACCAGCCAGATAAATATTGAGGAATCACCTGAGTGATTCATCTGCTGACACTCCTAACCTTAGAATTTGAAATAGGTCCTTCAGAACACCACATCCTTGCCAATCTGTTTGCCCAATTACACTAATCCTATTTCCCTGCATCTATGCTTTGCTTCTGTGCCTGTCTAAATGCCTCTAAATGAAGTGATTGTATCTGACCACCACCTCTTCTAGCAGGGAGTTACAGATAACAACCACTTTTTTTTTAGAAAAGAATCTTTCTTAAGTCCCCTTTTGTATCTCCTTCCATTCACCTTAAACCTATGCTGTCTTCAGTCCTCTGCAGTGCACAAGTCATGATCATGAAGTACACTCCATAGATGGAATGCAAATCCAACAGCTCTCAAGAAACTAAATATCATCCAGGACAAAGCAGCCCTCATGGCAACCATCTGCAACCCTCAACATTCATTGCACATTGCCACCACTGTGTACTGATGTCTACAAAATGCACTGCAATTGTTTACCTAGGCTGATCTGACAGCACCTCCTGCCTGAGACTTCCATCACCAAGAAGGACTAGGGCAGCAGGTATATGGGAACAGTGCCAGCTGCAGGTTCTTGTCCAAGAAGGACTGCAGTGGTTGTAGAAGGTAGCTCACGACCATGGCAATTTGGGATGGGCAATAAATGCTGGCCTTGCCAGCAACACCTAGATCCCAAAAATGAATATAGAAACATAGAAAAACTACAGCACAATTCAGGCCCTTTGGCCCACAAAGCTGTGCTGGACATGTCCCTACTCTAGAAATTACTAGGCTTACCCATAGCCCTCTATTTTACACAGCTCCATGTACCTATCTAACAGTCTCTCGAAGGACCCTATTGTGTCCGCCTCCACCACCGTTTCTGGCAGCCCATTCCACGCACTCACCACTCTCTGAGTAAAAAAACTTACCCCTGACATCTCCTCTATATCTACTCCCCAGCACCTTAAACCTATGTCCTCTTGTGGCCACCATTTCAGCCCTGGGGAAAAGCCTCTGACTATCTTACCCCATCAATACCTCTCATCATCTTATACACCTCCTATCAGGTCCTCCCTCATCCTCTGTCTCTCCAAGGAGAAAAGGCTGAGTTCCTTCAGCCTGCTTTCATAAGGCATGCTCTGCATTCCAGACGGCATCCTTGTAAATCTCCTCTGCACCCTCTCTATGGCTTCCACATAGAGCACAGTACTCCAAGTGGGGTCTGACCAGGGTCCTATATTGCTGCAACAATACCTCTCGGCTCCTAAATTCAATTCCCTGATTGACGAAGGACAATATACCATATGCCTTCTTAACCACAGAGTCAACCTGCGCAGCCGCTTTGAGCATCCTATGGACTCGGACTGCAAGATCCCTCTGATCCTGATATATAAAAATAAAACAAGTAGGATATATACAAAAGATGGTACTTTGAATTCAACATCTCTATGCTGGACTTTACAAGATATTTATATATTTGAAGCAAGAGTGAAAATAGTTTTTCTTTTCCTTCCCTCTTTCTTCTTCACAGGTTTGCATTGACCTAGCACACTCGGACATGTGGAGAAAAGAATATCCAAATTTCTCAATCCTATCAGAGGTTTGTATGGTGATGTCAGCATCAACCAGTGAACCCGATAGGGGATTTACATCTGTGAACTTGATAAAAAATAAATACAGGTATACTGTCAAGTTGAGAATTAGCCAGTAGTTGTTTGTTATATGGTTTATTAGTGGTTGAATGCTGTGACTTAATTTCTTCTGCAGGAATTTGCTTACTTCAGACCAACTTGATCAGTTGCTCAGACTGTGCTTGGAGAAGCCTGAAGATGCGCAGGATTACTTGGATGCAGCCTACGCTGCATGGCTGCAAGCTGAACAATGGAGGCTTCTTCTCAAAGAATGGAGAAGAGGGGAAGAATCAAAAACTGAATCTGATTCAACTGAATCTGATCTGGATCCCTTGTCTGATTCAGAATAAAAGTTATTGCTGCTGACTAGTGTCTGGGGACATGCATGACAAAGGGAAAAATCCAATTTCTTTGTTAACTTGTGATTCTCTGTTGGTGCTATGTTGTTTGTAATTGTATTACAAAGAAATGTACATTTGCCTTACATTACATTACATTTTTGCCTTACATTACATTACATTGCCTAAAATAAAAGGCATCTCCCAGTATTCTGTATACTGTTCCTTTATTGCCGATTGATAATCCAACACAACATGCTTCTATATCATAGCATGTCTATCATACAATAAAAGAATTGATAATTTTTATAGATGAGTTTAAATACAGCTGGGTTATCATGACTCAATAGCATTTGGTACATTTTTAAGAAATAAACTTTTGACACCCGCTAGTTTCTTAGATCTTTTAACAGTCATTGACTGTCCAAAATTGGATGTAATATGTTCAAGGTGAAATGCAGCTGCTGCTGTATGTGCGATTGTTGCAGTGATGCTTGGGTATAAGGATAGACAGGAAGAAGCTGTTTGAAGAATTGCATTCTTAAATCTCCTTGGGAGCTTGGGTTTTAATAATACTTTGAGATGTTCATGGGTTTCAAAGTCATAAACAACTCCTGGATCCCATTCTTCCTAAAATTATATTGCAAAGTACTGGGAATGATGTCAAAAAAGTGAAATTTAAAAGACTTCATATTGGATTATTCCATTGAGTGATATTTTAAAATGTGGCATTAACTTTGATTTTAAGAAATATGAAAGACTTGTATTTGGTATTTTTTTTGATAAGGCAGCTGTATACTACTTCAGGGAGTTCTAGAGCTCCGCTTCCTGTATGCAATGCAGAAAAGTGGAGTTAGGGCTTTTATCTGAGCTGTCAATGCCATTGGCATCGGCAACGTTTTTTTAAATGAAACACTTTTTACAAAATATTTCACTTTTATGAATGTTCAGGTTGTCTTGCGTGCATCGATCAATATGAAAATAACATCCCCTCGGATACTTTGTTGTACATGATATATCTCAAAAAAAGAAAGTAAACATCAATCTAGAATAGAGCTGGAGCTGTGTTTTATTGTTGGCAGGTCACTGGGGTGCATTTACTACCCTACCCTTCAGTGATGTAATCTGCTTATCCTGCACAGCAAACTCTTCATTGTTAACCATTTCAGTTTCTAAGCTAGTTATGCTTTTATTTAATTCATGCTACTTGGCTAACCTGAAACTTCAGCATTTAAGATTATGCAAATAGTTCACAATTCTTCAACACCCTTTCACTTTTCCCCCTGTGGATTCCCTGTGGATTTCACACTCTGGTACATGTGAAAGCAGTTTATATATGTGGTCTCATTGTCGCAACCCTGATGTGTTTGGTGCTGAGAAAAATCACCAGAATGCTGTGAGTTATGAGTCCAGGTTATGGTCAGCCACCTGACTCATTGTGGACCACATCCTTGATGGATCCATTGAGAGTAGATTTCTGAATGTAAAGCAAAAAGGTTGCTTGGTTCTTCCAGCCTGTATTGAAGCTTAGAAATGCATAAGGTTTACTTATTGGATGACAAAGAATACTCTTGCATGTTCGCACATAGTAAAACATTCCGTGCAGCAGTTCAGAAGTTATGTTTTAGTCATCCTCCCTTGACACCAACAATTAAGTTTTGGATAGGGAAACTGGTGGATGTCCACATAAGCATGATTATGCCCTCCCATGCTTTAATAACATTTATTTTCCATGAACTTTTTTAGTAATCACCTTATTTAATGTTGCACTTGTGAAATGGACTGATGTTTGTTATTGGATATTCCCATTTCATTTAATTATGAGTTCAAATGTTCTTGAGCTGCTGCTTTGGCTTGCTTAATATAATTGGTGTAGGGTGTTGGGTTTGGTAGTAAATGTGTCCATTGTCTTTCTGCTTAACTAAGCAAATTTTAGTTTATTGCATATATTCATTGTCACTTAAAAAAAATATACGGATAGTCTTAACACTAGTTTGCCAAAAATTTATTGTACAAGATTTCTATGAAGTGCATGCATGATCCATTTGTAGCATTTTTACCACAGGCCATTAATTCACTCACTGTGCATTTTAATATTAATCTCAACAACATGCATTCCCACTTTAAATAACTTTTCTCAAGAAGGTGCTAACATGCTTTTCAATGAATAACTAACATGTTGTTGTGTTTAGGTGAAAATTGGAAATGGATTGACAGTATACATTGTGCTGAGCACTGAAAATGGATATAATTGAGGAAATATTATGCTTGGAACAAGATGATGCATTTTAAAAATTGTGCTTGGAATTGGTGTTCTGTTTATTTGGGAGATGGAAAATGATTTGATGCATTTAGAATTCTATGCTTGGATCAGAATTATACTTGGACCAGGTATGTAGCTGTGCTTAACTGGAATTGAATGTATTGTGTTTTGTACTGTATACAGGCTGCTCTTGGTCTAAAGAAAATAAAGGTGTTAAGTTTGTTAAAGGAATTCCTTTTGAATGTGATGAATTCAAACTGCACACACGAGATTCTGTTTCTTAACGTAATTTGGCACAAAGACAAGCAGATCTGCTTGGAGTGTTTGGAGAAAAACCTCAAGCTATTATAGTAGTTGAAGTAAATGCTTCAAATTGCAGTTTCTTTGCTGATTTAATATTAAAGGCTTTAAATAAACTCTTGGAGCACAATTTTCACCAGGTGAAAAATATGCATACATTAAACGAGTGCAAATAAAAGAACTATAAATGATCAACTGCACGCAATCTTTTAATGCTGATTGTCACACAATTCTTCAGGACATTTTCTTAAATGTGCACAGCTTAATTTGTTATTTGTTTTAAATTATGCATTTCTCAAAGTTCTATCCCCCTATTTGAGAAGCAAGTTAAATGATTTTACTCCCATTAAATATGGTGGATGAAACATTGGGATTAATTCTTGGTGAAAATACTTATAATTGCCTTGTGTGCACCATCCTTTGTGCATAGGTTTGACTTAACACTGAAATGGTTCAGTGATTTATTTTTGAATGATTTTTCTTCCTTCAATAAAATCGAGACATCAGAATAATGTAAGGCTGGCAATACTAGCTAATTCGTTGTTTCATTATACCTCTTGGAGTCATGTGAATTGAACAACTTGAACAGACTTTTATTTAGAATCTTGCTTTGTGTTATTCATGGGCAGTTTGATGTCTGGAACCACTTGGTTCATTGTAGTCCCTTTGTCAAGGAAGGAACTGAGCTTGTGAGAAGACTAGAACTGTAACTGGTGGATTACCACCTTTACCTCGTGTGTTTTGGGAACCATGATATCCAAACATGATATTCAGAGGGTGATACCTAGCATCCTAGAAATTGAGTCTTTTGTGAGTATGGAGCCTTTGGAATGTAGTAGAATTGTAGGCTTTGTGGAGACTGAAAACCTGTGGGGATACATTCAGCTGAATGTATGCTTCTCAAGCATTTGTTACTGAGTATATGCAGCCCTGATTTCAGGAAGGGAAATAATCTTTATGAACCTGACCTGACAAACGTTCCAGAGATGTCAAGGAATTAGCGACTCTTCAGGTTTGTTGCTTGATCTGAATTTTAACCTAGAGTCAGAGTTGTACAACATAGAGAAAAGGCCTCTTTGGCCCACAATCTGCATTGATGATCAAGTACCCATTTTCAGTAATCCCACATCCACCCAATTTCCCCCAGAAGATGTCCCAATAATCCAAATATCTAAAGCCCACCTCCTGCACCATCTCTTTTGCTAAGCATTCATCTGACCCCTCCTCCTGTTTCTATACTCACAAGCACATGGCACCAGAAGTAATACAGAAATTACAACCTTGCACATGCTGATCTTTAATCTTTTAGCTGACTCCCTAAATTCATGTTGTAGGATCTCATCCTCTTTCTACCTATGTCGTTAGTACTCACGTGCACCATGACCTTTGGCTATTCACCCTCCCTTTGCAGCTGCTCTGTGACATCCCGAATCTCAGCAATGTACCATCTGGGATCATCCTTTGTGACTACAGAAACAAACATCTTTTCTCCTCACTACTGAGTCACCTACTAACTTACTATTCATTATTCCCCTGTTCTCCAGCTGAGTGAACTGTGGTGCTACAAACTTGGACCTTGCTACTTCACCTGAGACACCACCCGCCCTAACAGTATCCAAAATGGTATACCTGTTTGAGAGGGTGATGACAATGGGACTCCAGCACCATTTGCCTTTTATCTGCTGTTCTTCCTGGTGGTTGCCCATCGCTTTTCTGCCTGTGGTTGTGATGTGACCAGTTCACTAAATGTGCTATCCATAATTTTTTTCAGCATCATGGATGCTACACAGAGTCCATCCCTGTGGTCAGTCAGGTGCTTGGGAAAGCAGGAGGATTGGGAGCAGATTAGAATTTGGACTTTGCCAAATTCTAATCTGCTCCCAATCCTCCTGCTTTCCCAGGCAATTTTATATGCCTCTTTAGATCTAATACCATTGCTAATGTACTTAAATAGTTGAGCTCATTTTCCTAACATTTTGTATAAGATATACTTCCATTGCATGATATTCTAAACATAATCAAAGTAATCTGAGAAAAATATTCACTAAGCACAGGGTTTTGGTATGAATTGACTTGAAAATTTTTTTTTTAGTTTTCACATTGGATGCTGGAAACTTTTTGAGAGAGGGGTACCATGCTCAAGAAGCATACTGATCAACCTGTAAAATGTTCAATTGACAAGCTTCAAAGTTTTACTGGCAAACTCCATTGGTCCTGTTCTTTATCAATTGTATTGAAGAATTCTCAGACAACGTATGAGGGATAAATTTTAAAATGGTATGAAATTAAAGTTGAAATGCATAATTAAAATACCTGGAATATAAATATTTATGTGCAATTGCTTCAAATTAAAATCCCTGATATGAAATAAGGAAAGTACAATATGCATAAAATTTTATTGGTAGGGCTGAAAGTTTTTTAAATAATAATTATGACTTGGTATGCTATGTAAATCTCATTCAGAACTATAAACAATGCTTTTGATTTTCTGGTTAACTTATAAAATAACTTATAATGGTCTATCTTATAAAATAGCTTGTGCTCATGTAATTTGAGATGATTTTGTTAGATTGCCTTTCTAAAAAAAATTACAAATGGCACAGCCAGTGAAAGTGTCCTGAATCAGTGAAAGCAACTTCGGGATTTTCATTAAACGGGCAGGGTGTACTCCCCAGGGCTCTCTCATTTACTGTGTTGAACAGAAAAGTCAAGGGGTACACGTACCTTGTTCCCTGAAAGTAGCAACACAGGGTGGTGACGAAGGCATATGTGCTTGCCTGCATCGATCAAGCTATTGAGTACAAGACTTGGGACGTCATGTTACAGCTGTACAAAATGTTGATTAGACTGCACTTGGAGTATTGTTTACCATTCTGGTCATCATGCTCAGGAAAGGTGTGATTAAGCTAGAGATGGTATAGAAAAGATTCACAAGGACGTTGCCTGGTTTGGAAGGCTTTTGTTATAAGCAGACATTGTATTGGCTGGGTCTGTTTTCCCTGGAGCAAAAGGAGCTGAGAGGTGACATGATGGGGTAAATAAGATTGAGAGGCATAGATAGCCAAAGTCTGTTTCCAATGGTATTGGTATCTAAAACTAGTGAGCATAGGTTTAAGGTGAGAGGGAGGAGGCTTAAAGGGGATATGAGGGGTATTGGAATGAGCTGCCAGAGAAGTGGTGGAGGCAAGAACAGTAACAATGTTTAAGAGAAATCTGAACAGGTACTTGAATGAGCAGGGAAACGAGGGATATGAAATTAATACAGGCAAGTGGGATCAGTATAGATATGATGGTTGGCATAGATATGGTGGGCTGAAGGATCTGTTTCTATGCTGTACAACTGTGCAGAAACTCTGAACATGGTGTCACTCGTGACCTAGGATCAGTAGTTTGCTGACATCACTAACACAAAATACTAACCATGATAAATATGAAGTCATGCAATTTGGACGTACCATGTGTTTTGAGGATGTCCCAAGTTAATTAAGTATTTTTGTTTTCAAGCTCTAATCATTGATATAATGAAGGAAAGACGTTTATAACTGAAAAATTAGTGTACCCTAGAACCAGATGGAAGTCAGACTGTCAAAGCAGACAGTGCGGATGTGAGATTTCCTTTGTGATGCGTGACAGTTATCCACCCTTGCACTAATTTGATATGAGAAGCTGATCAGTGTAAAACATGAACCGCAGAGATGGGTTGGCTGAGGAGGATACTGGGAGTATCTGCCAAGAATCTTGAATTACTTGAATTCGGATAAAAAGCAAGTCTTTTACAGAACATACAACAAATATGATTCGGGCATCCTTGAAGAGTAGATTAACCTTTGCCTTTGGTAGAGGTGAGTTGAACAATAGCAAGGAAGACCAAGGAGTTTGTGGGAAAACAACATCAGGAGTGACTTGTTGCAGAAAGGTTTTTCAGTAAAGTACACTTCTTGCTTTTCTTTGGCCACTTGCATTTTTGAATCTTGCACCAATGCCTGGCTGAGGGTATAATACCATTCTGCACACGTCTCTCCCAAAGCCACTTGTGATTTATTATTCTATATAAATTTATATATTTTTGTCAGGTAGCATATGTGAAATAATGATATTGGCATTTCAGTTTCAAATATGTTTACATGTGGCATATGCTGACAGCTGGTATTCCCTTTGGGTGAAAGGGAGAGGATGGCTGTATTTTTCCCTATAATAGCCTAATTGATTTGTTTGTTGCAAGGTTTTGTTCAAGAAAGTCTGATGTTGTTTAAATGAGAGTGACTGTTGAGCCAGCATGGATTTATAAAGGGAAGTTCATGTCTCATGAGTATTAATAAGGCCATTTGTTAATATTCCACCTAACATTGTGGGCCAAAGGGACTGTATTGTGTTGTACTGTTCTATGAACAAAAGTGGAAGCAAGTGGAATTGGAGGTGTGGTTGTGGACTTGATCATGAAGTAGCAGACATTAAGGATGGGCTTTGGTTCACTACACTTATAAGTTAAAGGAGAAGGGTGTTATATCCATGTTAGGTGGCACAGTAAATACTACTGAAAGTTGCATGTGAGCTCTAATTGCAGCAGTTTTGCCTATTTTGAGTAATTGTAAGACTTTTGACTCAAAAACAAAACTTGTAATATTTTCTGAATCTTGCTAAGATAGAAAATATCTTGTCAGAAGTCTATGACTAAAGAGGAGGCGATTCAACCCATTGTATTGAACTGATAAAATTATTCCGATTATTCCTACTTTGAGTTCTCAGTCCATTGCTTTGCAGAGGCATTTCATCAAATACTAATCCAGGTGGTACTGAAATATGTTAAGGATTTCTGCTTAAACCAACATTTTGGGCATTGAGCATCAAACCCCCTCATGACTCTTCATAGACAAAATATTTTGTTAATTTCCTTCTACCAACAATATTTCATATTTTTAATAAGCTGAAGAAGGAGAATGTAATTTGCTATAGTGATTCAAATTTATTGACTCTCTGGATTGAATTCTGTTTCACACTTTACTGTATGAAAGTCCACGAACAAACATTTCAAGGTTGTGAATATTGACAATAAGGAGGGTGGAATGCAAAGAGAGAAGTTATGATAGCTGATTTAGACCCCTTTGCATTTAGACCCCTACATATTGATAGACACCACAACACAGGATATATTGAGTCTTTATGACAGTGTTGGATGAAACTTGCCTGAATAATACTGAGGCTATGAGATTTCAGTTGAGACACAATTGCATATAGACTGTTTTCCATTTAGTATTAAAAATTGATCAGATTGAGGATTGCAAGGTTTTCTGAGAGGCAGCATTTATTTGCATTTGGAAAGGCAAGAACTGATTAAAGATAGTCAGCATGGTTTTGTGCATGGGAAATCGTATCTCAAATTTGATTTGAGTTTTTTGAGGAGTTGACCAAGAGGATTCACGAGAGCAGGGCATATGGCAATGCCTATGTGGACTTGAGCAAGGTCTTTGACAAGGTTCCGTGTGGTAGGCTGGTCCGGAAGGTTAGATCATATGGGATTCATTTGTGGACAAAGGAATGGTGGATGGAATTTAGAGTCATAGTCTTACAGCATGGAAACAGGCCCTTGGGTCCAACTTGTTCATACCTCATTGCCCAGTGAGGTAGTCCCATCTGCCTACATTTAGCCCTTAACCCTCCAAACTTCTCCCATACGTGTACTTATCTAAATGGCTTTTGAATGTTGCTAATGTGCCCACCTCAACCACTATTTCTGGAATGTAATTTAACTCAGACAAGTGTGAAGTGATACATTTTGAGAAGTTAAACCAGGTGAAGACAGTGCATGGCAGGGTCCTGGGGAGTTCTGTAGAACAGTGAGACCTTGGGGTACAAGTACATAGTTCACTGAAAGTGGTAACAGATGGATGGTGGTGAAGAAAGCGTATGGCATGCTTGCCTTCATCAGCTATGCCTTCATCAGCTATGCCATTGAATACAAAATTGTGACGTCACGTTACAAGATGTTGGTGAGACTGCACTTGGAATATTGCGTGCAGGTCTGACCACCACTCTATAGAAGGATGCCATTAAGCTGGAAAGGATGCAGAAAAGATTCACAAGGATGTTGCTGGGCTGGAGGGCTTGAGATATAAGGAGAGACTGGATAGACTGGGACTGTTTTCCCTGGAGCGAAGGAGGCTGAGGGCTGACCTTGTCGAGGTTTATAAAATTGAGGGGCATGGATGGGCTAGATAGCTACAGTCTCTTTCCCGGTGTAGAAGACTAAAACTAGAGGGCATAGGTTTAAAGTGAGAGGTACAATTACATTTAAAAGACATTTGGCCAGGTACGTGGAAAAGGATGGTTTAGGGGGAGGCAAATGGGATTAATCTAGATAGGCATCTTGGTTGAGTTGGCTGAATGGCCTGTTTCCATGCCGTATACCTGATTCTATGAATAAGATGAAGGATAAACTTGATGGGATAGAGCAAGTGAACTCGAATTTGGGTAGAGTCCACCAGAGCTTGGCGTGTGGTGTCTACAAGCATTAGTACATAATAAGAATCAGGGGTAGGCTATCCAGCCATCAAAACTAATCTGACATTCATTAAATTCATAACAGAACTGGTCCACGTACCATTCAATGCCCACATTTCCTTAGTGTCCAAATATATTGATCTTGCCATCCATAACCACAGCCCCATGGGGTAGAAAATTCCAAAGATTCACAATCATGAAATTTCTCAGCAATTCAGTTGTAAATGCTGATGCTTATCCTGACTTTATGCCCCCGAGTTCTAGACATTACAAATCTAGGAGCTATTCATCAGCATCCATTCTTTCAACCATCTCCTCCACTCTCTCATGCTTGTGGCCATTTGATCACTTCTCACAAAGCCTATTCTTTCACCCATTTTGCCTTTCATTAGATCATTGACCTGAAATGTTAATTCTTTCTGCAGACACTGCCTGATTTGTTGAGTTTTTGCAGTATTTTCTTTTTATTTTAAATTTCCAGTAGTATTTTTTTGCTTTAAGATTATTTGATGCTTTCATGAATCCAACTATTTGAGAGGTTGCCAAGATACCTTTCCAACTGTGCTCACCATGTTTCAGGAGCTCAGTTGACAATCAATTCTGAGATCTCACAGAGTGCAAAGTAACTCCTAGTCACAGGTACTTTGATTTAAAGTAAATTACTTTGATCCCAAGACTATGAACCTTCAAAAATTAGCATCTCCCTTTCTGAAAATATTTTACCTCTTAATATTCAGTATTATGGCTGCTACCATAACTGTTTGAGGTCATAGCTGAACTTATTCCCTCTGGGCTTCCACAAGATTTGATTTGTTGATTGGCAGTACCTTGGATCTGAAGTGATCAGAAGAACCAAATGTACTCCAGGGAGTCTTGCTGCAACTCTCACTTCCAACAGATTCTGATGCTCCTTGGGTGAGAGAGAGATCAATGGGAAGAGTAATTTCAGGGTAGGTAGACTCTGGCTTGGGCAGGAATATGCTCCAAAAAATTAACAGAAGTCCTCTAGTTTTAAGGAAAAAATGGAGTGTAATAGGCATGTCAGCAAGTAAAGGAAGCCATCTGACAGTATGCAACTAATACAGGATATTCCTTAACTATAACTGAATCATTAAGGAATTGATGTTGTATCTTTGCACTATACCAAATTCTAGAAAGATAAAATGAATCTGGAGTGTGTGAATAAATGGAATAATGAGTTTAGTTGTGTCAGCCAATTTGGATCTAAGGTAAGATGTGTAATTAGTGGGGAGAGATGGGGATTTAAGGCAGAACAAAGGCATCTTAGTACTCACATAATTACAAAAAGCTGAAAGTCAGCATCTCATTAGCATTTTTGATTAATATTAAAACAGGTAATCAAAATTGCTAATGAAATGCTGCCCTTGAGGATTCAAAAGTGAAGCGAAGTTTCATTTGTACAGAATCTAAGTCACTCTTCACTATGTATGGTGTGTTCAATTTTGGGTACCAAAGCTCAGGTTGCACCTCTTGACCTTGGATGAAGCCTGGTGCATGTTCTTATGAGTAATAGAGATTGTTTTAATTTAGCTTGTATGTATTTAGAACATTGATCTAAGTAACTTTAACATTTAAGTTAAACAGCTAACAAAGAAACTATTATGTCTGAATTTTAAAATTGGAATGAGGCAGTTATGAAGTGAAATTAGGGAGAGTTATAACATTTTGACATGGCAATAAAATATCGATATTTCCAGGTTTGGATATCTTGCAGTAACTCACTGAGACTTCTTCAGCAAATTGGGAAGCATTACATAAAAGAGGAGTTAAAATTTGGAACATTTTCCCCAAAGACATTTCTGAATCCTTCAATTTTCACATTAAGCTTTAAAGCATAACATTGAGGAGCTAGTTTAACAGTTTGTCCAAACTTTTAAAGTAAAGAATTAAAAGTAAAATAGTATTTATTCAAAATGGTATTCAAAAATTAGAAACTTTAAAGATAAATTGTATTGGACAAGTTTAAGGTTGAAAGCGCAAGGACAGATTAAGAATGCAGTAGATTAGAATTCATCTTGAGCTTTTGTACGGGGTGGCCTGTTAATATTCCATTGTGTAGTGCAGTTGCAGAGAACTGACTTTCAGAGGAAACAACAACAGTTAATGTTATTTAAATCACCAGAATTGGTACAAAAGTGAGGAGTGAACATTCACTTAGCAGGTATTTTAGAAGGCCAAGTTTTGTTTTTTTTTGCAGATAGAAAATATTCAAAACACTAGCAATGAGGTGGTGGCACAGATATGAAATGACCAAGGTTATTTGGAGTACTATTATTGATCAAGCTTCAAATTTGGCTGAGCTATATAATTATTCCCTTGGATATGATTCGTGTAATACCACAGAAACATTTCCCTAGGCAAGCCTGGAGGTTCCATTCAGTAATAGGTTCCCCCATGACAAGATTCCACTACTGTGAACTATTTGTAACCCAAATGGATCACAAGTTGGAAATGTGGCTGAGAACAGTGTTACCACCTGGCAGAAGATGCCTGCAGCCCCACAGCAGCCAGCAAATCTATCCCACTAGTCTCCCAAACGCTCGCTCATATGTATGGACTGTATATAAGTCAGGCATTAGTAAGCTAGGGAGGACCTGTAGCTAGTTCTTGTATAAGAACCTTGATAAACATCCCATCACAATTTTAGAAACAAAACTTAGTGTTAGTAAAACTTCAAAAATTACTTGCATCAGCATTTAAGAAATGGTAATAAATGTCCAATTCAGGATGACACACGATGGTGTTTTCATGACACCCTCGTACTCTAAATGTACAGAGGTTTTAGGTGGGGGAGGAGTTGCTGAAGTCTTGGTGAGATGCTGCAGTGTTTGGCATTAAAAATATAAACACCATCCAAACCTGGAAATATGTTGTCACTTTTTTCAATACTGTGTCAAAATCACAAAATCCTCCCTGTAAGCAGTGGAAGTAACTTACACCATTTCAAAAAGGTGACTTGCTATCATCACCTCAGGGGAATGAATGTTGGCCTTAGTACTGGACCCCACATTCTATGATTACAAAGAAAATAGATAAGAATCAGGATTGGTGGGATAACTATTGAAGTGAAAGTTGGTAGCTATGCAAGTAATTCCCATTGTTGATGTGGACCTTGTCTTTAGCTGGGAGTAGAAACACTGAAGATTTTTCAGAGTACAGCAGTCTCCCAAACAAATGTGATTTGGAAAGTCTTTTCGCAACAGGTATGCAGCCTGGGAAGTATGGACTTAACCAAGTACAACTTGAAAGTTGTCTGGGGTGCAGAAGTCCAGCCATCCACCATGCATTGAATGATTGACATTAATGTAATCAATGGCAAATCAGGATCCTGCATTCTTACTGACTTTGGTTACAAACATGTGATTAACAAACCAGCATTTCAGCAAGTGTGGGTGTGTGTTACAATAACGTAAGGTGCAATACAGCTCCTCCATGACCCCCAACTTTCTGTGTCACTCATGGACACGAACAGGGTCATGGGAGTCATAAGTGCTCCAGTTAGTCCAGAGGCAGTATTGCAAACAAGAACCCGTGAACAAAACTCACTCCAGGAAAAATAGATGTCACTATTTATTTAATGATGTCAGAGTCAGCACTGTCAAATCGAGGTTCCTAAAAGTAGTTTGAATCTAACCCAAAGTGATAGGAAAAATTCATAATATGCTCTCCAAAAAGGGCTAAAAGTTCACATACTGTATATTAAATTATCTTTAATATTATAAATGTTGGAAATTTGGTAGTAGACTTGCTAATTTTAACTTTGCAGTTTCTTAACACATCAACTTCAAGGGTAAAAAGACTCTGGGAATTATCTATAGGTCTCTGAATAGTAGTCAGGATGTGGGGTACAAATTACAACAGCAGATAGAAAAGGCATGTTAAAAGGGTGGTCATAGGGGATTTCAATATGTAGGTAGATTGGAAAAATCAGGTTGGTACTGGATTCCAAGAGAATGAACTTGTAGAATGCCTATGAGATGTTTTTAGAGCATCTCGGGAAAAGGCAATTCTGGATTTGGTGTTGTGCTATGAACCAGATTCGATTAGGAACCCTTAGGAGGCAGTGATCATTATATGATAGAATTCAGCCTGCAGTTTGAGCGGGAGAAGCTAAAATCGGATGTATTGGTATTACAGTTGAGTAAAGGTAACTACAGAGGAGGAGATGGCCAAAGTTGATTGAAGGGGACCCTAGCAGGGATTACGGTAAAGCAGCAATGCCAGGAATTTCTGGCTGTAATTCAAAAGATGCAAGATCCGTTCATCCCAAAGAAGCAGCAGCATTCTAAAGGGAGGATGAGGCAACTGTGGCTGACAAGGTAAGTCAAAGACAGCACAAAAGCAAAAAAGAGGGTATACAATATTGTAAAAATTAGTGGGAAGCTAGAGGATTGGGAAGATTTTAAAAACCATCAGAAGGCAACTAAAAAAAACAATAAAGAGAGAGAAGATGAAATGTGAAGGTAAGCTAGCCAATAATATAAAAGAGGATACCAAGTGTCTTTTTTGATATATAAAGAATAAAAGAGAGGCAAGAGTGGACCTCGGACTGCTGGGAAATGATGCTGGGGAGACAGTAATGGGGAACAAAGAAATGGCAGACAAACTGAATAAGTATTTTGCATCTGTCTTCACTGTGGAAGACACCAGAAATTCGAGAGAGTCAGGGCAGAAGTGTGTAGTTGCAATTAATAAGGAGAAGGTGCTTGGGAAACTGCATCGCAAATGTCACTCCACTCTTTAAGAGTGGAGGGAGGCAAAACACAGGAAATTATAGGCCAGTTAAGATGTTAGAGTCCTTTCCTTAAGGGGAGATCTTGCCTGACAAATCTGTTGGAATTCTTTGAAGAAGTAACAGGCAGGATAGACAAAGAGTCCGTGAATGTTGTTTACTTGGATTTTCAGAAGGCCTTTGATAAGGTGCCGCACATGAGGCTGCTAAACAAGATAGGAGCCCATAGTATTACAGGAAATATACTAGCATGGATAGAAGATCAGCTGACTGGTAGAAGGCAAAGTGGGAATAAAGGGGGCCTTTTCTGGTTGGCTGCCGGTGACTAGTGGTGTTCCGCAGGGGTTGATGTTGGGTCCGTTACTTTTCATGTTATATGTTAATGATCTGGATGACGGAATTGAGGGCTTTGTGGCCAAGTTTGCGGATGATACGAATATAGGTGGAGGAGCAGGTAATGTTGAGGAAGCAGGGAATCTGCAGAAGCACTTGAACAGGTTGGGACAATGGGCAAAGAAGTGGCAGATGGAATACAGTGTAGGGAAGTGTACGATCATGCACTTTGGTAGAACGAATGAAGGCATAGACTGTCTAAACTGGGAGCAAATTCAGAAATCAAAAGTGCAAAGGGACTTGGGTGTCCTGGTGCAGGATGCCCTGAAGGTTAACTTTCAGGTTGAGCTGGTAGTAAGGAAGGCAAATGCAATGTTAGCATTCATGTTAAGAGGACTAGAATATAAAAGCAAGGATGTAATGTTGACGCTTTATAAGGCATTGGTTAGACCACATTTGGAGTATTGTGAGCAGTTTTGGGCCCCAAATCTAAGGAAGGATGTGCTGGTGTTGGGGAGGATCCAGAGGAGGTTTCCAAGAATGATCCTGGGAATGAAAGGGTATAAGGAGCATTTCATGATTCTGGGCCTATACTTGCTGGAGTTTAGATGGGTGAGGGGGGATCTCATTGAAAGTGACTGAATATTGAAAGGCCTAGTTAGAGTGCACGTGGAGAGGATGTTTCTAGCAGTGGGAGAGTCTAGGACCAGAGTGCACAGCCTCAGAATAGAAGCATATTCCTTTCGAACAGAGATGAGGAGAAATTTCTTTAGCCAAAGGGTGGTGAATCTGAAATTCATTGCTACAGACAGCTGTGGAGGCCAAGTCATTGGGTATATTTAAAGCAGAAGTTAATAGATTCTTGATTAGTAAGGGTGTCAAAGTTTATGGGGAAGAAGGCAAGAGAATGGTGGAGCAGACTTGAAGGGCCAAATGGCCTAATTCTGATCCTATGTCATGTGGTAATGATGCAGATTGTCATCTCTTTCACCATTATTCTTTAAGGGAGGAATAAAACCGTGTGACCAAATCATCAAAAGGCCATTCAAGCCATTGAACCTGCTTCACCATTGAGTTGGGTCACGGTTGATCTCGTATTCCTCGTCTACTTTCTTGCCATTTGCTTGTGACCCTTGCTGATTAGAAATCTTCCTTGGCCAAGGATTCTCTCTACACAGCTCTCTGCGGCAAAGCAATCCAAAGAACCTTAACCCTTTTAAATGAATGCCGTTTGTCCTGAGACCATTCCCTCTGGCCCTGGACTCTCCCTTGAGAGGAAGTTGACTCCAGGTGATAGCAAGAATACACTGAATACAGCAAAGACTTTGGAACCAGACAGTATCCCAGTTGCAGTATTGAAGATCTACACCCCAGAACTACCAAGCTGTAACAATGCTGGTATCCACTGACCATGTGGGAAACAGTTGCTGCCACCTCCTGTTCGCTGTTTAATTGTCCACCAACAGCAGTCTCAGTTATGAGATAGAAGGTGTTGCAGCAGCACCAGTAACCTGCAAAAGAGGTGAATTCCTGAGTTGAGTGTGACTGCCCTTGATGTCAAAGCATTTGACCGAGTGTGGCATTGCAGGGAAAGCATTTCAATGGTCAGAGTAATTCCTCAGACAAATAAAGATGTTTGTGGTCATTGGAGGTCATAGACCCAAATGCCTTCAGCTGCTTCATTGATCTGCCCTCTTTCATGAGGTCAGAAGTGGGAATGTTTGTTGATTGCATAATGTTAAATCCCATTCACAACTCAGCAAATGAAAAGGCTCGTGGTAGCATGCTGCAAGACTTGAGCAATATTCGGGCATGGGGTGTTAAGTGGCAAATAATTGTGCCACAACAGTTCCAGGCAGCAACCATCTCCAATAAGAAAGAATCTACCCCTCTCCCCTTGACATTCAATGACATTATCATGGCTGATGCTCCCACTATCAATATCCTTTGGGAGGGGGGTCACCATTGACCAGAAACTAAGCTGCACCAGCCACAAATATTGTGGCCACTAGGCCAGCTCAGAGGCTAGGGATCTTGAAATGAGTGTATCATCTTTAAATGCCTGAAAGATTCTCCACTATCTCAAGATAAAAATCAGGAATGTGATGGAATACTCTCCACTTGTTTTGTTGTCCTGATTTTAAGTTCCCACTCCTGTCAGCTGCAAAGTAACACTGTGCCACAGATTAATTCTGTTAAAACACGTTTATTAGCAGTATACTGTGGGAGAATTCTCCTCAAACTCTCATGTAGAGTCTTTATCGGAGGTCTCCACAACACAGAGGGGCAGACATTAATTTATACAGTCCTTGTCACACAGTTAAACAATGCGGCTACACCAATTTCAATTGGGGACCCTAAGATTCAAAGACAACCATCACACTCATTGTTTAAGACAAACCTCACACTCATTGTTTAGGACAACCACCTGGTCAGGGGCTTGCTGTGTGTGGTATTTTTTCATCAGTTTCTTAATCCTTTACTTCCTCAGTTTGGATGAGATTAACTGTAACAAAGCTCAACACCATCCAGGACATTTATTGGCACCTCAGCAACCACTCTATATATTCATTCCCTCCACCACTGGTGCACAATGGCTGCAATGTGTAATATCTACATAATGGACCACAGTTACTCAACTTGACTATTTCAGCTGCACCTCCCAAACATGCATCTTTCACTATCAAGAAGGACAAGGACTTGAGGAAGATGGGAAGGCCACCTTCTGCAGGTTCCCCTCTACATTGCGCACTATCCCGACATGGGAGTATGTTGCCTTTCTTTCATCATCAGTGGATCAAAATGCCAGAACTTGCTCCCCAAAGCAGTGTTGGAGAATTTTCACCGAAAGGACTGCAGTGGTTCACTAAGGGCAATAAGGGATGGGCAGTAACTACTGGCCTTGCCACCTCCCACAAAATAAGTTTTATAAAAACTTTAGTATAAAAATGTATGGAGCAGTACAGCAGAGGAACAGGCCCTTAGGCCCACCTTGTCTATGGGATTGGTTAAATGAAACTGGAACATATCAATAGCAAGACAAAAGGATCTGATAATCAATTTGGATAAAACATTGGTTAGATTGCAACTGAAGTATGATATGCAGTTTTAGTGGTCCACTCCAGAAGGGATATTAAAGGCAGTCACTATAACATTGCCAAGGATGGAAAACTGCAGCTTTTAAGAGAATCTAAAAGTACTGATTTTACTGGAGCAGAAGAAACCAATACTACTTAACTTCTTAAAGCTTTGTCAATTTTTTCATAGTAAATTGTAAAACATTATTTTCCCTACATTGAGTCAGTTACTGAATAAGATGCGTGAAGAGAAATTTCTTCATCCAGCAAGTCATGTTTCAGTGGAGGTAATTAATTATGTGCAGTGAGTATAGCGGGTTAGGAAAGAGGCTGAAAAGCAGGACCTTGAAGGTAGTAATTTTTGGATTACCCCCAGTGCCATGTGCTAGTCAGGGCAGGAATAGAAAGATAGAACTACTCGGAGGATTTAAACTAGTTTGGCAGGGGATAGGAACCACAGCATCGAGGATTGAGAGGAAGGTAGATGTCATGACCAGTAAGTCTGTAAGATTGAATCACCTGGGACTATACTTTCTGGAATTCAGAATAATGAGAGGCGACCTTATAGAAACATATAAAATTATGAAGGGGATAGATAAGGTAGAGGCAAGAAAGTTGTTTCCACTGGTAGGTGAGATGGGAACAAGAGGACATAACCTCAAGATTTGGGGGAGTAGATTTAGGATGGAAATGAGGAGGAGCTGCTTTTCCTAGAGAGTGGTGAATTTGTGGAATTCTCTGCCTAGGGAAGCATTAGAAGCTTTCTCAAGGGTTATGGGGAAAAGGCAGGTAGGTGGATCTGAGTCCACGGCCAGAGCAGCCATGATTTTAAGGAATGGTGGAGCAGGCTTATTGGGCCAGTTGGCCTACTCCTCCTATTTCTCAAGTTCTTATGTAAGAAAGTGAGGTAATAGACACAATGGGATAGATGCATTGAAGTGTGTTTATTTTAATGCTAGGAGTATTAAGGGTGTGGGTGATGAACTTGGAACATAGATCAGTACATGGAATTATGATATTGTGGCCATTATAGAGACTTGGTTGAGAGAGGGACAGGACTGGATGCTTAATGTTCCAGGGTTCCGATGTATTAGAAAAGATAGGGAGGTAAAAGTTTGGGGGGAGGTGGTGGTGGTGGGGGGAGAATTGCATTATTAGTTAGGCACAACATCGCAGCAGCGCCCAGTGGGGACATAATGTGGGGCTCATTCACTGAGTCTATGTGGGTAAAACTCAAAAATAAGAAAGGTGCAATCACTCTGATGGGATCATACTACAGACCCCCCAGTAGCCACTAGGACATTGAGGAACAGATATGCAGGCAGATTAGGGAAAGATATAAAAGCAACAGGGTTGTTTTTGTGGATGACTTCATCTTCCCCAATGTAGACTGGGATCTCCTTACTGCGAGAGGTTTAGATGGGGTAGAATTTGTTAATACATCCAGGGAGGTTTCTTAAATCAATATGAAGATAGTCCAGCTAGAGGAGGGATGGATAAAGGAGGGAAAATGCACTAATATAAAACAGTACAACACTGGACAGGCCATTCGGCACATGATGTTGTGCCAACCTTGATACTGATTTATAATAAATGTCCTCCTCCTGTTTATCATCCATATCACTCCATTCCTTTCATATTCATGTGTCTACTGAAAAGCTTTCTTAACTCTACCAGGCTGCCTGATTCCACTACTACCCCGGTAACCCATTCCAGGCACCTACCGCTCTCTGTGTGTAAAAAAAACTTCTTGCCCCTCACGTTGCCTTTTAAACTCCACCCCCGCCCCCCCCCATAACCTTAAAAGTATGTCCTCTGGTTTTTGACATTTCTACCCTGGGGAACAGATTCTGACTATCTATGCCCCTCATAATTTTAAAAACCTCTATTAAACCGCCTGTCAGCCTCTGATGCTCCAAGGAGAAAACCCATGTTTGTCCAACCTGTCCTTATAGCTCATACCCTCTAATCCAGGCAGCATCCTGGTAAACCTCTTCTGCACATCCTTCCTATAATGGGGTGACCAGAACTGCACACAATACTCCAAGTGCGGTGTGACCAATGTTTTATACAGCTGCAGCATGACTTCCTTACTCTTATAGTCAACAGCCCTACCAGTGAGGGCAAGCATTCCATACACCTTTACCACCTTATCCACTTGCGTAGCCACTTACAGTGAACTAAGGATCTGGAACCCAAGATCTGTCTGCACTTCAATGATACTAAGGGGCCTACCATTAACTGTATACTTTCTCCTTTCATTTGACCTCCCAAAGCGCATCACCTCACACTTGCCCAGATTAAACACCATCTGCCACTTATCTCCCCATGTCTGCAACTGCTCTGTATCCTGTTGTATTCTTTGATTGTCCTTTACACTGTCCACAACTCCATGAATCTTGGTGTCATCTGCAAACTTGTTAATCCGCCCATCTACATTTTCATCCAAATCATTGATATATATCACAAACAACAAAGGTCTTTGCACTAATCTTTGCAGAACACCACTGGCCATGGACCTCCAGCCTCAATAACAGACTTCCACCTACGACTCTCTGTCTTCTATGGGCAAGCCAGTTCTGAATCCAAACTTGCAATTTACCCTGGATCCCATGCATCTTTATCTTCTGACTCAATCTACCATGAGGGACTCTATCAAATGCCTTACTAAAGTCCATGCGGATAACATCCACTGCCTTACCCTCATCAAGCACCTTTGTCACCTCCTCAAAATAAAACTCAATCAAGTTTGTAAGGCATGATCTGCTCCGCACAAAGCTATGCTGACTGTCCCTAAGCAGGCCATGCCTTTCCAAATTTGCATAAATCCTATCCGTCAGTATCCTCTCCAATAACTTCCCTACCACTGATTTGAAGCTTACTGGCCTAAAATTACCCGGATTATCCCTATTTCTCTTCTTGAAAAAAGGCACAACATTTGCTACTCTTCAGTCCTCTGGTACCCCATCTGTTGCTGGTGAGGACACAAAGATCTTTGTCAAAGCCCCAGCAATCTCCTCACTTGCTTCTTTCAATATTCTGCGATATACACCATCAGACCCTGGGGATCTGATGTTGTATATCCAGCACTACCTCCTATTTCAAAATGTCCTAGCACATTAACATGCCCCACTCTGTTTTCACTATCCTCCAATTCCTTCTTAGTAAGTACGGGTGCACAGTATTCAGTACCTCAGCCACTTGCTCTGACTCCAAGCACAAATTCCCTCCTTTATTCTTGAATGGACCTACCCTCTCCTTGGTTATCCTCTTTTTCTTAATTGTATAAAGTGCCTTGCAATTATCCTTGACCCTGCTTGCCAAGGGCATTTCATGGCCTCTTTTGGCCTTCTTGCCTGCTTGCAGACTTTCCTGCTATCTTTGTATTCCACAAGGGCCCAGTGTGACTTTAGCTTCCTAAACCTTGCGTATGCTTCCTTTTTCTTCCTGACTAAATTTAGGCCTCTCAGGTCATCCAAGGTTCCCTTACCTTACCATCCTTGTCCTTACTCCTTACCGGAACATGCCGATCCTGAACTCTGATCAGCTGGTCTTTGTGCAACTCCCACATGTCAGACGTGGACTTGTCCAACAGCAGCTCCTCCCTTAGCTCCTGTTTTATCCTGTAATTTGCCCTCCCCCAATTTAGTACCTTCCTGCAAAATCCAATTTTATCCTAAGAATTGGAGGTGGAGGATGTGGGTGAGGTCCTGAATGAGTACATTGTGTTGATATTAACCAAGGAGAAGGATGTGGAGGATAGTGAGATCAGTGTGGAGCGTGCTAATATGGGCATTTTGAGATGGATGAGAAGGTAGTGTTGGCTCTTTTGAACAGCATTATGGAGGATAAATCCCCAGCCTGATGGGATGTACCCCAGGTTATTGAGAGAGGCAAGAGATGAGATTGCTGGGGCCTTGACCAAGATCTTCATGTCCTCTCCAGCATCAGGTGAGATCCCAGAGGACTGGGGAGTAGCTAGTGTTGATCCATTATTCAAAAAGGGAAATAGAGATAATCCTGGAAACTATAGACTGGTGAGTCTCATGTCAGTGGCAGGGAAGTTATTGGAGAGGCTTCTTGGATAGGATTTATGAGCATTTGGAAAACCATGGGCTAATTAGGGATAGTCAGTATGGCTTTGTGCGGGGCAAATCGTGTCTTACTAACTTAATTGAATTTTTTGAGGAGGTGATGAAGGTGATTGATGAAGGTAGAGTTGTGGATGTTGTCTACATGGATTTGACAAGGTCCCTTGTGGGAGGCTCATTCAGAAGATTAAAGTAGATGGGATCCACGGTGACTTGGCCGTTTGGATTCAGAATTGGCTTGCACGTAGAAGACGGTAGTGGTCGACGGGACTTATTCTGGCTGGAGGTCTGTGACTAGTGGTGTTCTGCAGGGATCTGTACTGGGATCTCTGTTGTTTGGATATATATAAATGATGTGGATGGGTGGGTTAGTAAGTTTGCAGACGATACAAAGATTGGTAGTGTTGTGGATAGTCTAAAAGATTGCCAGAAGATACAGTGGGATATAGATCAGTTGTAGATGTGGGTGGAGAAATGGCAGATGGAATTTAATCTGGCAAAATGTGAAGTGTTGCACTGTGGGAGATCAAATATTAAAGGGACAGTACACTGTTACACTGGCAAGACCGTTAACAGTGTTGTGTGCAGGGGAATCTTGGGGTCCAAGTCCTTAACTCCCTGAAAGTGGCTGCACAGGTTGATAGGGTGGTAAAGAAGAACATATGGCATGCTTGCATTTATTAGTCAAAGCATTGAGTTCAAGAATCTTTACAAAACTCTGGTTGGGACGCATCTGGAGTATTGCATTCAGTTCTGATCACCCCATTAATAGGAAGGATGTGGAGGCTTTGGGGAGGATGCAGAAGAGGTTTACCAGAATGCTGCCTGGATTAGAGGGCATGCGCTTATAAGAAGCGGTTGGGCAAACTTGGGTTGTTTTCTCTGGAGCAGCAGAAGCTGAGGGGATAGACATTTATGAGATTGAGATTGTGGCTAAGGGAGAGATCTTTCTCCCAGGGTCTAATATTAGAGGACATGCGTTTAGGTGAGAGAGGGTAAGTTCAAAGGAGATATGTGGTGCAAGTTTATTTACACAGAGTGATGGGTGCCTGGAATGTGCTGAGAGGGCTGGTGGTGGAGGCAAATAAGACAGAGGTGTTTTAAGAGGCTCTTGGATAGGCACATGAATATGCAGAGAATGGAGGGATACGGACATTGTGTAGGCAGAAGGGATTAGTTTAGTTAGGCATTTAATTACTGGTTTAATTAGTTTGGCAGCATATTGTGGGCCGAAGGGCCTGTTCCTGTACTGCACTGTTCTATGTTAATGTCTATATACTAATCAATATTGCATTTTTTTCTTAAATCACAATTTTATGGAGGTAGAAATAATTGTCTTGATAATACCAGAAGAACAAGTTTTTTCATGGGTTAATTGAGTCTCATTAAATTAGTGGTCTTCCCAGTATTTAATTGGAGAAAATGTTCACCCTTTTGTAATTTTATAATGTCAGGTAGGGTTTGAGTGAAGTGACTGAGGCAGAATTTGATGTGATCAGCATACATGTATAAATGTTAGTCTCCTATGCTTGGAATTTTGCAACTGAAGGGCATTTTGCGTATCAAAGTCAAGTTTATTGTTTTATGCACAGTTGCAATGAAAAACTTGCTCGCAGCAGCATCACAGGCACACAGCATCATATAAGCAGCATTCACAAGAAAAATATAAACATATAAATTATATAGAATTAGAACAAAAAAAAACCCAAGTCCATTTTAGCGCCAACTCATCAAAGTGGTCATAGTGTTGCTAGGGTTTTGCCAGTTGGTTCAGTTCTTGAACTGAATGGTTGAAGGGCAGTAGCTGTTCTTGAATCTGGTGGTGTACCTCCTGCCCGATGGTGGCTGAGAAAAGATGGCATGGCCCGGATGGTTGGGATTTTTGATGCGGTTGCCTTAGAACCATAGAACCATAGAACAATACAGCACAATACAGGCCCTTTGGCCCACCATGTTGTGCCACCCTTCAAACCACACCTAAGACTATCTAACCCCTTCCTCCCACATATCCCTCTATCTTAAATTCCTCCATATGCTTATCTAACAATCTCTTGAACTTGACCAACGTATCACCCTCCACCACCACCCCAGGCAGCGCATTCCATGCACCAACCACTCTCTGGGTGGAAAAACCTCCCTCTTATATCTCCCTTGAACTTCCCACCCATTACCTTAAAGCCATGTCCTCTTGTTTTGAGCATTGGTGCTCTGGGAAAGAGGCGCTGGCTGTCCACTCTATCTATTCCTCTTAATATCTTGTATACCTCTATCATGTCTCCCCTCATCCTCCTTCTCGCAAATGAGTAAAGCCCTAGCTCCTTTAGTCTCTCCTCATAATCCATACTCTCTAATCCAGGCAGCATCCTGGTAAATCTCCTCTGCACCCTTTCCAACACCTCCACATCCTTCCTATAATGAGGCGACCAGAACTGGACACAGTACTCTAAGTGTGGCCCAACCAGAGTTTCGTAAAGCTGCATCATTACTTCGCAGCTCTTAAACTCGATCCCACGACTTATTGAAAGCTAACATCCCATAAGCTTTCTTAACTACCCTATCTGCCTGTGAGGCGACTTTCAGTGATCTGTGGATATGAACCCCCAGATCCCTCTGCTCCTCTACACTGCCCAGAATCCTGCCATTTACCTTGTACTCCACCTTGGAGTTTGTCCTTCCGAAGTGTACTACCTCACACTTCTCTGGATTGAACTCCATCTGCCACTTGTCAGACCAGCTCTGCATCCTATCAATATCCCTCTGTAAGCTTCGACAGTCCTCCACACTATTCACAACACCACCGATCTTTGTGTCATCTGCAAACTTGCTAACCCACCCTTCCACCCCCTCATCTAAGTCATTAATAAATATCACAAAAAGTAGAGGTCCCAGAACCGATCCCTGCGGGATACCACTCGTCACAGCCCTCCAATCCGAATGCATTCCCTCCACCACAACCCTCTGCTTTCTACAGGCAAGCCAATTCTGAATCCACACGGCCAAGCCTCCCTGGATCCCTTAGCCTCTGACCTTCTGAAGAAGCCTACCATGCGGAACCTTATCAAATGCCTTACTAAAATCCATGTAGACCACATCCACTGCACTACCCTCATCAGTCTTCCTGGTCACCTCCTCAAAGAACCCTATCAGGCTTGTGAGGCAAGATCTTCCCTTCACAAAGCCATGCTGGCTGTCCCTAATCAGTCCATGATTCTCTAAATACTCATAGATCCTATCTCTTAGAATCCTTTCTAACAGCTTACCCACCACAGACATAAGGCTTACTGGTCTGTAATTCCCTGGACTATCCCTACTACCTTTTTTGAATAAGGGGACAACATTCGCCACCCTCCAATCCTCCGGTACCATCCCCGTGGACAACGAGGACTCAAAGATCCTAACCAACGGTTCAGCGATGTCCTCCCTCGCCTCACGAAGCAGCCTGGGGAATATTCCGTCAGGCCCCGGGGACTTATCTGCCCTAATATTTTCTAACAACTCCAACACATCCTCTCTCTTAATATCTACATACACTAGAACATTACCCTTACCAACCCTGTACTCAGCATCATCAAGACCCTTCTCCTTGGTGAATACTGAAGAGAAGTATTCATTGAGAACCTCACCCATTTCCACAGCTTCCAGGCACATCCTCCCACCTTTGTCTTTAATCGGACCTACCTTGACTCTAGCCATCCTTCTGCTCTTCACGTACGAGAAAAAAGCCTTGGGATTCTCCTTAACCTTACTCGCCAAAGCCTTTTCATGTCCCCATCTCGCTCTCCTCGACCCTTAAGCTCCTTCCTTGCTACTCTATATTCCTCATGAGCTCTGTCTGATCCTTACTGCTTACACCTTATGTATGCTGCCGCCTTCTTCATAACTAGTTGTTCCACCTCTCTCGTCACCCACGGTTCCTTCACCCTGCCATTCCTTGTCTGCCTCACCGGGACAAATTTATCCCTAACATCCTGCAAGAGATCCCTGAACTTCGACCACATTTGCATAGTACATTTCCCTTCAAAAATGTCATCCCAATTTACACTCCCAAGTTCTCGCCTTATAGCCTCATAGTTCGCCTTTCCCCAATTAAATATCTTCCCATCCTCTTTGCTCCTATCCCTGTCCCTGACAATTCTAAAGGTTATGGAGCAATGGTCACTGTCCCCCAAATGCCTACCCACCGATAGATCTGTCACCTGTTCCGGTTCATTACCTAAAACTAGATCTAATATGGCATTCCCTCTAGTCGGCCCATCAACATACTGTGTCAGGAATCCGTCCTGGACACACTTAACAAACTCCACCCCATCTAAACCTTCTTGAGACAGCACCTCCTGTAGATACTACCAATGGTGAGGAAGGATGTGCCCATTATGTATTGGGCAAAATCCACTACTATCTGCAGCTCCTTATGTTCCAATGCATTTGAATTGCCGTACCAGACCATGATGCAACCAGTCAAGATACTTTCAACAGTACATCTTTAAGAAGTTTGTTAGAGTGTTCAGTGGCGTGCTGAATCTCCTTAACCAGCATGGTAGCTCTGGATATAACAAAGAGCTGTTTAATAAACGGGAGAACTCAGAGGGTGATCATGTTGTGCTGTGATGTTATGGAGGTGGCTGGTCCAAACGTGCTATGGAGTGATGAAGATGGGAGGTTCGATTTCAGTATGTCCTTCCATCTGTGCTGTGGGTGGGACAGAAGCCTGCCTGGCTAATTTTGAACAGAGAGGTTTTGCGGGGAGCATTATGAAGCTTGAAAATGTTGAAAGGAAATGGTAATTCTAACTGAACAGTTAATGGTCAAATGTGGAATGGTCAAGTATGAGCTATTGAATATGATGTTGATGGTTTCTGAGTAAAAAGGCAAGTAAAGTTAGGTTAGGAAAGGTATGAGGGAAATGAAGATGGGTTTTGTGGGAAAAAATGAGCTGGAATTTGGATCAATGATTAAGGGCAGTGTCTCAAGATCCAAAGGAGTGAGGCACAGAGGCAGTGATATGGGATAATTATGTGTCCACAATCTTGATGCTGAAGTAAATTGGGGGTGTATAGAAGGCAGTGGAACTGTGTACAGGAGTACTGCACTGTCTATATTGGTGCTGCAGGGAGCTGCCCATTGATATTGGGAGTGAGATTATGTGCTATTATCTCTTGCTGTTTGATAAGGAACTGCACTGACACAGTGTTAGACTGTGTACCAGTGCTGTCTGTTTTGGGTGTGGAAATGCCTATCAGTAAGTAAAACAGAGAATGCTGGAAATAGTCAGCAAGTCAGGTAGCATCTGTAGGCAGAGAAACAGTGAACATTTCAGGTCATGTCCACAGATGCAAGACCTGTTGAATATTTCCAGCATTTTTGATTTTTATTTCAGATTTCTAGTGTCTGCAGTTTTTTTGTTTCTGATTACTATATATCGATACTGCCTATGTTGCCGCTGGGTGTAGAATTTTGCATTGATGCTATCTGCCGCTGCTCGTGTATTGAACCAATTTATAGGGGACTGTATTGGTACAACTTGCGTTATGCCTTAGTTGGTATTGGATGCGGAAGTGTGTCCCAGCATTAACTGTATCAGTGTTGTGAATAAGACTGTGTGCCACAATGTGTTTTGTGTTGGCCTGTGTACAGTGCTATCATCGTGGGACTGAGTACAAACTGATTTCATCAGTTTTATTACTCATCTCTGAAATTCTGGAGCATCTTCGTATAAGTATTGAATGAATCATCAAGATTATCGTGTAAAGCTTGTGTATGTTAATCTTTCAGAGCAGGTTGAGAGAGCAGTCTTAAAAAAAACGCATGGGATGTTGGCCATAAATAGAGACACAGAGGAAGTTGTGATGAAGCTTTAACATGCAAGTTCAGCAACAAATGAAGTAAAAATCCAAATCCACTGGGAGGATGTGAACCAACTTTAGTGCTCTCCCCTGGGCCAATATCCCCAGTATCATTTGGATCTGTTTGACAGGCCATGTCATTCACATGTCTGCCAGCCTCCTAAGATGGACACATTCTTCCGAGCTCAGTCACAGGACATGGTTACCAGTCAGTCAGAGGAAAAGTTTCAAAGATATTCTGAAAACAAAGATGTGACATTTCCAATGACACATAGGAATCACTGATTCACAACTGCTCAAACTGCAGGAGGAGCATTGGGGAGGGCAATGAAAGCTTTGACTTATGTTGGGAGCGCAATGCGGCACTGTGTAAATAGCGGAAGGAGCGCATCACCCCACAGACAACACTCGGTACCTGTTGGCAAGTCTGTACTTCCCACATAGGCTTCGTCAGTCACCTCGGTACTGACAGAACTGGAATAGAAGCAAATCATCCTCTATGCTGGAAGAATGTGTACAAGGAGGATGATTAAATGAGTGGTCAAGACTTTGGCAGAATATGATGTGAGATTATGTACTTAGGTTGGAAAAATAGAGAACTAGAGTATTGTCTAAACAAAGAGTGACTATAAATATACAGAGGGATATTGATGTCCTTGTACATGAATTACATAGTAAAATTGCAGGCAGAGCAAGTAATCAGGAACACAGATTGAATATTGGCCTTTACTGCAAGTGAAATGGAATGTAAGGTTCAGGAAACTGTCTTGTGATCACACCTGGAGTGCTGCATTCAGTTTTAGGTTCCTTGAGGCAGCAAATGTTTATTGAGTTGATTCATGTTGTGAAGAGATTGTTCTCAAGGGAAGATTGGGCTTTTATCCATTGAAGTTCAGGAAAATGAGAAGTACCTTCTTGAAAAATATAAGATTCTGAAGAGGCTTGAGCAGGTGGATGCTGAAAGAATGTTTCTTCTCATGGTGTGAATCTAGAATGAACAGACATTGTTTCAGAATAAGGCGCAACACATTTTAGATGGAGGGGAGGAGTAATTTCTTAGTGATCACGAATCTTTGGAATTCTTTGCAGTTGACAAGGTCTCCTGTGGTAGGCTGGTCCAGAAGATGAAGTTGCATAGGATCCACAGTGAGTTGGTAAGTTGGGTACAAAATTGACTTGGCCACAGAAAACAGAAGGTACAAGTGGAGGGGTGTTTCTCTGACTGGATGTTTGTGACCAGTGGTCTATAAGGATCAGTGCTGGGAACTCTTGTTTGTGATGTATTCAAATAATCTGAATGAAAATGTATGTGGTCTGATAAGGAAGCTTGGAGACTATACGAAATTTAGTGAGAAAGATTGTCAAAGGATGCAGCAGGAAATTTGGGTGGAAAATGGCAGATGGAGTTTAACCTGCACAAGTATCAGGTGTTCCATGTTGGGAAGTCAAATGCAAAAGGAAAGTATACAGTACCACTAGGAGCATTGATGTACATAGGGGCCTTGGGGTGCAAGTCCATAGATCCCTGAAAGTGCCAACAGAAGTGGACAGGGTAGCAAATAAGGTATACAACATGCTTGCCTTTATCAGTCAGGGTATTGAGTATAAAAGTTGGGAAGTAAAGTTGCAGCTGTATAAAATCTTGGTTAGGCCACACTTGGAATATTGTGTGCAGTTCTGGTCACCACACTACTGGAAGGATGTGGAGGCTTTGGAGAGGGTGCAGAGGAGGTTCACCAGGACGTTGCCTGAATTAGAGCGTATTGGCTATATGGAGAAGAGAGGTCAACTTGGTTTGTTTTCTCTGGACCGTCAGAAGCTGAGGGAGAACTTGATAGAAGTGTATATATATATATTAAAAAAAAATGAGAGGCACAGATAGGACAGATAGTCATTTTCCCAGTTAAATGTTAAACACTAGAGGGCACAGGTTTAAGGTGGGTGGGGGGGAGGGGGAGTTTAAAGGATATGTTTGAGAGAAGATTTTTCTTTACACAGAGAGTGGTGGGTACCTGGAACACCCTGCTAGGGGAGGTTGCGGAAGCAGATATGATAGTGGCATTTAAGAGTTCAAGTTTATTGTCATGGGCATGCATACCCAGAGTATAAATGCCATGAAAATTGGTATTTTACAGCAGCAGCACAGTACATTACAAACATAAATTATATGCATTGTACATAACTTACATGACTCAATAAAGAAAAATAACATCATGTTGAGGGACATACAGTCTGAAGTTGAATTTGGGTTTTTCAAATCTGTTCAAGAACCTGATGGCAGTGGGGAAGAAGCTGTTGTTGAACCTTGACGTGTGGGTCTTCAGGCTCCTGTACTTCCAAGCATTCAGAAAGATGTGTGAACAGGCAGGGAATAGAGAGGTATGGACTATGTGCAGGCTGGTGGAATTAGTTAAATTGGCATCGTGGTTGGCGTAGTAGTGGGCCAAAGGGCCTGTTCCTGTATAGTACTATTCTGTGTGTACCCCAGAGAATATAAAGGTCGTTGAATATATTCAAGCCCAAGATAGAATGAATGATTTCTGGACCATAGAGAAGTCATTAGTTACGGGAATCAGGCAAGAACATGGAATTGATGCCAAGACTGGATCAGTCTAATTTTATTGCGAGAGCTCTCCCTACTCCTGTTCATACTGTTTCTGTTCTTTTATATGGGTATTTGAGGAAACTATTTTCACTGAAAGGATGGTGCAGTTAGACCTTGGTCTGGCAGTGATTAAAGCAGGAAAATCTCATTGCATTAAATGTACTTTGGCAGGCAGAGTGGCCTCCTTTGTGTCCGAGAATCAGTGGCTTCTCTTCCTTTACCCACTGTTACCTCTGAAATCCTCCATGACTCATTAGGCAACTTCACATGCCATAGGTATGCTCACTCAACTTTTCTTCCACTTCTTAAGTGTTGTTCGACTACTTGTCTAATATTCAGTGTTATTGCATTACCCTAAATTTGCTTCCAGTTGAGGAGAGGAAACCATTGTCTTTGGTCACTCTCCCTGATTTGAGCTCCATCCTATTCACTTCATAGCTTTATAGCTTTGCTGCACAATTAGATCTAATGCTGAGTTTTCAATTCTATGACTCTGCTAACTTTCCAAATGCTATAATGTTGCCTACCTCTAATATAAAACCAAAAAAGAGCAGGGAATGCTGAAAATATCAGGTAGCATTTGATCAGTTGATGACATTTCATCAGAATGAGTTAAATCACATGAACGCATTTGCTGCAGATACCTCAGTAATGGTGTTTTTACCTTCAGGCTCCATAAATCAAAAGCTGTTTTCCGTGCCATCTCTTTAAACCTTAGTTCACCCAAAATACAGCTGCTTGTACAGCTGTCTGTGGGTAATGAACAGGTTCCGTTTTTAAGTCAATTTTGTCCATAGGTTGGAAAATGCACAAAAATTCACACGATATAGTGACCATACCTCTACTGTATAGTAGTGAATGGCATCAACAGTACATAAAACTGTTCTGAGAGAACAATTACTCAAAGCAGAAAGAGGGGAAACTGGTTCTGCTGTTCACAGGAACAAACATTTGTACATATGTCAGACTTCTGAATTTTATGAGTTATGGGAGCTCACCTATCAGTTAATAGGTTGGGTGTTCTTAATCTGGGGACAGCCTGTATCCTGTTCCTCAAGTTTTTTTTTGCCTGTTGTTCCTTTGACCAGCATTGACACCCAGTCCATCAGTCTTTTGAAATATATTCAAATTCCTCTGTGGGTAATTTCCCCGCCTCCCCACGCCCCCCCCCCCCCCCCCCCCCACCCCTAACCTGCTTCTACAACCTCCTCCTCGCATTTCTCCAACTATGGCCCATTGTCTATTGATCCATGCCATTACCAAAGCCATGCCAAGGCCACAGTCAACCAGCCCATATGCTTCCCCCTTTCTCCAACCTCATGAAGAATATTTAGTTACAAGCCATATTTTAATCATTCATCTAATGGTGAGGAGGTGACTAACCCACAGAGCTGATAATACCATGGAATTCAATATTAGGTTTGGAAGGTAAAATCACTAATGTTTTTGAAATGTAGGTAAGGCTGACTTTGGAGGGATGAGGTAGAAATTGACCACAGTAGACTGGACAGAAATATTAATGGATAATTGTAAAAATACTCTGTTCAAAAACATTTTTCCTGTGATGAGCCAGAGATCAAGTGGATAACTTGATGGTTAGCAGGATGTGTTGGGCCAAAGGGCTGTGTGACTTTGGTCAGTAAAAAAACTGAGGGACAAGGTAAAACTAAAACAAATTGCTTGTACCAATGGAAAGACTGTAGGCTATTGGGAATGGTGGCGCGGTGTTTTTTTTCAACTAATCTATGACTCTGGATTTGTGATCCAGAGAAGAGAATTCAAATTACCAAAGGTTATCTGAGGAATTTAAATTTAATCACTTGAATCTGGAAGGAAATCTTAGGATCAATAATGGTAACAATGAAAACCATTATAAAAATCTATTTGTTGCCCTTCAGTTTAGAAAATCTACCATCCTCCCTCAGTTTTGCATCTGTGACTTAACTGCCATCAAACTACTAGCAAACTAATCTTTCACTCAGGGCAATACAGCCGAGGCAATTGATGTCCATATCCTGTGAATTTAAAAAAAGGGACTGGAGAGATCTGAACATAAGGACATAAGAAAATGGGAGCCGAAGGCCGCTTAGCCCATTCAATGTCATCATGGCTGATTTACTCCAGGCCTCCCCTCTTCTGTACCAGTTCCCCACAGCTCTCAATTTCTTGTTCTTTGGAAACCTTATCTACTTCCTCTTTGAATACCCCTCCCCCAATAAACAGTTCCCATAGACAACCGAGTTCCAGTGATCACCACCTTCTGCCAGAAGATATTCATACACACCTCAACCCCTAATCTTGTGACAAATGGAAACATACCCACATCTGCCCTGTCATGCTGCCTCAGGATCTTGCATCCTTAAGTAAGATCTTATTCTTCTTATTCTTCTAAACTTCAATGAATATGGATCCTTTCATCCTACGAATTAGACGAGTGAACCTCTTTTGGATGACCTCCAATGCCAGTATCTCCTTCATTGAATAAGGGAATAATTGTGCATAGTACAGTCTTAGTCAGACAGAATAGAAACAGGGCCTTCGGCCCAACTGGTCCATGCCAAACAAGATTCCCACTTGCCCAGGTTTGGCTCATCCCTCTAAACCTTTCCTATCCATGCCCCTATCCAAATGTCTTTTAAATGTTGTTAACGTACCTGTCTCAACCACTTCCTCTGGCAGCTTATTCCATATACGGACCACCCTCTGGGTGAAAAGGTTGCGCCTCAGGTTCTTATTAAATCTCTCCCCTCTCACTCTAAATCCATGTCCTCCAGTTCCTGATTCCCCAACCCTGGGGTCAAAGATGGGGTGCATTCACTCTATGCCTCTCATGATTTTATATACCTGTATTTGTCTTTCCAAAATGCAGCACTTCACTTATCTGAATTAAACACCCTTTGCCATTACTCAGGCCCACTTACCCAAATTGGAATTGGTTTATTATTGTCATTTGTACCAAAGTACAGTGAAAAACTTGTCTTCAATTCATTACACAGTGCATTGAAGTAGTACAAGGTAAATCAATACAGAATGCAGAGGAAAGTGTCATAGCTACAGAGAAAGTGCAGTGCAGGTAGACAATAAGGTGTAAGGTCATAATGAGGTAGATTGTGAGGTTAGGAGTCCCTTATCATACTTGGGAACCATTCTGTAGTCTAATAACAGTGGGATGGAAACTGTCCTTGAGCCTGGTGGTACGTGCTTTCCGGCTTTTATATCTTCTGCCTGATGGGAAAAGAGAGAATATCTGGGGTGGGTGGGGTCTTTGATTATACTGGCCGCTTTATCAAGGCAGTGAGTTTTGACGGAGTCCATGGAGGGGAGGCTGGTTTCCATGATGTGCTGAGCTGTGTCCACAACACTCTGCAGTTTCTTGCGGTCCCGGGTGGAGCAGTTGCCATACTGTTTTGCGATGCATCCAGGTAGAATGCTTTCTATGGTACATTGATAAAAGTTGGTGAGTGTCAAAGGGGAAATGCCAAATTTCTTTAGCCTTCTGAGGAAGTAGAGGCGCTGGTGAGCTTTCTTTGCCGTGGCATTTAAGTAGTTGGACCAGGACAGGCTATTGGTGATGTTCACTCCTCAGAACTTGAAGCTCACAACCCTTTCGACCTCAGCACCATTGATGTAGATAGGAGCATGTGCACCGCCCCCCTTCCTGAAGTCAATGACCAGCTCTTTTGTTTTACTGACATTGAGGGAAAGGTTGTTGTCATGACACCATGTCACTAAGCTCGCCATCTCCTTTCTGTACTCTGACTCATCGTTATTTGAGATCTGGCCTGCAACGGTGATGTCATCTGTAAATTTGAAGATGGAGTTAAAGCAGAATCTGACCATGCAGTCTTGAGTGTATAGGTAATTGAGTTGAAGGCCGAGGATGTAGCCTTGTGGGGCACCAGTCTGGAGAATAATCGTGGGGAAGTGTTGCTGCCTATCCGTACTGATTATGGTCTGTTGGTCAGGAAGTCAAGGATCCAGTTGCAAAGGGAGGTAGGTGTTGAGTCCCAACTGATCAAGATCCCCCTGTAAATCCTGATAATTATCTTTACTGCCAATGACACCAGCTATTTGAGTGTCTGTAAACTTTTAGTGTCTTGTGCATTCTCAAACAAATCATTGATATAGATGAAAAATAGCAACGGGCCCAGCACCGACCCTTGGGGAACACCACTAGTCATGGGCTTCCAGTCTGGAAAAACAACCTTCCACCATCACCCTCTGCTTCCTATCATAAGGTAAATTGTGTATCCAATTAGCTGGCTCTCCCTGGATCCCATGTGATCTAACTTTCCATAGCAGTCTATCATGCAGAACCTTATCAAAGGCCTAACTGAAGTCCACTTAGGTTACGTCTACCACCCTGCCCTCATCGACCTTCTTGGTTACTTCAAAAAAGTTGGTCAAATTCATGAGACATGATCTTCCATGCACAAAGCCATGCTGACTATTGCTAATCAACCCCTGTCTTTCTAAATGCACATACCCTACAGAATCCCCGCTAGTAATTTACCTACCACAGATATTAGACATACAAGTCTATAGTTCCCAGATTTTTCTTTGCAGCCCTTCCTAAATAAAGGCACAACATTAGCCACCCTGCAGTCTTCCGGCACTTCACCCATCGCTAATGATGATGAAAATATCTCAGACGGGGCTCCTGCAATTTCTTCTCTAGCTTCCCACAATGTTCTTGGACATACCCATTCACACCCTGGAGATTTGTCTACCTTCATACTTTTTAAGACATCCAGCACCTCCTCTGCTGTAATGCGGACTATCCCCAAGACCTCCCCATTAACTATCTCAAGTTCTGAATTCTTCATGTCTTTCTCCACAGTAAAACCAGAGAAGAAGTATTCATTGAGGATCTCGCCCATCTCCTGTGGCTCCACACATGGATGTCATTTTGGTATTTGAGGGGCCCTATTCTTTCTCTCCCCAGTTCCTCTTTTTCCCTTAATATACTTAAAATCTCTTTGGATTCTCCTTAATCTTCTCTGCTTATGCCCCCTTCTTGCCTTTCTGATTTCTTACTTGAGTATACTCCTGTAACCCCTATACTCCTCCTGGGATACACTTGATCCCAGCTACCTGTGTCTCACCCATGCCGCCTTTTTCCTGACCAGAGTCTCAGTTTCCTTCATTGTCCAGGGTTCCCCACACATGCCAGCCTTGCCCTTCACTCTAAGAGGAGCATGCAGACCTTGAACTCTCTATCTCCCTTTTAAAAGCCTCCCACTTGCTGGGCATCTCTTTACCCACAAACAGCCCACTCCAATCAAGCTTTGCAAGTTCAAGTCTAATCCCATCAAAATTTCCCTTCCCCAATTTAGAACCTTAACTTGTGGACCAGATCTGTCCCTTGCTATAACTAATTTAAAACTACTAGAAACATTGTCACTGGTCCCAAAGTGCTCACCTCTGACGCCTTAGTCCTTTGGGAGATCAGATAAAGAGGGACAGTACACAATTAATGGCAAGACCCTTAACAGTGTTGATGTACAGAGGGATCTTGGGGTACAAGTCCATAGGTTCCTGAAACTGGCTGCACAGGTTGATAGGGTGTTAAAGAAGGCATATGGTATGTTTGCCTTTATTAGTTGAGGCAATGAGTCAGCTTTATAAAACTCTATTTGGGCTGCATCTGGAGTATTGCATTCAATTCTGGTTGCCCCATTATAGGAAGGATGTGGAGGCTTTGGAGAGGGTACAGAAGAGGTTAACCAGAATGCAGCCTGGATTAGAGGGCGTGTGCTATAAGGAGAGGCTGGACCAACTGGGGTTGTTTTCTCTGGAGGCTGAGGAGAGATCTGATAAAGGTTGATAAGATTTTGAGAGGCAGAAATAGAGTAGACAGCTGGTATCTTTTTCCCAGGGTTGAAATGTCTAATACTAGAGGGTATGCATTTAAGTGAAAGGGGATAAGTTCAAAGGAGGTGTGCAGGACGTTTTGTTTTACAGATTGGTGGGTGCCTGGAATGCACTGCCAGGTGTGCTAGTGGAGGCAAATACAATAGTAGAGGCAGTCCCTGTCTCTATTAGGAAAGTTAACATCCCCTGCTATGACAACCCTATTCTTGCGACTTTCTGCAATCTCCCTGTACATTTGTTCCTCCAATTCCCATTGACTATTAGGGGACCTACAGTATAATTCTAACAAGGTGATCATCCCCTTCTTATTTCTGAGCTCCACACATAAAGCCTCACTGGACGATCCCTCAGTAATTTCTTCTCAGACTACTGCTGTGATGTTCTCCTTAATCAGAAATGTAACTCCACCTCCTCTCTTTCCTCCACCTCTATCCCACCTGTAGTACCTTTACCCTGAACATTTAGCTGCCAGTGCAGTCCTTCCCTTAAGCATGTTTCTTTGGCTATAAAATCCCAGTTCAATATAGCTATCCATGCCCTGAATTCATCCGCCTTGCATGTCAAGCTTCTTGCATTGAATTACATGCAATTTAATCTAACTGTCTTTCCTTGCTCACTGCCATGCAAGGTGGATGAACTTACTGTGATTGAATTGTGTGTCAACTTCCAGCCTCACTTCTACTTTGAATCCTAACCCCTGCAACCCTCTCTGGTAGCACTTGCAAATCTGCCCACCAGGATATTGGCCCCCCTCCAGTTTAGGTGCAACCCGTCCCTCTCTCTCCCAGAAGAGATCCCAATGGTCCAAAGATCAAAATCCCTGCCCCTTGCACCAACTCTTCAGCCACACATTCATCAACCATATCCTCCTATTCTTGTCCTCACTAGCACGTGGCACTGGAAGTAATCCAGAGATTACTACCCTTGAGGTACTGCTTTTTAACTTCTTCCTAACTCCCTCCATTCATTCTGCAAGATCTCTGCAACTGCTCAGACACATCCTTGACCCTGGCATTAGGGAAGTAACACACCAACCTGGAGTCCTTTTTGCAGCCCCATAATCTCCTGTTTGCCCCTCCAACTATCGAATCTCCTGTCACTATAGCTCTGTCTGACTTCACCCTTACCTGCTGAATCCTCGGAACTAGTCCCTGCACCACAGACTTGGCTGCTGCATTCTCCTGAACGGTCATCCCCAATGGTATCCAAAGAGATGTACCTGTTACTGAGTGGAATGGCCATAGGAGAACCTGCACTTGTATCCAATTTGCTGGAGAAGATTCTGAGGGACAGGATTTATATTCACCTGGAAAGACAGGGACTGATTTGGAGGAGTCAGCCTGGTCTTGTGCAGGTCATGTCTCACACATCTGATTTTTATGAGGAGGTAACCAAAAAAATTGATGAAGGCAGCGCAGTGGACGTGATTTACATGGACTTCAATGAGGTTTTTGACAAGGTCCCGCATGGTCCAGAGGTTAAGGCACAAAGGATGCGAGACATGCAGACAAATTGGATGCAAGGCTGGCTTGGTGATGGGAGGCAGAGGGCAGTGGTGGAGGGGTGTTTCTCTGACTGGAAGTCTGAAACTAGTGATGTACTGCAGAGATCAGTGCTGGGTCCTTTATTATTTGTAATATATATTAATTGAGAACGTAGATGGTCTCTGCAGATGAGTCGTAGACAGCAAAGAAGGATGTTTAAGGATACAGTGGGACATAGATCAACTGGAAAGCTGAGCAGAGGAATGGCAGATGGAATTTAATCCAGACAAGTGTGAGGTGGTGCACATTGGGAAGTCAAATTCTGGTGGGACATGCAGAGTAAATGGCAGGGACCTTGAGAGCATTGATGTACAGAGGGGACCTTGTGATGCAAGTTCACAGCTCTCTGAAAATGGTGAGAAGGGTGGATAGGGTGGTGAAAAAGGTATTTCGCATGCTTGCCTTTGTAGGCCAAGGCATTGAGTATGGTGGGATGTCATGTTGTAACTGTACAAACCATTTGGAGTATTGTGCATAGTTCTGGTTGCCATACTACAGGAAGGACGTAGCAATAGAGCGGGTATATAAGAGCTTCACCAGGATGTTATAGAGTCGTACAGCATGGAAACAGGCCCTTTGGCTCAACTGGTCCATGCTGACATAGATGCCTATCCAAGCTGGTCCCATTTGCCAGCAGTTGACCAATAACATTTTAATGCTTTTCTATCCATGTACCTCTCCAACTGTCTTTAAAAGTTGTTATTGTACCTGCTTCAATCACTTCCTCTGGCAGCTCATTCCATCTGTATATATATAAAAAAAAATTGCCCCTCAAGTTCCTATTAAGTCTTTCCCCTCTCACTTTAAACCTATGCCCTCTAGTTCTTGATTCCCAACCCTGGGGAAAAGACTGTGTGCAATCACCCTATCTATGCCCCTCATGATTTTACGCACCTCTTTAAGATCACCCCTTATTCTCCAATGCTCCAATGAAAAAAGTCCCAACTTGCTCAACTCTCAGCAACATCCTGGTAAATCTCCTCTGCACTCTTTCCAGCTTAATGGCATCTTCCCTATAGCAGGGTGACCAAAACTGAACACAATACTCCCAAGTGCGGCCACACCAGTGTCCTGAACAACCACACCATGGCCTTCCAACTTTTATACTCAGTGCCATGACTGATGAAGGCCAGCGTGCCAAAAGTCGCCTTCATCACCATGTCTACCTGTGACTTCACTTTCAGGGAACCATGTACTTGAACTCCAAAGCCCCTCTGTTTTTACAACACTCCTCAGGGCCCTGCCATTCACTGTGAAAGTCCTACCTTGATTTGATTTTAAGATGTAACACCTACACTTAGCTGAATTAAATTCCAGTGCCATTCCTCGGCCCACTTACTCAGCTGATCAAGATCCCCCATTCACTTTTTTTTAACCATCTTCACTGTCCACCATAATACCTATTTTAGTGTCATCTGCAAACTTACTAATTATGCCTTGTACGTTCTTATCCAAATTGTTGATATAGATGACAAATAACAATGGGCTGAGCACCAACCCCTGAGGCACATCACTAGTCACAGGTCTCCAGTCTCATCCTCTGCTTCCTACCATCAAGCTAATTGTATATCCAATTAGCCAGTTCTCGCTGGATTCCATGCTTCCAGAGTAGCCTACCATTTGGAACGTTATCAAAGGCCTTACTGAAGTCCATATAGATCACATCTACCACCCTGCCCTCAACGACCTTCTTGGTCACATCCTTAAAAAATAATCAAGTTTGTAAGATGTGATCTCCCACACACAAAGCCATGCTGACTACCCCTTATCAATCCCTGCCTTTCTTGATGCATATATATTTTATCCCTCAGAATCCTTTCCAGTAGCTTATCTATCTATCACAGATGTTAGACTTAATGGTCCACAGTTCCCATGTTTTTCATTGCAGCCCATCTTAAATAAAGGCACAACATTTGCAACTCTCCAGTCTCCAGGCATATCACCTGTGGCTAATGATGATGCAAATATCTCAGGTAGGGCTTCTGCAATTTCTTCTCCAGCTCCCCCCAGTGTATGTGTATGTACCTGGTCAGGCCCTGGTGATTTGCCTACCTTCGTACATTTTAAGACATCCAGCACCTCCTCTACTCTAATGTGGACTATTTCCAAGACCACCTCATTAATTTTCCCTCATTCCAAAGTTTTCATGTGGTTCTCTACAATAAAAATAGAGGAGAAATATTCATTAAGGACCTCGCCCATCTCCTGTGGTTCCATACAAAGATGTCCACTTTGGTATTTGAGGGATCCTATTTTGTCTCTAATGATGCCTGGAGTGGAGGTCTATGGTTATAAGGAGAAATTGGATAGGCTAGGTTTGTTCTGACTGCAACGGAGGAGGCTGAGGAGTAATCTGATAGAGGTTCGTAAAACCATGAGAGGAATAGATAGGATAGATAGTCAGTGTCATTTATTCCACTGCACAGGTTTATGGTGAGAGAGAAGAAATTTAAAGGGTCCTGAGGGGCAAGTTTTTCATGCAGACTGCTGGGTTTCTGGAACGAGCTGCCAGAGGAGGTGGCAGAGGTGGGTATAATTACAATGTTTAAAAGGTATTTGGACAGGTACGTAGATAGCAAAGTGGAGGGATATGGGCCTAATGCAGGCAAATGGGGTTAGTGTCAACAGGCATCAAGGTCGAGGCGGGCCAAAAGGGCCAGTTTCTGTGCTCTGCGTTTCTATGATTCTAACTGTACCATCGGGATGTGTTTGTACTGGAGATTCACCAGGTTGATGCCTGAATTGCATTTATAAGGAGAAACTTGATAAGCTGGGTTTGTTTTCCCTGGAGTGAGGAGACTGAGGGGGGGTAATGCATGATAGAGGTGTACAAAATTATGAGGGGGGTAGCTGGAGCCCTAGAGAGAGAGAGCACAGAAACAGGCCCTTTGGCCCACCAAGTCCGCACCAACCATGGAACTCCCATTTACACTGATTCTATGTTAATACCACATTCCCATCAGCTACCTGTAAAAGATAACTGGGAGTACAAGGGTTAATGACTGGCAATGTAAGGGTTAATGGTGTAAAGCTATTCTTCCCATGGTCAGCTATTCTTCCCACGGTGTGATAATGCTTCAACCATGGGGTGACTATAGTTATGGCTGTAAAAAAAAATGTCCAGGTGCGGGTGAGAAAGAAATAAGTTTTTTTTTAGACATATCTTGTTTTGCTAAAAGCTTGCTGTAAGCAACTGCCTTAGTAAGTGCAACTTCCCATGAAGGTTTCTCATGAAGTGGGTATAAGAGTAGGGGCACTGACCACAGATCTCCGAGTGGGATCAGTACAGAGCTCGGGTTACACTGTTTAATCTTTCTCTGTATCCCTCACTCCCGCTAGCGTTAAACTAATAAAGCATTAATTTCTTTGGTTCTGCTGTTGTCTGATTTATTACATTGTGGGTCGACTTTCACAACCCTCAGATCCTACCACTCACAACATATGGATAAGTTACAGCGGCCTGTTAACCTGCATGTCGTTGGGATGTAGGAGGAAATAGAAGCACCCAGAGGAAACTCACACAGTCACAGTGAGAATATGCAAACTCCACACAGACTGCACCCAAGGTCAGCATTGAATGCAGATCTCTGGTGCTGTGAGGAAGCAGCTTGACCAGATACACCACAGTGCTGTCCTTTACAGTGAAGGTAGATAGTAAAATATTTTTTTCCCATTGTGGGGGTATCAAAAACAAGGGGAAAACAAGGTGAGAGGTAGGAGGTTTAGAGGGGATGTGAGGGGGGATTCTTTCATGCAGATGGTGGTTGGAGTCTGGACTGTGCTGCCTGAAGATGCAGTGGAGGCAGATACATTTAAGAAGCATCTAGGCAAGCACTTGAGTGCCAAGGCATTGAATGCTGCAGACCTAATGTGAGGAAATGAGATTAGTGCAGATAGGTACAATCGGCAGTGTGGGCTGAAGGGCCTGTTTCTGTGCTGCACAGCTGTGTGACACTGTGATTCAAGATCATATTGAATATGGAAAAGGAGCTTGGGGAGACTTGCAATACAAGGGCAATGATTTAGTCTAATTTACTAATTTCAAACCCTATTAATTACAGTGGCTGGTGTTCAATGGTAATGCATTGACTGCAAAGATTTTGGAAGCTCCCGTGGCCACAAAAGGTTCTATTTAAATAAGTCTTGCTTCTTGAGTTGGTTGAATGCAAGTAGACTCTGAACACATGGGAAGAGCAGTTGAGGCCTGAGGCCTGCAATTTCTGTGCAGTCTGGAAATCTGAGGTGTTCTAGAGTTATACATCATGGAAACAGCCGCTTTGTCCCAACTCATACATGCCAACCACACTGCCCATCTAAGCTAGTCCATTTGTGTGCGTTTGGCCCATTTCCCTCCAAACCTGTCCTATCCATGTACCTGTCTAAATGTCTTATAAACATAATAATTGTACCCGCCTCTACCATTTCCTCTGGCTGCTGGTTCCATATACCCACTACCCACTGTGTGAAGAAGTTGCCCCTCAGGTCCCCTTTCAATCTTTCCCCACTCACCTTAAATCTAAGCCCTCTTGATTTAGCCTCCCATACCCTGAGGAAAAAGACTATGGCCATCTAACTAATCTCCGCCCATCGTGACTTTATAAACCTCTAAGGTCATCACTCAGCTTCCACTGCTCCAGGTTGGCCATGACTTCAGTTGCTCAAACCTGAGACTGGGATTTCTGAACTGGAGTTCTCACAAGAACCTGCATATTTTGTGGATTGGAAGTCCCAGGTTTCCTGCCCTCCTACATGCTTCAAATCGGCATTCACCAAGGAGAAGGACGTGGAGTCCAGTGAGATCAGAATATGTTAATATTCTGTGACATTTTGATGTCAAGAAGGAAGAGATGTTGGGCCTTTTGAAGAACATTAAGGTGCCTGATGGGATCTATTCCAGATTATTGAGGGAATCAAGAGAGGAGATTACTGAGGCCTTGACAGAGATCTTTGTATCCTCTTTAGCCACAGGTGAGGTCCCAGAGTACTGGAGAATAGCCAATGGTCTTCCTTTGTTTTAGAAGGGCAATAGGTATAATAATAAAGAAATTTAAAAGGCTGGTGAGTTTTACATCAATGGAAGAAATTATTGGAGAAGATTCTTGGGGGACAGAATTTACTCACATTTGGAAAAGCATGGACTTACTTAGGGATGGACAGCATGGCTTTGTGTCGGGGATGTCATATCTTACAAACTTGAATGAGTTTTTTTGAGGAGGTGATGAAGATGATTCATGAGGGTAGGGCAGCAAATGTTGTCTATGTGAACTTTAGTAAAGCGTTTGACAAGATCCCTCATGGGATCACGTGTAAGTGGAAAGTATACAATAAATGGCATGACCCTTAGGAACATTGATGTACAGAGGGATCTTGGGGTGTAAGTCCATAGCTCCCTGAAAGTGGCAACACAAGTGGATTGGGTGGTAAAGAAGGCGAATGGTATTCTTGCCTTCATCGTTTGGGGCACTGAGTATAAAAGTTGGCAAGTCATGTTGCAGCAATATAAAATTGGTTAGGCTACTGTGTGCAGTTCTGGTCACTGAATTACAGGAAGGATGCAATTGATTTATTATTGTCATATGTACAGTGAAAAACTTTGTTTTGCTTACCATCCATACAAATCATTTCACAACATAAGTACATCGAAGTAGTACAAGGGAAAAGCAATAACAGAATGCAGAATATAGTGCTACAGTTATAGAGAAAATACAATGCAGGTAGACAATAAGGTACAAGGCCATGACAAGGTAGATTGTGAAATTAAGAGTCCATTTTATCAATAGTCTCATAACAGTGGTTTAGAAGCTGTCCTTGAGCCTGGTGGTAAATGCTTTCAGGCTTTTGTATCTTCTGCCCGATGGGCAGGGTGGGAAAAAGAATATTTGGGGTGGGTGGGGTCTTTGATTATGTTGACTGTTTTGAGGCAGCGAGAAGCGTAGTCAGGGTCCATTGAGGGGAGGCTGGTTTTCATGATGTGCTGAGTTTTGTTCACAAATCTCTGCAGTTTCTTGCAATCCTGGGCGGAGCAGTTGCCGTGAGCTATGATGCATCTGGATAGGATGCTTTCTATGGTGCATCTATATATAAAAAAAATTGGTGAGTGTCAATGGGGACATACCTAATTTCCTTAGACTTCTGAGGAAGTAGAGGTGCCAATGTGCTTTCTTGGCCATGGCATCTGTGTAGTTGGACCAGGGCAAGCTATTGGTGATGTTTTACACCTGGGAACTTGAAGCTCTACACCTTTGATGCAAACAGGTGCATGTGTACTTACGCGCTTCCTGAAGTCAATGACCAGCTCTTTTGTTTTGCTGACATTGAGGGAAAGGTGGCTGCCATGACACCATGCCACTAGACTCTATATTTCTTTCCTGTACCATAGAACCATACAGCACAATACAGGCCCTTCGGCCCACCATGTTGTGCCGAACTCATGTCTGACTCATCGTTATTTGAGATCCAACTCACTATGGTGGTGTCATCTACAAACTTGTAAATGGAGTTAGAGCAGAATTTGGCTACACAGTTGTGAATGTATAGGGAGTAGAGTTGGGAGCTGAGATCACAGCCTTATGGGGCACCAGTGTTGAGGATAATTGTGATGGAGGTGTTGCTGCCTGTCCTTTCTGATTGTGCTCTATTGGTCAGGAAGTCAAAGATCCAGTTGCAAAGGGAGGAAGGGAGGTGTTGAGTCCCAGGTCTAGGAGAAGATTTGGAGAGAGTGCAGAAGAGGTGCACTAGGATGTTAGCTGTAAGGAGAGGTTGGACAAACTCTGGAGCATCAGAGGCTGAGGGGAGACCTGATAGAAGTATATAAAATTGTGAAAGGCATAGATTGGATAGATAGTCAGAGTCCTTTTCCCAGGATAGAAATGTCAAACACCAGAGGATATAGCTTTGAGGTGAGAGAAGGAAGTTGAAAGGAGATTTACATGGCAGGTTATTTACACAGAATGGTAGGTGCCTGGAATGCACTGCCAGGGAAGTGATGGAAGCAGAGATACAATAGCAATATTTTAGAGGTACTTAAACAGACACATGAACAGGCAGGGGATTTGGGGGGGAGGGGGGCAGAATGGAGTGTGAGCAGGCAGATGGGATTAGTTAATTTGGCATCATGGTTGGCATAGACATGGTGGGCCGAAGGGCCTGTTCCTGTGCTATACTGTTCTGTGTTCAATGAGACCTTGACTACCTACATCAGGCACCACAAGACACTGGAAAGATACCACCAGCATTTTCTCTACAATGTTCTTCAAATCCACTGGAAGGATAAAACAAACCAACATCAGTGATCCTGACCCAGCCAATATTTCCTGCACTGAGGCCCTGGTTACACAGTTGGTTCCACTGAGCAGGCCATTTTTTCATGCCTGACTCCAGACTTTTTCTGGGCTCTGTCACAGTAAAGGATGCAACATCCCAGCTGACTCCTGGCCTGTGATCAAGTGATGAAGGAGTGCATGCACTGGGGACACACTATGTGAGCCCAGCACCTGACATCTGCCCACCCCTTCAGACCACCTGTCCCAGCTGTAGAAGTATCTGCAGATCTCATATTGGTTCCATCAGTCAGCTCAGAACCCACAAAACTGACGTGGCAGCAAGTCATCCTTGATCCTGTGGGACTACCTCAGGAGAACAGTCATAATGTTTCTTTAAATTACAGCCACCTTAATGCTGTCTGCCTATTTTTATCTTTGTGGAGGGTGCAATGTAATTTTTTTTTCCAAAGTAGCACAGTATATTTTCTTTAAAACTCTGATGCTAAATGTCATTCATGATTCATTCATTAGACTTGTACTGTTCATAAGCTATAATGAGTAACCACCTAGACTTATTCCTCTCTCTGTTGTCCCCAAGTCAAATCAACAGGATCTGGTCCTACAGTCGATAGACCGGGCAATTGAAGCAATTCATAATGCGGCAATGAAAGCTGGTGGCAAATACAACCTGGAGCAACGTGAAGTTCTACAGTAAGTGTGAACTGGAACTATGTGTGTGGCATGGTGGGCATGCATGTAAGACTGCTGGTGGTCTACTGGCTTGTCCTTGTGTACATGTGCATGTGTCTGATCAGTTGTGAGTACACCATTGATTTGTACTATTGACTGGTTTGTGTACATGTGTGTGTGTGAATCATTGGGATTATGTCAAATGTTACAATTAAGGCCAATAAAACAAAGTGTTTGAAATCTTCAGCAGGTTGGGCAGTATCTGTGGAAAGAGAACAGTTAACATTTTGGGTTGAATGTCATGTTTTAGATTCCAGAGCAGGTGGAGAGAACAAAGGGTGTGTTTGTGGCTGAGAGGGTGGTGAGGACTTGTTAATGGCAGCTATGCTGTTAGGAGGAGGTGCAGATAGGGGAGAAGGGTTAATGAAGCAATGCTGGAATTGTGATAGTGAATATAGCAGTTGTTGCAAATCTGAAACAATAGAAACTGCAGGAAGAGCCTGCAAGATAGGCAACATCTGTGAAGGGGGAAGGATGGAGTTAAGATGACCTTCGATCAGAACCAGTCTATTCGGACACAAACTGGAAGGGCTGAATATCTGAAAGTATTGAATTCAATGCTGAATAACGTGGGCTCCAGTGTGCCTTGTCAGAAGATGAAATTTTGTTCCTTGAACTTACCTTGGACTTTTTTTGTCACACTATTTCAAAAGACTTGGAAGTCAGAGTGTGAGTGGCATGGAGAATTCAAGTGACAGGCAAGTAGAGGTTCAGGATCATCCTTGCAGATTGAATAGGTGTTCTGCAAAGGGAGTTCTCCAATGCAGAGGAGACCACTTCATGATACAGGATATATCTGGGAGGCTAATTTGAGTCTCTGGATGGTGAAAATGGAAGAGGGGAGAAAGGCAGGTATGGTTGCATGGGATGGTGACTCAAGAAGGCAGGTGGGTAATTGTGAAATCAAGGAAATCTGGGAGCCACAAAGCTATCAGAGTCATAGAATCATGGAGTTGTACAACACACAAAACACACCCTTTGGCCCAAGTCATCCATGCCAACCAAGATGCCTAACTGAGCCAGTTCCACCTGCCTTTGTTTGACCCTTATTCCTCTAAACCTTTTCTATCCGTGTACCTGTCTAAAAGACTTTTAAACATTGTAATAGTACCCTTCTCTATCACTTCCTCTGGCTGCTTGTTCCACATACCCACTGCCCTTTGTGTGGAAAAACTTGCCCTTCAGATCTCTTTTAAATCTTTCCCCTCTTACCTTAAACTTATCCTGTCCAGTTTTAGACTCCTCTATCCTGGGAAAAAGATTGTGACCATCCACCTTATCAACATGCCTCATTTTATAAACCTCTTATAAGATCACTTCTCAGCCTCCTACACTGCAGGGGAAAAAGTCCAACCCTATCCAGTCTCTCCTTGTAACCCAAACCCTCTGGTCTCGTTAACATCCTTGTAAATCTACTTTGCACCCTTTCCAGTTTAATTACATCCTTCCTACAGCAGGGTGATCAGAACTGTAAGTACTTGCTCCAAATGTGGCCTTGACAACATCTTGCACAGCTGTAGCATGACATCCCAAGTCCTGTACTCAATGGTCTAACCTATAAAGGCAAGTATGCCTTCACCATTGGTCTATTGGTTCCTTCAAAATGCTGAAAGGGAAGGGTGGGGGGATGATGTATTCGGTGGCATCATTGATACTTTTGAAATGGAGGTGTACAACTCCTTGTGGAGACTGAAGATGCAGGAATCTGGAGCAACAGACAAAGTGCTGGAGGAACTCAGCAGGTCAGGCAGCATCTGTGGAGGGAAATGAGCAGTCAGTGTTTCAGGTTGAGGTTCTTCAACTGGACTGAAAGAAGTGGGGGAGATAGTTGGCATAAAGAGGTGGAGAGAAGTGGTGGAGCAAGAACTGGCCGGTGATAGCTGGATCCAGGTGACGGTGGGTGACTGCTTTGCCTTAGTTCCATCCGCTGTGGCATCCTGGATCTCCTGATGGCCAGCCATTTCAATTCTACCTCCCATTTCTACATCGACACGCCTGTCCTCGGTGTCTTTTACTGCCAAGTCGAGGCTAAACGCAAATTAGAGTGGCAACACCTCATGTTCCACCTGAGCAGTCTCCAACATTGAATTCTCAAACTTCTGGTAACTGCTCCCCTCTATCTCTTTTTACCCATTTCTCTTTTCTATCTCCTCATGATCTACCTGGCCCTCATCACCCTATCTCTTTCCCCTCCCCCACTCCTTGTCTATCACCCATACACTCTTCCCACCGGTTCCCTCCCCACCTCCCTCCCTTTATTCCATGCTCCACCTTCCTCTCCAATTAGATTCCATCATCTTCAGCCCTTTGTCACTTCCACTTCCCAGCTTCTGACATCATTCCCATTCTTCCCTCTCCCTCATCTGCCTGTCACCCCCCCCCCCCTCACCTGGATCCACCTGCCAGCTCTTGCTCCACCCCTTCCCTCCACTCTCTCCCCTCTTTCCCGTCCAGGTGAAGGGTCTCAACCCGAAACGTCGACTGTCGATTTCCCTCCATAGATGCTGCCTGACCCACTGAAATCCTCCTGCGCTTTGTGTGTTACAAGAAGTCCTTGTGTATGAGGCACTTGAAGGATAAGAAGTAAGGATATATCACCAATATGTGCACTGGTTTAAAGAGCTAGCAAAGATGCAATAACCTTCCTAGCTGTGGGGTTATATGATTTTTGATTGGACCAACTTGGGTATTATTTATTCATTTTCAATATATAAATGAAACAATAATAAAAGCAATTCTTACTTAATATCAGATGTGAGTAATAAGACATTTCTGGATAAATTTACTTACACTTTCATAAAATAGTTCAAACTATTCTGGATTACATTTTCCAAGGCAAGTTTTGAAACAGCTTGGCAGGCATGTAAGACATTTTGAGTTCCATTCCCAATGTAAACATACATGGTGGAGTGCTTTCACCTGAAAGGTCCCAGTGAGTCAAGAAGGCAGCTCACCACCACCTTCTCATGGGAAATGATGCTGAGCAATAGTGCTGACTCTGTGCTGATGCCCAGAACCTGAAAAATGAACAAATTGATTAAAAAAATTATAAGTTATTGGAGTACATTATCCTGGACTGTCAAGTCCATGATATAATCTGCTGTGGAGTATCTTTGTCATTTCTTATGTTGAATATCTGTTCTCTCCCCATTAAGGAAGTTAGTCCATCATCGAAAGTCCACCATTGCTCGAAAAGACCAGATTACGAGCCAGCAGAAGTTGAATCCCACCCCTAGTGTGACTGAGAACCCAGTGGAAACAGATCACCAGTCAGGTAGACAGGCCAAGATCCTGCCTGATCATTCCCCTTGTCTGTCAGATTCACTGCCTCCAGAGGGCACTGCTTACCAGGTAAAGTACATAGCAAGCTAATATTTTCTTTTATTTTCTCCCATCTCTGACTTTTTTTTGGGTTATTTGCATTTTTTTGTGTTTATCTTTCAGTTATTACAAGTCAATTCATCAACAAATGATATCATCAGTGAAATGAGTGGTTACATCCATAAAATCTAACCATGAGTTTGAAAATAAGTATGGCCTACTTCCATCCAGATGGAGGATGATAGTCACCAATGGCACGCTAATGTGCTGGATGATGTCTGGAAAATATTTATGTACTGCAGTGTCTTAATAGCACTATGCAGCAGCCAGTGGATAGGTTTTCTTAAACTATGATGCACTGTTGAAATCTGCAAACTGAGCCAAGTAGTCCTGACCTCAGCAGTGTGAGCTCCTGGTTATTTCAACTGTTCAGCTCTTCACAATCATTGGAAGTAGGGCTGAGCTAGTTGGGGAGACACAAGAGACTGCAGATGCTGGAATCTGGAGTGAAAAAACAAGCTGCTATGTGGAGAGAAATGGATGGTCGAGGTTTTGGGTGGAGACCCTGCATCAGGACTGAGGGGAATTAGTCGGTATGATGATGTGGGAGGGTAGGGGTGAGGCAGGAGCTGGCAAGCGATAGGTGGACCCAGGTGAGGAAGGGTTGATTGGCAGGTGGAGTCAGGCGGGGGAGGGAAAGGTGGAGATAGCAACAGAGGCTGGTGGGTGATATGGAGGCAACAAGGGGCTGCAGATGATGGAATTTAATAAGAAAGGAAGGTGAAGAGTGGAACCAGATAAGGGAAGGATGGTGGGCAGATGGGAACAATGGGGGTAAGGAAAAGAAATTGGGTGATGGGGGTTGGGGGGGTGGTGGTGTTGGAGGGAAGGTATGTGTGACAGGACCTAGGTGGATCAGAAGGAGAGAGAAATGAACAGAAATTGGAGAATTCAATGTTCATACCACTGGGCTGCAGACTACCCAGGTGGAATATGAGGTGTTGTAGCTCTAGTTTGCATTTGGCCTCACCCTGACAGTGGAGGAGGCTGAGGGTAGACAGGTTGGTGTGGGAATGGGGCAGGGAGTTGAGAAGGCTAGCAAATGGGAGCTCAAGATGGCCATGGCAGATGGAGTTTCAGAAGTGTAGCAATCCAAATCGGTACCCAATCTGCCAAAGACCTGAAAGGATTAATTCAAAGATCTAATTGTTTGCCGCCTGAGATTCCTAAACTTTGGCAAGAATGTACAATTAACTTTTGTATTCTCAATGGGTGACAGTGAGGGAGATGGGCAGAAAGGGAGAAATCCATTGAATCCTGTTCTTCGACAATTTCTGTCCGAGACTGAGGGTAGGGTTGGGCTGATGGCAATATTCTTCCAAATTCAGAGTTGGTCAACCCTTGTTCAATGAGTAAGGGAGAAGATTCAAGCATATGGTCAGCCTCAGTCAGTTCCTTTAGAAGAATAGTACCTATGATCAATTGTTTTCGTCACCAATATTTTCATGGATCAGTTGACAAAGAATTGAAGAATTCTTTGAATATTTGCTGAATGCATATACAGTGCCCACTTTTTTTGCAGGCCCCAGCTCAGCGCCGATGTGCTGCTCCTGTGGCTCCACCACAGCCTGACAGGGATTTGTACTCTGCCTCCTCAAATAAGCAAGGTAAGGATGTAATAAGTCATTCAGTGTTGTACTTTGCCATGTCACTTGACAGAGTAAGATATTTGCCAAGAAATGAAATGTGCTTTATTTGAGACAATATAGAACATAGATAGAACATAGAACAGTAAAGCATGAGAAGACCCTTCAGCCCACCATGTTGTGCCGAAGTGATTGAACTAGTAATTTAAATGCCTAACTAAACTAATCCCTTCTGCCTACACCATGTCCATATCCCTCCATTCTCTGCACATTCACGTGCCTATTGAAGAGCCTCTATCGTATTTGCCTCCACTACCACCTGGGCAGCACATTCCAGGTACCCACTGCTCTCTGGGTAAAAAAAAACTTGCCCTGCACATCTCCTTTGAACTTAGCCCCTCTCACCTTAAATGCATGCCCTCAAGGATTAGACATTTTGAGCCTGGGAAAAAGATACAGGCTGTCTACTCTATCTGTGCTTCTCTGCTTATCTTATAAACTTCTCTGCCACTCCAGAGAGAACAAGCAAAGTGTGTCCAACCTCTCCTCATAGCACATGCCCTCTAATTCAGGCAGCATTCTGGTAAACCTCTTCTGCATCCTCTCCAATGCCTCCACATCCTGCAATGGGGCAACCAGAATTCAATGCAATTTTCCAGATGCGGCCTAACCAGAGTTTTATAACGCTGCAACATAACTTCCAGATTCTTGAACTCAGTGCCTCGACTAATAAAGGCAAGCATGCCATATGCCTTCTTTACCACCCAAACAAATTGTGCAACCACTTTCAGAGAGCTATGGACTTGGATGCCAAGATCCGTCTGTACATCAACACTGTTAACGGTCCTGCCATTAACAGTGTATTGTCCCTTTACATTTGACCTCCTATAGTGCAACACCTCACATTTGGCCTGACTAAACTCCATCTACTATTTCTCCACCCATATCTGCAACTGATCTATATCCTGCTGCATCCTTTGGAATCTTCTACACTATCCATAACACCACCAATCTTTGTATCATCTACGAAGTTGCTAACCCACCAATCTACATTTTCATCCAAGTATATCAAACAGCAGAGATTTTCTGTAACTGCCATGGCATTTTATGAACTACGGGCCTCAAGAATCTTTGTACTTCCACTTCTTGTCTATAACTGCAAAGTGCATTGTTTGATCCCTCTTAGGTTGAAAGTGGATGAGGTGGTATTTACCTTTTTTTGAAATCTGTCTGCCTACAGCTTTTTGCATTCACTCAAACTAAATATTTCTTTGTCATTTTAACACTGCCATCCATGGTGTTGTCAAGGTTATTGGCAGACACGGTAGGCCAAAGGTGCGTACTGTGCTGTACAGTTCAATGTTCTAAGTACCCATCTGTACTATTCTCATTTTCCAGCCTTAGATCCATTTTTTTGTTATCTGCTGTGACTTCCTACTCCACGTATTAGCAATTAGCACCAGGAATAATCCTGAGATTACTGCCTTCGGGCTCTGTTTATCTTTCATAGTTCCGTAAACCTTGCCTGCACCTTTTTGTACCCATGTCATTGGTACCACAATTTCTGGCAGTTCATTCTCAGGATGCTCTGCAGTGGTTCACTGATCTCTCTTATCCTGATACCAGAGAGACAACGTATTATTCTGGAGTCACACTTGCAGCCACAGAAACACATATTTGTCCCCTAATCATTGACTCCTTCAGCTCTATTGTTCTATCATTCTTCTTCTTCTCTTCCTGCAGTTCAGCTATTTGCTGTGCCAGGCTTGTAGCTCTAACCAATTCCTCTAAGAAACCACTCCCACTGAGCCTTAGTCATTGTGAGATACAGCACAGAAACAGGCCCTTTAGACCACTTGAGTCCATGCTGACCATCAACCACCCATTTACACTAACTACCCCCAGATTCTACCACTCACCTAAACACGGGGGGAAATTTACAGCGGCCAATTAACCTCCCAACCCACATGTCTTTGTGATGTGGGAGGAAACTGAAACTGGGGCATAACATACACAGTCATAGGGAGAATATACAAACTCCACACAGACAGCATCTCCCTAGAGGTCAGGACTGAACCCTCACTGGCAGTCTGAGGCACTTGACTACTCTAGTTAGTTGCTCTGGTTACCAATGCCCTCTCTGCCTGCTCATACTTCACCTGCAGTGTGATCACCTCCACAAAGTTCTCACCGTCACTGATGACTAGGTCTCGCTGATGACTCCTGCCACTGCAGCTGGATATACTTCCTGCACGTGTGGCTGTCTGGACCACTTCCGGCACCCTGATCGCCCTCCCACATGCTGTAGGAAGTGCATTCCAATGGGCCATGTCTCACCCCACTGTAAGTGCAAAGAAAATCAAACAAACTGCAAGTGCTAGAACCTAAAGTAAAAACAGAAAATGCTGGAAGTATTCAGCAGATCAGGCAGCATCTGTGAGAAGAGAAACAAAGTTAACATTTCAGGTTGAAAATCTTTCCACAAGCTTCTGTGAGCTATGAAAGTGTCAGTATAGATTCACCGCCCATTCCCTTGACTTGTTACAATGTCTAGCTGTCAAACCAAAACTTAATGTTGGCATTATCCAATAAACCCGACTCACTGAAGCCCCCTTACTTACCAAAGCCCATATCCTAAGGACCACTGTGTCATATACCACAGCTTTAGTTCCCAAATCAAGAGAAATTTGAAAATTTTTTGTAAGGGCATCTGCAATGCACTTATCTATTTCCTTCAAGCTTGTGGACGGAAACGTTTCACCAAGAATTTATCACTGTTTAATGCCATTGTTTTCTTTTTAACTGTTACTTTGCTTTTGATAACTTTGGAAAGTCCCTGTTACAGATTTTAATGCAAGGTTCTCAAGATGGCATAGTGGCACATCTGGTAGAGCCGCTGCCTCACAGCTGCAGTGGCCCAGGTTAAATCCTGACCGCCGGTGCTGTCTGTGTGGAGTTTGCACATTCTTCCTTTGGCAGTGAGGGTTTCCCCTAAGTATTCTGATTTCCTCCCACATTCCTAAGATGTGTGGGTTGGTAGGTTAATTGGCTGCTGTAAATTGTCTCCAGTGTGTTGGTGAGTGGTAGAATCTGGGACAAGTTGATGGGAATGTGGGGACAAAAAGTGGGATAAATGTAGAATTAGTGTAAATGGGTGGTTGATGGGGACTCAGTGGGTGAAGGGCCTGTTTCCATGCTGCATAGAACATGGAACAGTATGGCACTTGAAAAGGTCCTTCAGCCCACAATGTCTGCAATGAACATGATGCCAAATTAAACAAATTCTCTTCTGTCTGCACATGATCCATATCCCTCCATTCCCTGTATATTCATGTGTCTATCTAACAGCCTCTTAAACGCCTCTATTGTATCTGTTGCCAGCACTGCCCTGTTCCAGGCACCCACCACTCTCTTTATATAAAAAAACACTTGCCCCACACATCACCTTTAAACTTTCCCCCTCTCACCTTAAATGCATGCCCTCTAGTATTTGACATTTTTACCCTGGGAAAAATGGTACTGACTGTCTCCCCTCTCTGACTGCATCTCATAATCTTATAAGCCTATATCAGATCTCCCCTCAGCCTCCAATGTTCCAGAGAAAATAATCCAAGTTTTTTCAAGCTCTCCTTATAGATCATACCCTGTAAATCCAGACAGCATCTTGGATTAAACTCCATCTGCCATTCCTCTGTCCATATCTGTAACTGATCTATATTCTTCTGTATCCTTTGACAGCCATCTACACTGTCCACAATTCAACCTATCTTTGTATTGTCTGTAAACTTACTAATTTATCCATCTACCATCCAAGTCATTACATTATCACAAACAGCAGAGGTCCTAGTACGGATCCCTGCAGAACACCACTAGTCATGGACTACCAGCCAGAGTAAGACCCATTGACCACTACCCTCTGTCTTCTATGGGCAAGCCAAACTGCCAAGTTACCATGGATCCCAGGCATCTTAATCTTCTGGATTAACCTTCCATGAGGGACCCTGTCAAACGCCATACTAAAATCCATGTAGACAACATCCACTGCCCAACCCCTATCAATCACTTTTGTCACCTCCACAAAAAATTCAGTCAAGTTCGTAAGACATTACTTGCCCTACACAAAGCCATGTCCCTAATCAGGCCGTTTTTCCAACTGCATGTAAATCCAACCCCTGAGAAACTTTTCCAATAGCTTCCCTACCACTGACGTGAGGCTCACTGGCCTATGATTTCCTGGATTTTCCTTATTTCCCTTCTCGAACAAAGGCATAACATTTGCTACTCTCCAGTCCTCCGACCTTACCTGTTGCTAGTGAGGATTCAAAAATCTGCATCAAGGCTCCAGCAATGTCGTTCTTGCCTCTTTCAATAACCTGGAATAGATCCTTTCAGGCCCTGGGGACTTGTCCACATTGATGCTCAGCACCACCTCCTTCCTGATCTCAAACATGCCCCACACTACTCTCACTATCCTCCATGTCTTTCTCCTTGGTGAAGACCGACGCAAAGTACTCATTTAGTTAGTACACATAGTCATCGAGGGGAGACCTGATAGAAGTTTATAAGATTATGAGAGGCATAGATAGGGTAGACAATCAGAATTATTTTCCCAGGGTATAAATGTCAAGTACCCATTAATGTAAATGAGTACTTTTACATTTACTGGGTACATTTACATTTCACACTGTTGATGTAAACAGGAGGGGTCAGTGCACGTGCTCCTGTTTACATCAGCAGTGCTGAGGTCGAGAGGGTTGAGAGCTTCAAATTCCTAGGAGTGAACATCACCAATAGCCTGTCCTGGTCCAACTATGTATAGGCCACGGCCAAGCACACCAGCGCCTCTACTTCCTCAGGAGCAGCCTATCCGGATGCATCATTGTTTGGTATGGCAACTGCTCTGCCTGAGACAGTAAGAAACTGCAGAGAGTTGTGGACACAGTTCAGCACATCACAGAAACCAGCCTCCCCTCCATGGACTCTGACTGCACTTCTTCCTGCCTTGGTAAAGCAGCCAACATAATCAAAGACCCCTTCCACCCTGGACATTTTGTCTTCTCCCTCCTCCCATTGGGCAGAAGGTACAAAAGCCTGAAAGCACGTACCACCAGGCTCAAGGATCACTTCCTTGAGCCTATTGAATGGTTCTCTAGTACGATAAGTGGACTCTTGACCTCACAGTCTACCTTGTTATGGTCTTGTACCTTATTGTATGCCTGCAATACATGTTTTTTGTAACCACAATACTTTATTCTGCATTCTGTTGTTGTTTTCCCTTGTACTACCTCAATGCACTGATGTGATGAAATGATCTGTATGGATAGCATGCAAAACAAAGTTTTTCACTGTACCTCAGTACATGTGACAATAATAAACCAGATTACTAATTATTTAGGACCTCCAACCTCCTTTATCCTTGAGTGGTCCTGCACTCTCCCTAGTTATCCTCTTATTTTTAATGTAAGTATAAAATGCCTTGGCATTCTCTTTAATCCTACTTGCCAAGGACTTTTCATGGCCCCTCCTGGCTCCCCTAATTCCCTCCTTGAGTTTTTTCTAACTTCTTTATAATCCTCAAGGTCTCCATTTGATTTTAGCTTCCTAAGCCGTACACGCGCTTCCTTTTCTTCTTGACTAAATTCACCACTTCTCTTGACATCCAAGGTTCCCTGATCTTGCCATCCTTGTTCTTCCTTCTTACTGGAACATACCTGTCCTGTACTCTGTGCGGTTGCTCTTTAACCACCCTCCACATGTCACATGTGGACTTGCCCAAAAACAGCTGTTCCCAATTAACTCTCCCTAGTTCCAGTCTAATAGTCTCATGGTTTTCTGTGCTCTAATTTAATTCTCTCCTGCAAGGTCCATACTTATCATTATTCATAGCTATCTTAAAACTTGTGATCACTTGTTTACTAAATGTTCTTCCACTAAAAGGTCAGCTACCTGGTCAGGCTCTATTCGCAATACCACGTCCGGTATGGCCCTTCCTCTAGTTGGACTATCTGCATACTGATTTAAGGAACCCTCTTGGATGCATCTAACAATTTCTGCCTCGTCTAAACATCTTGCACTAAGGAGGTCCCAGTCTATATTGGGGAAGTTGAAGTCACCCGCGATAACAACCCTGTTGTTTTTGCTCCTTTCCCTAATCTGCCTGTATACTTGTTCCTCAATGTCCTGGTGGCTATTGGAGAGTCTGTAGTATAATCCCATCAGAGTGACTGCACCTTTCTTATTTTTGAGTTCTACCCATATTGACTCAGTGGATGAGGCCTCCATTACGTCTGCTCTGAGTGCAGCTGTGATATTGTCACTGACTAATAGTGCAACCGCCCACTTCTTTTACCTCCTTCTCTATCTTTTTTAAAACATTGAAAACCCTGGAATGTTAAGGATCCAGTCCTGTCCCTCTCTGAACCAAGTCTCCAATGGCCACAACATCATATTTTCATGGACTGATCCATGCTCCAAGTTTATTACCCTTAATACTCTGAGCATTAAAATAAACACACTTCAATCTGTCTGTCCCATCATGTCTATTACCTTGTCATGAACCCTTTTGGGCTTCCTAATCCCGTACTTGAGCTCTTCTCTGCTGCTATCTTTATGTTTCTCGAGCCCTGTCTGATTTTAGCTTCCTGAACCTCACACATGCTCTATTTTACTTATTGACTAAATTCCCAACCTCTCTTGTCATCCAATGTTCCCTTACCTTGCCATCTTGTCCTTCCTTCTTACTGGAACACACCAGGCCTGAGTTCTGATCAGCTGGTCTCTAAACATCTCCCAATGTCAGATGTGGACTTGCCCGATAACAGCTGCTCCCAAATAACTCCCCCTAGCTCCTGTCTAATAATGTTGTAATTTGTCCTCCCCCAATTGAGTACTTTCCCACAAGGTCCAGACTTGTCCTTATTCATAACTATCTTAAAACTTAAGGAGTTGTGATCAATATTCCCAAAATGCTTTCCCACTGAAATGTCAGTCAACTAGCCAGGCTCATTTCCCAAAACAAGGTCCATTATGGTCCATTGGACTACCCACATACTGTTTCAAGAAACCCTCTTGAATGTACTGAAGAAATTTTCCCCATCTAAGCCTCTTGCACTAAGGAAGTTCCAGACAATATCGGGGAAGTTAAAGTCACCCACCATGACAATCCTGTTGCTTTTACATCTTTCCATAATCTGTCTACATATTCGTTCCTTTATCTCCCGGTGGCTATTGGGAGGCCTATAGTATAACCCCATCAGAGTGATCGCACCCTCCTTATTTTTGAGCTCTACTCATATTGTCTCAGTGGATGAACCCTCCAGTGTGTCCTCTCTGAGTGCAGTTGTGATATTCTCCTTGATTAGTAATGCAGCTTCTCCACACCTGCCTTTCTATTATGTATAAAACATCAAAACCCAGGAACATTGAGCTGCCAGTCCTGTCCCTCTCGCAACCAAGTCTCTAATGGCCACGTCACAGTTCCATGTACTAATTCATACTCTAAGTTTATCTGCCTTACCCATAACACTCCTTGCATTAAAATAAGCGCACCAGTCCATCAGTCCCACCATGTTCATTAACCTGTTTGTTAGTCTGTCCTTCTTTTCAGACTTGCTCATCATACCATCCCAGAATCAGAATATCAGAATAAGGTTTATTATCACTGTCTTATATGATGTGAAATTTGTTGTTTTGCAGCAGCAGCACAGTGGAAAGACATAAAATTACTATAAATCACAAAATAAATAGTGCAAAGAAAGGAATAATGAGGTAGTGTCCTTGGGTTCATGAACCATTCAGAAATCTGATGGTGGAGGGAAAGAAGCTGTTCCTAAATCGTTGAGAGTGGATCTTCAGGCTCCTGTACCACCTCCTTGATGGTAGTAACAAGAAGAGTGCATGTCCTGGATGGTGTGGGTCATTAGTGATGGATGCTGCCTTTTTGAGGCACCACCTCTTGAAGATGTCCTGCTGGTGGGGAGGATTGTGCCCATGATGGAGCTGACTGAGTCTACAACCCTCTGCATCCTCTTGCGATCCTCTCCATTGGAGCCTCCATACCAGGCTGTGATGCACCGGTCAGAATGCTTTCCACCGTACATCTATAGAAATTTGCACAAGTCTTTGGTGACATACCAAATCTCCTCAAGCTCCTAACAAAATAGAACCTTCTTTTCAAACCCTCCATGTGCTGCCCTGCTGTTCTGGTTCCCACCAACTGCCACTCAAGTTTAAATCCTCCTATGTAGCACTTTCAAACCTCCCAGCGAGGATATTAGTTCCCCTCAGTTCAGGTGTAACCCACCCCTCTTGTACAGGTTCGTCCCGACCTGGAAGAGAGCCCAATGATCCACATGGGGCCTTGACCAAGATCTTTGTACCTTCGCTAGCTACAGGTGTGGTTCTGGAGGACTGGTGGGTTGCTAATGCTGTTCTTTTATTCACGAAGGGAAATAGGGATAACCGTGGATTCATGTCAGTGGATACACTGAGTTTCACGTCAGTGGTATGGAAACTAATTTTGAGCATTCTTGGGGATAGGATTTAAGAGCATTTGGAGAAGGATGATCTAATTAGGGACAGTCAGCATAGCTTTGTACCGGGAAGTTGTGTCTTACTAACTTGATTGAGTTTTACATGGTGGTCACCTAACTACCTACAGCCTGCAACTTAGGTGTGACCACCTCATTAAAACTCTTATCTATAATGCTCTCAGCATCCCAGATGATCTTAAGTACATCCAGCTCCAGCTTCAGGTCCTTGATGCAGTCGGTCAGGAGCTGCAGGTGGGCGCATTTCCTACAGGTGAAGTCACCAATGATGCTAACAGCTCCCTGACCTCCCATATCCTGCAGAAGGAGCATGCCACTGCCCTAACTGCCATCCTGACTGCACTGTGTGAATAATAAAGTTAAGCAACCTTACCCGTTCCCAGCTCTATTCTTCCCTCAGTGCAACCTCTTCACCGAAGCCTCACAGCGAAGCTTCTGCAAGCAGAGCCACTCTCAAACTGGCCATGCCGAAATGCCTGCTCTGCTTGAGCTTGACTTCCTTTTATTTGCTTTCAGGAGCTGTGACTTAACTATTCTTTTTTTAAATCTTCCGCTCCTCCTCGTTTACTTGCTCAAGCAGACACTGCTGAAACAAACAACCTCTCAACAGGCATAGAACATACAACAGGACAGGCCCTTCGGCCTATGATGTTGTGCCAAACTAATTTAACCAATGACTCCAAATTAATCTAAACTCTCTTCCCCGCACATTGACCATATATTATAAACTTCTATCAAATCTCCCCTCAATCACTGATGCTCCAGAGAAAACAGCCCCAGCTTGTCCAACCTCCCTTCATAGCACATGTCCTCCAAACCAAGCAGCATCCTGATAAACATCCTCTGCATCCTCTCCAAAGCTTCCATGTCCTTCCTATAATGGGGTGACCAGAATTGAATGCAATACTCTAAATGTGGCCAAACCAGTGTTCTATAAAGTTCTAACATAATTTCCTGGCTCTTGAACTCAGTGCCTCAACTAATGAAGGCAAGCATGCCATACTCCTCCTTTGCCACCCTATCTACCTGTGTGGCTACTTTTAAGGAGCCATGTACCTGGACTCTAACATCCCTCTTGATCAAAGCTGTTAAGGATCCTGCCACTAACTGTGTACTCTCCCTTTATGTTGGATCTCCCAAAGTGCAATACCTCACACTTGGCTGGATTAAACTCCATCTGCTCCACCCATATCTGCAACAGATCTATATCCCACTGTATCCTTTGGCAATCTTCTATGTGATTCAAGATGCCACCAACCATTTTGTCATCTGCAATTTTACTCACCCACCCTACCACATTTTCATTTATATATACAGATCCCTGCAGAACACCACTAGTCACAGACCTCCATCCAGAACAAGACCCATCCACTGTCTTCTATGGGCAAGCCAATTTTGTATCCAATCAGCCATGTCAGTATGGATTCCATGTATCCTAATTTTCTGGATAAGCCTACCATGCAGGACCTTGTTGAACACCTTACTAAAATCCATGTAGACAAGAACCACTGCTCTATCTTCATCAATCACCTTCGTCACCTCCTCCAAAAACTCAGTTAGATCAGTCAGACATGACCTGCCCCACACAAAGCCATGCTGACCCTAATTAGACCATGCTTCTCCAAATTCTCATAAATCCTGTCCCTAAGAATCCTCTCCATTAGTTTCCCTACCACTGATGTGAGACTCACTGGTCTATAATTTCCAGGATTATCCCTATTTCTTTTCTTGAACAAAGAAACATTAGCTACTCGCCAGTCCTCCGGCACCACACCTGTGGCGAGCCCCAACAATCTCATCTCTTGCCTCTCTCAATAACCTGGGAAATATACCATCAGGTCCTGGGAACTTATCCACCTTAATGTTTCTCAAGAGACCTAACACTTCCTCTTTCCTAATCTTGAAATGCCCAGGCATTTTAGCATGCTCTACTCTCATCTCACTTTCCTTTACATCCTTCTCCTTGGTAAATACCAACGCGAAGTACTCATTTACTCACCCACATCCTCTGCCTCTAAGCACAAGTTCCCTCCTTTACCCTTGTGGTCGAATACCCTCTCATAAACCTTAGTTAACCTCTTATAGTCCTGCTGCTCCTCCTTTTATCTCTCTATGACTCTATGTTGTGTCAAGTGGTAAAGAAGCAAAGTCTAATAATTTGGTGATCTGAGAGGGGAAATTATCAACAAAGCACTGGGCTTGATACCAGTCTGAGGTGTAATCAGAATTATGAATGTGCCTAGTTGTAATTAACTGCACTGGACAGGAATTGGGAGCTGAATGTAATGGGATATTGGTAGTTTGCAAAAGAAGGGAATGTGGGAGAGTATTTGGTTGAGTGGTAATGTTAATAAGTAAGTATCTTTTGACAGAACTGTCAGGCAGTGAGTTGGTGATGGGGTGGAGCATACAGTTATGTTCACCCCAAATAGTTGATCATACAGGAAAGTTAATCTAGTCAGTAATACACATATTTAAAGAGTGAAGGAAGTGGAAATAAGAAACTACAGCAATCTCTCCCAATAAAACTTGGGTACTTTTCCCAGAAGAATGCAGTGACTGGAGAATAGTTAAATGACATGCATGAATTCAGTTTCAGTAAGAACACAGTGCAGTCACCAAATTTGATTATCAAATCATTCCCATTTACCCTGAGAACAGTGCAGTAAGTATCTGCTGCCCAATAAAACACACAGAAGGGATTTTTTTTTAAAACTAGAGAGCTGCCAATTGCATCTGGGATTATTTTAAGAGTTTGTGACTGAGGAGATAACAGGGAAATGCATTTGAATGCAGGTTAGGGGAAGCCCACCTGAAGGAGAATGTGAACGGGAGATTGTAATTTGCATCGAAATTAGAAGAGGGAAGTGATTTATACCTGGGATACTTTACTCAAGCAGCAGCTCTTTAATGCAGAAGAAAATGACAAAAGAGTGTATGTTATGTGAATAGTTTTCTTTATTCAGAGGGTTATGGACATTGCTGCCAAGATCAATATTTACTGCCCATACCTAATTGTCGTTGAGAAGGTTAGTCTGTGTTAGATGGCATTTGCAAGGTTTTGACCAGAGATGATGAAGGAAGGGCAATCTATTTCTGAGTGAAGATGATTTGTGACTTGGAAGTGCAGGTTTCTAAACTGCTTAGAAACCGGTGTGCTTGACTTTCGATGTGGAAAAAGTGCTGTCAGAGAAGTTGTGTTGCTTGATGTCCCTGTTGTATCAAGCAAGTTCCCCCAGGAGAGTAAGCTGGATCAGTGTATTGTGGAATCGGTTAGAATGTTCAGAGTATAAAAAGTTATAATTAATTTAGGGAACAATGCTGTGATTTTGTGATTGGTGGGTTGTATCCAACTGAGCAAAGCCAGTTTTGGATCAGAAACTGGGTGTGTATGATAGATAGATGGGTGGATCCAGCAACCACTGGATAACAACAACTTTAGACTTCCTCTAGGTGCTAAAACTCCCTTTTATCTCAGTCAACCGGGAAAGTGCACAACTGTTATTCCTTTAATCTCATGGCCTTCAATTTTGTGAAAGAGTCCAAGCACTTTCTGAGCTCCATGTAAAGTACACTGCCCTTATTTGATGAAGTAGCATACAATTAATAACTCAATCAAGTCAGTCAAGTTCCATTAGCAATTATTAAACTGCAATTTAGAGAACTCAATTTTTTTTCAAATTAATGTTGCCAGATGTTTACCCACTGCCAATGCCTGACATGTTTGCAGTCTCATAGTAAGCCAGTACCCCTGTGAGTCAGAAGTATCAGGTCCTAGCCAAAGTCACTACAGTTTTCACCCTTGGTAACAAGGATATAACCCGTCCTGTCAGTGACTTGCCTTTCTTCGAGTGTTGCCAATCTTTCAGCATTATTTTGATCCTATCCAATTTGTGAATCATCTTCTCTTGCAAAATCTTCTGTGGAAAAGACAGCAATTTTTGATACCCAGCATCAGCTCTCTCCATATTTTCCTTTATTTTCCTAAAATTGTTTTCAGAGACTGTAGAAGACTCCCCACAGAATGTGTCAACTGTTTCATCTGTGAGTACAGCTTCTCTTGATACCCTGTATACAGGCTCCTCCAACTCGCCTGAACTGCAGCAGTCTACAGCGGCTTCCAGTCCTTCAGCAACCCCTCCACCCCTCCCAACTCGAAGCACTTTTACTGCTCCCAGGTATCCAACCAGCATCCCTCCCCATGCTGACACCACCCCAGAACATTTGACTGATGCCTACAGTCCCAGAGGCCCGGCGCATGCATCCACCCTTATCGACTTGAATGCTGAAAGTATGCACTGTCCAAGCCAGGACAAAGAGACTTCACCAGTGTCGCCTTCTGAAGTGGAGGCAGGCCAGCCTGTCGTCTCGGTTCCCAAGACCATTGGAGCCGAGCTGATTGAACTCGTTCGTAAGAACACAAACCTCAGCTATGAGATGTCGAGGGTGGCAATTGGTGTGATGGTTGGACATATTCAGAGTTCAGTCCCAGCAGTGATGGATGTCATGGAGCAGATCTTGCTATCATTGGTGGAGAGCAAGGTAAGTTATTGATTACTGATGGATTGTTTTCATGGTCTTGCAGCACTTTGGGACACAGGAGCAATATCTTGGATGAGTACTTTAATCGTCTTTTATTACACCATCCCTTAATTGTAGAAATAAAAGCTTAAAGTGTTTTGAAGGTTTCTAGAGAATTTCCACAACACCTAAATTGGTACTCATTCTGAACAGTGACTGTGGATCCTGTTTGTTGAGGTTACAACCTGACTTCACCAGACATTAATGTCAACTGCAGAACAACAACTACATTTACCATGCTTCACAAATTGTCCACAGCAGAATAGTTGACGAGATGTGTTCTCCCATCAATCATCTGCCCTGTGTGGCAGAGTTCCCTGTCGATCAGCTCCCCAAGTGGTGGGTTCATTGTGTGAGTGTTTCTGTGTTGATTCCTTCCAAGTACCTTTGGTCCACAATGTGTTATGCTCACTGGGCTGGTAGTGTTGTGTAGGAAACAGGTCAGCAGGCACCTTTGCTGTGAGTTCGGCCCTACCCCAGGCTGCATTAATGAATCTGCATTGAAATGTCCTCAATTATCACTTCTTTATCCCAGGACCTCAGTTCAGCGTTACCCAGGGGACAAGTTTGTCAGGATGAGCAGCGGCTTGAAGTAATCTTTGCTGATCTAGCAAGGCACAAAAACGACACCCAGCAGAGGAGCTGGGCATTGCATGAGGATGAGAGCATCATCTCCTGCTACTTGGAGGAGCTGCTGGGTATTCTGGTGAGCACTGGATATAAAAGGTAGTCTGGTAGATGACAAGTCGTTGCATTTGGTTCACTAGTGTTTTCAGATCAGTTGTGATGCAAACTCTGTCTTCCTGCTACAAACCACATTGCTGACAAACATAGAAACATAGAAAAACTACAGCACAATTCAGGCCCTTCAGCCCACAAAGTTGTGCCGAACATGTCCCTACCCTAGAAATTACTAGGCTTACCCATAGCCCTCTATTTTGCTCAGCTCCATGTACCTATCTAGCAGTCTCTTGAAAGACCCTATCGTATCCGCCTCCACCACCATTGCCGGCAGCCCATTCCACGCACTCACCACTCTGAGTAAAAAACTTACCCCTGACATCTCCCCTATACCTACTCCCCAGCACCTTAAACCTATGTCCTCTTGGCCACCATTTCAGCCCTGCGGAAAAGCCTCTGGCTATCTACCCGATCAATACCTCTCATCATCTTATATACCTCTATCAGGTCCCCCCTCATCCTCTGTCGCTCCAAGGAGAAAAGGCCGAGTTCCCTCAACCTGCTTTCATAAGGCATGCTCCGCATTCCAGGCAGCATCCTTGTAAATCTCCTCTGTACCCTCTTTATGGCTTCCACATCTTTCCTGTAGTGAGGCGACCAGAACTGAGCACATTACTCCAAGTGGGGTCTGACCAGGGACCTATATAGCTGCAACAATACCTCTCTACTCCTAAATTCAATTCCCCGATTGACGAAGGACAATACACCATATGCCTTCTTAACCACAGAGTCAACCTGCGCAGCCGCTTTGAGCGTCCTATGGACTCGGAGCCCAAGATCCCTCTGATCCTCCACACTGCCAAGAGTCCTACCAATAAGACTATATTCTGCCATCATATTTGACCTACCAAAATGAACCACTTCACACTTATCTGGGTTGAACTGCATCTGCCACTTCTCAGCCCAACTTTGCATCCTATCTACATCCCTCTGTAACCTCTGACAGCCCTCCAAACTATGCACAACACCCCCAACCTTTGTGTCATCTGCAAACTTACTAACCCACCCCTCCACTTCCTCATCCAGGTCGTTTATAAAAATCACAAAGAACAAGTGTTCAAGCCCATGGTTACTGAATATATACCCATCTGATGTGATGAGGTGTGTCATCCTCATGATTTCCTGGACTGGTACAACAATTTGAGTGTTAATTCATTGTTGCGTTGTTGGTGAGAAGGTATTTGTCAACTTCAAGTGCAGTCCTATGTGCAATGTTTCTTTGTTTGCATCAAACCCAAAAGCACATCTCACTGATGGTATCTCTTGAAGTACCTTCAGCAGTTTAGTACTTATCTGGCACTTGCGCCTCTTCTGTCTGCACATGAAGTTTGTGAAAGTAGAGCATATTATTTGCATTAAGGACTTTAATGAATGGATGTCTTTTTGAAAGCTGCAAAGGATTCTCATTAAAAGATAAGAATACTTTTAAATATCTGGACTTGTTATAGGAAGATCCACTTCTCCACTGAGTCAGAGCAGGGATATTTGTAAGCAACACTTTTGTGGATCAGTTAAGCTAGTCAGGGAAGGGGAAGGAAGTGAGACATAATGGGAAAGGTGGTTGACAAATGTAGAGTGCAGACATGGAAAACATTAGTAGTTCCACAAGGAAAAGCTGGTAACCACAGACCATTGTTTAATATAGGTGTTTGTAAGTTTTGGGATAAATCCACAAAACAATCTTCAGCACAGTTGAAGTTCATGATTGCATGCATACAAAATTGGTTAATTTTTACAACAGAGGGCTGTGATGAGTGGTTGTTCTTCCCAGTGCAGGAAGACAACACAATAAGAGCAGGAACCCCATTGTTCAACATGATCACAGCTGATCTGCCCCAGGACTCAACTCCTCTGCTGTGCCAGTTTCCCATAGCCCTCAATTCCCTGAATTTTCAAAAATATACTTATTTGCACCTTAAAAGTTTCTGATTATCTAGCCAAGGAAGGTGAATGGTGGCGTTCCCCAGGGATTGGCATTGGGGCCAGTGTTACTTTTGTGATTTGTATTAATTATCTAGACTTGGTGGTGCAAGCTGTATTCTCTAAAACTGTGGATGACACAAAGCATGGCAGTATTGTGAACTGTGAAGTAGACTACAGTAGGACATAGACAGGCTAATGAACTGGGCAGACCCATGGCAGATGGTGTCCAATGCAGAGATTTATGAGGTGATGCATTGCGGTAGGATGAATGTGGAGAGGTACTTGCCTCATAGCTCCATCCCTATGACCACATGGGTTTTCTCCTCTATCTCAAAGATGTGTATACTGTAGGATCCGTGCACAATGATCGACATGGACTTGAGTGGACAGAGGGCCAGTTTCCATGCTGTATGATTCTCCATGACTGAGAGTGAAGGACACCATTGTAGAAAGGTGCGGGAGCAGAAGGCCCTGGGGATATGGGTGCAGAAGCCATTGGAAGTAGCAGGGTGGGTTAAGAAAGCAGTTAATAAGGCATAGATGGTTCTGGGCTTTATCAATAGAAGCATAGAGTATAATAACAGTCAATGTGCACTCTCCCACCTCTCCCCAGACAGAGCAGAGGTAGAGCAACTAATAAGCTGCTGGCGGAACTCAGCAGGTCAAGTAGCATCTGTCGGGGGGGGGGGGGGGGGGGGGGGAGGAATTGTTGATGTTTTTGGGTTGAAATCCTGTATCAGGACAGAGATCCCTGGTCCTCACCTTTCATGCAACTGGCCTTTGCATCCAGCACATCATCCTTTACGGTTTCTGTCAGCTACAACGGGATCCCACCGCCATTCACATCTTTCCCTCTCCCCCTTTCACTCTCTCTGTGACTCCCTGGTTCACTCATCCCTCCCTGCCCCCTGGCATTTTCCTCTGCATCTGCAGGAAGTGTAACACTTGTGCCTACACCACCTCCATCACCACCACCCAGGGACCGAAACATCCCTTCCAGGTCAGATTGCCCTGCACTTCCTCCAACCCTATCCACTGCATTTGGTACTCCCAAATGGCTTCCTCTACATCAGTGAGACCAAGCATAAACAAGGTAACCTTTTTGCAGAACACCTATGCCCTGTCCACAACGGCCATTCTGACCTCACAGCTTCATGCCATTTCAACTCCCCTTCCTATTTCCACACCAACCTGTCGGTCCTCGGCCTTCTCCACTGCAGGGTGAGGTCAAACACAAGTGAGAAGAACAGAACTTCATATTCCACTTGGGTAGTCTACAACCAAGGGTATGAACAATGAACTTTCCAATTTCAGATAACCTGCACTCCCTGCTCCCCCTGTGTTCCTTTCCCACTCCTATTGGTCCACTCAGGTTCTCTCTCCCTTTGTTCACCATTTTCTTCCCCACTCCCCCTCCTCCATTACCTAGTCCTATCCTCTCCCCTTACCTGGCTCTATCTGCCCATTATCCCCCACCTCACCTGGTTCCACCAATCACCAACTAGCCCATCTCATTCCTCTATCTCACCTCTTTGTACTGGCTATGTCCCCTCTGCAATGTCAGTCCTGATGCAGGGTCTCAACCCAAGATGCCAACAATTCAGATCCTGCCTGACCCGCAAAGCTCATCCAGCAGTTTGTTTTTTGCTCCAGATTCCAGCATCTGCAGCCTCTTGAGTCTCTGGTCATTCTGAACCTTTATAGAACACTGATCCAACCTCAGGTGGAGTACTAGAACATAGAACAGTACAGCACAGGAACAGGCCCTTCAGCCCACACTGTTGCACCAAACTAATTAAGCTAAAGTTGCCTAATTAAACTAATGCCTTCTGCCTGCTGATGGTTCATATCCCTCCATCCTCTGCGTATTCTAAGTGCCTACTTAAGAGCCTCGTAAAAGCCTCTATCATATCTGCCTCCACTACCATGCAAGCAGAGCATTCCAGGCACTCACCACTCTGTGTGTGAAAATAAAAACTTGGCCCTGCACATATCCTTCGAATTTTCCCCCTCTTACCTTAAATGAAACATAGAATATAGAACAATACAGCACAGCGCAGGAATAGGCCCTTCAGCCCACGATGTTGCACCAGGCCAATTAAACTAATAATTAAAAGCCTACCTAAACTAATCCCTTCTGCCTACACAATGTTGATATCTCTCCATTATTTGCACATTCATGTGCCTATTGAAGAGCCTCTTAAACACCTCTGTCATACTTGCCTCCACCACCACCTCTGGTAGACCATTCCAGGCACCATCACTCCCTGTGTAAAAAAAAACTTGCACTGCATAGTTATAGAGGGATACAGCACGGAATCAGGCCCTTCGGTCCAATGAGTCCATTGCAGACCATGGTGGCCACTCATTTGGTTCTCATTTCCTGCGTTCAGCCCATACCCTCCTGAGCCTCACCTATCCAAGCATGTACCTATCCAAGTGCTTCTTAAGTGATACTATTGTACCTGCCTCAACCACTTCCTCTGGCAGCTCGTTCCATATACCCACCATCCTCTACCTGAAAAAGTTGCGCCTCAGGTCCCTTTTAAATCTTTCCCCTCTCACCCTAAACCTATGCCCCCTAGTTTTGGATTCCCCTACCCTGGGGAAAAGACTGTTACCATCCACCATATCTATGCCTCTCATAATTCTAAATATTTCTATAAGGTGACCCCTCATTCTCTTATGTTCTAAGGAATAAATCAGGCCCTCTAGTCCTGGAAACATCCTCGTAAATCTTTTCTACACTCTTTCCAGTTTAACCACGCCTTTCCTATAACAGAATGACCAAAACTGTACACAGTTCTCCAAGTGCGGCCTCATCAACAACTTCTACATTTGCAACAGAAATTCCCAACTCCTGATTGATGAAGGCCATCTGGCTAAATGCCTTTTTCACCACCCTTTCAATGAATTATTCACTTGTACTCCTAGGTCCCGCTGTTCCATTACACTCCTTATTCATAGTATGTCCTACCCAGGTTTGACTTTCCAAAATGCATCACCTCACACTTATCTGTATTGAAATCCATTTGCCACTCCTTGACCCATTTCCCTAACTGATCAAGATCTCCCTGTAATCTATAATAACCTTCTTCACTTTCAACAACACTTCCTAATTTCATGTTGTCTGCAAATTTACTGATCAAGCCTTGTCCATTCGCATCCAAATCATTTATGTAAATAACAAATAACAAAGGTCCCAACACCGATCCCCTGCTGCACACCACTAGTCACCAGCCTCTGTTCTGAGAAATAACCTTCAATCACTACCGTCTGCTTCCTTCCTCCAAGCCAATACTGAATCCACCTAACTAGTTCTCCGTGGATTCCATGGAACCTCACCTTCCAGACCAGCCTGCCATGTGGGACCTTGTTGAAGGCCTTGCTAAAGTCCAAACAGAAGACATCCACTGCCATATCCTTTGAATTTGCCGCTTTAAAGTTCTCCTTTGAACATACCCCTCTCACCTTAAATGCATGTTCTCTAGTATTAGACATTTTGGCCCTGGGAAAAAGATACTGGCTGTCTACTCTATCCATCCCTCTCATAATCGTACAAACCTCTATCAGGTCTCCCCTCAGCCTCTGATACTCCAGAGAAAACAACCCAAGTTTGTCCAGCCTCTTTTTATAGCACATGCCCTCTAATCAAGACAGCATTCTAGTAAACCTCTTCTGCACCCTTCCAAAGCCTCCATGCCCTTCCTGTAATGGGGCAACCAGAACTGAATGCAGAACTCCAGATGCAGGCCAACTAGAGTTTTATAAAGCTGCAACATAACTTACTGACTCTTGAACTCAGTGCCTCAACTAATAAAGGCAAGCGTGCCATACACCACCTATATCACCTTGTGCAGCCACTTTCAGGGAACTATGACTTAGACCCCAAGATCCCTCTGTACATCAACACTGTTAAGGGTCTTACCATTAACAGTGTATCATCCCTTTACATTTGTCTCCCAAATTGCAACACCTCATATTTGGCTGGATTAAACTCCATCAGCTATTTCTCCACCCATATCTGCAACTGATCTACATCCCACTGTACCTTTAGGCAATCATCTCCGCTGTCCACAACACCACCAATCTTCGTATCGTCCGTGAACTTACTAACCTACCCATTGAGAGTCCATAGGACGCTCAAAGCGGCTGCGCAGGTTGACTCTGTGGTTAGGAAGGCACATGGCGTATTGTCCTTCATCAATCGGGGAATTGAATTTAGGAGCCGAGAGGTATTGTTGCAGCTATATAGGTCCCTGGTCAGACCCCACTTGGAGTACTGTGCTCAGTTCTGGTTGCCTCACTACAGGAAAGATGTGGAAGCCATAGAGAGGGTACAGAGGAGATTTACAAGGATGCTGCCTGGAATGCGGAGCATGCCTTATGAAAGCAGGTTGAGGGAACTCGGCCTTTTCTCCTTGGAGAGACGGAGTATGAGGGGGGACCTGATAGAGGTATATAAGATGATGAGAGGTATTGATAGGGTAGATAGTCAGAGGCTTTTCCCCAGGGCTGAATTGGTGGCCACAAGAGGACATAGGTTTAAGGTGCTGGGGAGTAGGTATAGGGGAGATGTCAGGGGTAAGTTTTTTACTCAGAGAGTGGTGAGTACGTGGAATGGGCTGCCGGAAACGGTGGTGGAGGCGGATACGATAGGGTCTTTCAAGAGACTGCTAGATAGGTACATGGAGCTGAGCAAAGTAGAGGGCTATGGGTAAGCCTAGTAATTTCTAGGGTAGGGACATGTTCGGCACAGCTTTGTGGGCCAAAGGGCCTGAATTGTGCTGTAGTTTTTCTATGTTTCTATCTACATTTTCATTCAGGTCGTTTATATATATCACAAACATCAGAGATCCCTGCGGAACACCACTAGCCACGGACCTGCAGCCAGAATAAGTTTCATTGAGCACTACCCTTTGTCTTTTATGTACAAGCCAATTCTGAATTCATACCATGGATTCCCATACATCTTAATCTTCTGGATGACCATCTTAATCTTCTGGATGAGCCTCACATGAGACCTCCATCCAGAACAAGATCCATCCACTACTACCCTCTGTCTTCTATGGGCAAGCCAATTTTGGATCCAATCAGCCACATCAGTATGGATTGCATATATCCTAATTTTCTGGATAAGCCTACCATGCAGGACCTTGTCGAACGCCTTACTAAAATCCATGTAGACAACAACCACAGCTCTACCCTCATCAGTCACATTCATCATTTCCTCGAAAAGCTCAATCAAGTTAGTAAGATACATTTTGCCCTGCACAAAGTCATTCTGACTGTCTCCAATTGGACAATGGTTTTCCAAATGTGGTTTTCTACCACTGATGTGAGACTCACCGGTCTATAGTTTCCAGGATTATCCCAATTTTCCTTGAATAATGAAACAACACCAGGTACTCGCCAGTCCTCTGGGACCTCACCTGTTGCTAGAAAGGATATGAAGATCTTGGTCAAGACACCAGCAATCTTCTCCCTTGCCTCTCTCAAATACCTGGGGTATATCCCATCAGGCTCTGGGGGCTTATCCACCTTAATGTCTTTTAAAAGACCCGGCACTACCTCCTTTATCTCATAGTGCTCTAGCCTATTAGCATGCTCCACACTCATCTCACTATCCTCCACATCCTTCCCTCTGGTAAATATTGATGCAAAGTACTCATTTAGACCCTCCCCACATCCTCTGCCTCCACGCACATGTTCCCTCCTTTATCCTTAAGTGGTCCTACCCTCTCCCTAGTTGTCCTCTTACTCTTGATGTACGGATAGAATGCCTTGGGATTCTCTTTAATCCTATTTGCCAAGAACTTTTCACGGCCCCTCCTGGCTCTCCTAATTCACTTTTTGAGTTCTTTTCCAGCTTCTTTATTACCCTCAAGGGCTGATTTTAGTCCTTAAAATCACAGTTTGATTTTAGCTTCCTAAACTTACATATGTTTCCTCTTTCTTCTTGATTAACTTCACTACCTCTCTTGATATCCAAGCTTCCTTGCCATCCTTCTCCTTCCTTCTTATTGAAACATACTGTGCAGTTGGTCTTTAAACACCCACCACACGTCAAATGTGGATTTGCCCAAAAACAGCTATTCCCAATTAACTATCACTAGCTCCTGCTTAATATTCTTGTAATTTGCCCTGCCCCAATTTAATACTCTCCAGCAAGGTCCATGCTTATCCTTATCTATAGCAATGTTAGAACTTAAGGAGTTGTGAAAACTGTTCTCCCACTGAAAGGTCAGTCACCTGGCCAAGCTCATTTCCCAACATCAGGTCCAGTATGGCCATTCCTCTAGTTGGACTATCAGCATACTGATTTAAGAAACCCTCTTGGATGCACCTAACAAATTCTACCCAGTCTAACCCTCTTGTACAAAGGAGGTCCTGGTCTATTTTGGGAAGTGAAGTCACCCACTACAACAACCCTATTGTTTTTACACCTTTCCCTAATCTGCCTGCATATCTGTTCCTCAATGTCCCGGTGGCTATTGGGAGGTCTGTAGTATAATCCCATCAGTGATTGCACCTTTCTTATTTTTGAGTTCTACCCATATGGGCTCAATGGATGAGCCCTCCAATATGTCTCCTCTGAGTGCAGCTGTGATTATTGTCCTAATTAACAGTGCAACCCCCACCCCTTTACCTCGCTCTCTATCTTTTCTAACATATTGAAACCCTGGAATATTAAGCATCCAGTCCTGTCCCTCTCACAATTGAGTCTTTGTAATGGCCACAGTGTCATAGTTCTGTGTACTGATTCATGCTTTAAGTTCATCTCCCTTACCCCTAATACTCCTTGCATTAAAATGACCACACTTTAACCCATCTGATTTGTATTATTTCCAGTTTTGGTCACCGCAATATGGGAAGGATGTGAGGTCATCAGAGATTGGTTCCATGGATGAGGACTACAGTTACAAGGATAGGTCAGAGAAAATGGGGCTGCTTTCTTTGGAGAAGAGAAGGCTGAGGGGAGATCTGATGGTGTACAAGATGATGAGAGGTTTGCACAGAGGTCACAGATGTAAAACAAAGGGGAAGAGAATTAAGAGTGACATGAGGAAATATCTTTTACAGTGTGGTTGGAATCTGGAGCACTGTGCCTGCAGATGCAGTGGAGATGCTGCACTGTGGCCTTCAAGGGGGACGTGCATGAATGAAAACCAAAATAACTGAAGATGCTGGAAATCTGAAAAAAAACAAAGTGCTGGGACACTCAGCAGTTCAGGCAGCATTTGTGGAGAGAAAGACAATTAATGTTTCAGCTCAAAGACTCCCGGTCAGGACTGAATTGGATAAATACATGGTGGAGAAAAAATTGCAAGACTTCAAAGAAAGTTCCAGTGGGTGAAATTAAAGAATTGTTCTATAAAGAGTTGGCACAAAGACGGTGGGACGAATGGCGTCCTGTGCTATAACCATTCCATAATTCTATGAAAACAAAAGAGACCTTGGGTATCATCTGACTTGTTCAATGGAAATATCTTGTGGCGGTTCCCAGCATTATAGATGTGTGGCGAGTATGGATGTTACCTGTACATGTATCCAGTAAACATCTGCACATGCTCTTCACATAGAAAAGTATTTGAGCATACGGAACTAGTAAATTTTGTAATTGGTTGGGAACTAGAAAACTAAAGTGGATAATGAACTCTGGTAGGATATGGCAGTGATGTTCCCAGGAATCTAACCCATGACCCCAGTAATTTACCATTTGTATTGACAATTAAAGGAACAGATTATATGATTTAAATTGTGTAGATAACAGAGCGAAATTACAGACAGGCAGAGGATGTTACATGAGTGAAATCAAACATAGGAAGTATGAAGTTACCCTCTTGATTCTGAGAAAGGGAAATCAGAATATTTTAATTGGAAGAGACTAGAAACTATAGAAGATTCTGGTATTCACTTCCAAAGCTCACTTACACTACAGTGAAAACTCAAAAAGGCAAGTGGAATGAACTGGCACTGCACATTGGAATATTGCATTCAGATTCGGCTACTGCTCCTCTGGAAATGAAGATTGGATAAAGGGGATATGGTTCAGATTCATTGAGGTCACAGGTTAAAGTGTTAAATCATGAGTAGGGGGTGCAATAACAATGAGTAATCCCTTGAGTTTTTACTGTTGAATGCTGGTTGAATCAAAGATTTCAAATGATAAAGGGATTTGGCAAGATAGTTGTAAGGAATCTATTGTTTGGTGGGTGAACCCAAGCATTAAAGTTAACAGCTGGGTACTCCCTGGTGAAATCAGGACGCACAAGGGAATAGCTACACACAGGGTTGTCAGTATTATGAGGGGTATAGATAGAGTAGACTGCTGCTATCTTTTTCCCAGGGTCAAAATGTCTAATGCTAGAGGGCATGCATTTAAGGCGAGAGGGGGTAAGTTCAAAGGACATGTAAAGGGTACGTTTTTTTACCCAGTGGTGGGTGCCTGGAATGCACTACCAGGGGTGGCGGTGGAGCTCTTAGGAAAACAGAGAATGGAGGGATATGAGCTATCTGCAGGTCGAAAGGATTAGTTTAATTAGGCTTGTAATCATTGTTTAATTAGTTTGGTACAACATCGTGGGCCGAAGGGCCTGTTCCTGTGTGACACTGCTCTATGTTCTAGATCTTGAACAAAGTTGGGTAAATGATCATCCATGGTTTAATAGAACGGTCCGTCAAGCTGCATTTGAATTGTTTTCCCCCTTTGATCAGTTACTTTTACAGGTGTTCTCTTCCTTTCTCCATGAGGGTGAGGAGACAGTACTAATGATGTAGATGAAATGGCCATGCTAATTTTTGGGTTCACCAACAACAGACAATGCTGGCAACCACTGATTCTCCAAAGATAATTGGGTGCAACATCATAACTTAATTGGTTCACTAGCTACATGGTGCAATGGATGGGAGGGAATCACAAAACACAAAATGCTGTCATGGGAGTGGTCGATTGTAGGGTGCCCACAGTAATGCTTGGTTGGCCACTTTGATCTTGCTGCTTGGTTAATTCTTGGTTCTGGATGCATGTTTTTCCTTCACTGATCCCTGTCTCATTTATTATAAATAAAGCAGATAATTTCTGCAGCAAGAGAACCGTGTTCCACAAACACACATCGGGTATTGAGGAGACTATACATCACAAACTACCTTCATTGCTGCTCCTTATTTTCTTAGACTGATGCAGATCCAGAAGTTTGTAAAAGGATGATTAAGAAGAATCACTTTGAACCAATTCTCTCACTCATTGCTTATTATCAGATGGTAAGTATAGTGAACTTCTGCTGCTGGAGTGTGGGGATGATCATGGAGTGCCAGAGTATCCTGTGCACATGACAGTATTATAGATTGTGTATCTTTTTTTCTCAATCCTCTCTCTTTCAGATGGTTCCCTGTATATTTCTTTGCCAATATTAGTGATGAGAGGTCCCTGATGATACCCGGAACAGCACAGTTTAGAAATTTGCTATTTACTGTGTTATCAGTACATAGTCTTGGCTTCCATGATGCGGGATCCAAATTTTTGCACACTGTAGGATCATTCAGCTGTCAAATTTCCACCAACTTTCCCTCACAACTTCTCATTAAGCTCCACTCATTTCTTCCTTCTCAAATGTGAAGCTGTGGGAACCCAGAGGAGTCCAAGGCATGGCTGTCTCTTCATGAGACGTGTTTCTGTACCACAGCTCGTCCCCGGGTTACCAATGCCTGACTTGTGGACACTCGTAAATAGGGGCAGGCTCCCTTAATATTATTAATTTCAGAAGTTACAAGGATGTTGCCAGGAACTGAGGGACTGAGTTATAGGGAGAGGTTGGACAGGCTAGGACTTTATTCCTTAGAGCATAGGAGACTAAGAGGTGATATAAAATCATGAGGGGCATAGATAGGGTGAATGCACTCAGTCTTTTTCCCTGAGTTGGGGTATCAAGAACTAGAGGTCATAGGTTTAAGGTGAGAAGGGAAAGATTTAAGAGGAAAATGAGGGGTAACTTTTTTACACAAAGGGTAGTATCCATGTGGAATGAGCTGCCAGAAGAGGTGGTTGAGGCAGGTACAATAAGAACTTTTAAAAGACAGTTGGATGGGAACATGGATTGGAAAGGTTTAGAAGGTTAAGGGCCAAATGCTGGCAAATGGGATGAGCTCGGATGGGGCATCTTGGTTGGCATGGACCAGTTGGGCCGAAGGGCCTGTTTCCGTGCTGTATGACTCCATCTATGACTCTTTCTAAGTCTGATGTATGTACATATGTTTGATTCTACAAACAGCAGAACTAGTTACCTCTCTCTCTCCACTTATAGTAATTGTTCTTTCTTAGTCTTGTGTGATTTTGATGCCATTCATTACAATACTGTGGATATCGATTAATTTTTGTGTATTTTCCAACATACACAAAATTGATGTAAGGGCATTTGTAAATCTGAAACCTCTTGGTTCCGTGAGAACAGCCTGTAATCCGGTTCCACCCCCCCCGACTTTAATCTGTACACGATGACGGTACTGGTGCTGTATACTGTTCTTGAAAATGTTTTGCTCCCAATTTCTTCTCTGCTCTTACTTTCAGCTGCTCCATTTCTGAATTATCCCTTTCTTTCTTCTCCATGTCCATTTCAGGGAGAGGTTAGTGACCAATATCCATGGCAAGCCCACAGACCCCTGTGGATACCTTGACCAAGCCTCCTCCCACTGTGCTTCCAGAAAGATCTACATTCCATTCCCCACAGTTTCTCTGCCTCTGTTGCATCTGTACCAATGACAGTAGCTTACACCACTCTATGACTCTATGACCAGTGCATCAGCTATGAGAATTAAAAGTTTCCAATTCTATAGAAGGGTCTGCAGCCTGGAATCTTAACCCTGTTTCTCTTTCTGTAGATGCTGCCTAACTTGTTGAGTGTTCCCAGTATTTTCTGTTTATGCTTCTGTGCTCCAGCTATGATTCCCATCCTCCACAGTTGACACTCTCAACCACTTCTGTTCCATTTTCTGTCTGCTCTCCTCCCAGCTAGAGTAAGGATAGGATTCCTCATTTCCTCACCTTCCACCCCTCTGCATTCAATGGATCATCCTTCATAATTCCTGATACTTTCAGTGTAATGCTGCCATCGGATGCCATCTCCCCATCGCTCTGCCTTCCAGCATTCCAAAGGGACCATTCCCTCTGTAGTGCTCTAATTCACTCTTCTGTCATTACCAACACCCTTCTTGTGCAGATGCAACCCTTAGCTTTTTACCTTCTCCTCTTCCCTTGCCCAGGAGCCCAAAGGGGTGATTAGATGGAGATTGGGAAACTGCCTTGAAGAGCACCTCTGTTTGATCTGCAAGAGTGACCCTGAGATTCCAGTTGCCCATTGCATTAGACTCATGGATTTGTCTAGTATGGAAGTGGGCCCTTCAGCCCAACACGTCCATGCCGGCCTGTTTGCCCAATTATACAGATCCCATTTGCCTGCGTTAGGGCCGTGTCCTTCTATGCCTTGCCTATTCAAGTGTCTATCTGAATGTTTCTTAAACATAGTAATTGTATCTGATTCCAACACCTCCTCTGGCAGCACATTCCAGATATCGACCATTCTCTGAGTAAAATTAAAACTTTCCCCTCAGATCACCCTTAAAATTCCTTCCTCTCACCTTAAACCTCTGCACTCTTGTTTTTGACAACTTTGCCATGAGAAAAAGATTTTGATTATCTACCCCAGCTATGCCTCTCATAATCGTATATACATCTATCAAGTCCTGCTCAGCCTCCTTCACTCCAGGGAAAACAAGTTCAGCCTATCCAATCTCTCTCATAACTAAAATCCAATAAAGGCAACATCCTGGTGAATCTCCTCTGCAGTCTCTCCAGTGCAACCATGTGACCAGAACTGCACACAATGCTCCAAGTGCAGCCTAATCTGCACTTTCCTGAACTCTCTGTCTCAGTCTGTCATTGTGGAATGTCACAAACATTGTCCAAGACATGTTTTCATTGCAGGCTTGCTGCTTCCAGGATCATTAGTCATTGAGTCATAGTTGTTCAGCACAGAGAGAGGCCATTCAGCCCAGCACACCCAAGCCAACCCATTTATACTCATTCCATTTACCAGCACCTGGTCTGTATTTTACTATGCCTTCACGATTCAAGTGCTGCTTCAATGTTGTGAGAGTCTCTGCTTCACCACCTTCTCAGGCAGTGTTTCAGATTGCAACTACCCTTTGAGTGAAAGTATTCTTCCTCAGATCCCCTCTAAATCACTTAACTCTATGCCCTCTGGTCTTCAACACCTCTACCATGTGGAAAAGCTCCTTACCATCTCAATTATCTATTCCTTTCCGGTCTTTCCTGTACATAACAAACAGGTCCCAGCACTGATCCCTTTGGTACACTGCTGGTCACAGGCTTCCAATCACAAAAGCAGCCCTCCACCATTACTTTCTGTCTCCTATTACCAAGCCAGTTTTGGAGCCAGTTTGCCTTGGATTCCATGGACTGTAACCATTTAGAGCAGTCTCCCACGTGGGACCTTGTCAAAAGCCTTACTGAAGTCCATGTAAACCAGGTTAATGTCTTAGATACTTCTTTAAACTCAAGTAACTTAGTCAGACAGGATCTCCCACCAACAAAATAAAGTTGATTATCCCTGGTCAATCCCCACCTTTCCTAGTGTGGATTAAATTTGTCCCTCAGAACTTTCACCAATAATTTCCCAACCACTAGCCTAGTTATAGGCTCAGTGGCCTGTAATTACTGGCTTATTCCTGCTGCCTTTCTTGACTATAGCTACCATATTTGCTGTCCTCTAGTCACCATACCTATGGCCAGTAAAGATTTAGATATCTCCATCAGTGCCCTAGCAATCTCTTCCCTTGCTCCCTTAGCATCTTCATCAGGCCTGTGGATTTATCTATCTTTCTGCCCACTAATACATCTCAACTGCTCGAGAAATTCACTGTTCTAACTGAAATCTCCAACTCCAACAATTTCCTTCTTTGAATATGAATAAAAGGTATTTGATTAAGACCTTGAGAAACAAAGGACTGCAGATGCTGGAATCTAGATGAAAAAAAACAAGATGCTGGAGGAACTCAGCAGGCCAGGCAGCATCTGGGGAGGAAAGCAGGCGGTCAATGTTCGGGTCAGGACCCTTCTTCAGGACTGAAGATAGGAAAAGGGGAAGCCCAATATATAGGAGTGAAACCAGAGCAGTGATAGGTGGACAAAAGAGGGGAAGTGGAGTGGGCACAAGGTGGTGATAGGTAGATGCAGGTAAGAGATAGTGATAGGCAGATGCAGGGGAGGAGAGAGCAGATCCATCGGGGATGGGTCAAAGGTATGGAGGCAGGAGCCCCATGGGGGGAGGGGAGGATAAAAAAAAGAGAGAGGCCAAGAAAGGGAAGAGAAGAAAAGAAGTTGGGGGGTTTATTGGTTTACTTAAAGTGGGAGAATTCGATGTTCATGCCATTTGGCTGTAAGGTCCCAAGACGGAAAATGAGTTGCTGTTCCTCCAGTTTGCATTTGGATTTCTCCTGGCAGTGGAGGAGGACTGACATATCCAGGGAAAGGGGTAACTTTTTCCATGCAGAAGGTGGTGACTACATAGAACGAGCTGCCAGAGGATGTGGTTGAGGTAGATACAATAATATCATTTAAGGAGCACATGGAGAGGTGGGGCCTAAAGGGATATGGCCAGAACACAAGAAACTGGGACTAGCTGGGTGGGCCAGTTGGGCCAAAGGGCCTGTATCCCTGCTATATTGCTCTATGACTTCGTGACATGGTTAAAAGGACAGGAGTGGAAGCTCAACGTTCCAGGGTATAGAAGTTTCAGGCATGACAGGCAGGGCTGGAAAAGACCAGGGGTGGAATTTTTGAAGTGCATTCAGGACCGGCTGCTGTGCCAGTGCGTAGATAGTCCTACTTGGGATGGGACAGTGCAACACCCAATCTTAAGAAAATCCTAGGAAAATGTAATTATTAGTTAAGATGTCTTCTGTCTCTAAACACAGGTTGCCTTTCTTGTCCCTAATGGGTCCAAATTTCCCTGGTTACCTATTGCTCTTAACGTACTTATAAAATACCTTGGGATTTTTCTTAATCTTATCTGCCAGTGATGTTTCATGGCCACTCTTTGCCCTCGTAATTTATTTTTAAAGAAACCCCCTTCACTCTTCTGTCCTCCTGAAGGGCTTCCCCTGTTTTCAGTGCTCTGTAACTACCATATGCTTCCTTTTTATTTCTTTATCAAACCCTCAGCATCCTGGGTTCCCAGACTTGCTGTTTTTGACCTTCACCCTTACTGGATCACCTTGGCCCTGAACTCTCATTCTTTCACTTTTAAAAGGTTTCCACTTCCCAAAGGTAGATTTATCTGAAATTGGCTGCTCCCAATTGACATTTGCCAGCTTCTGTATATTGATAGTGAATCCTGCCTTCCCCCAATTCAGACACTTAGTATCTGGACTATCCTTATCAATTTCCATAACTAGTTTGAAATTTCGAGTTATGGTCACTATCCCTAAAATGCTCGCTCACAGACACTTCGTCGGATTGCCTGGATTTTTCTAAGATTGGATGTAGCACTGTCCCATCCCTAGTAGGAATATCTATGTACTGGCACAGCAGCCTGTCCTGAATGCACTTTAAAAATTCCACCCCTGCTCTTTACCTGTCATGCCTGAAACTTCTATGCCCTGGAACGCTGAGCTTCCAGTCCTGCCCTTTTAACCATGTCACAGAGTCATAGAGCAGTACAGCAGGGATACAGGCCCTTTGGCCCAACTGGTCCATGCTGACCATGGTGTCCACCCAGCTAGTCCCAATTTCTTGTGTTCTGGCCGTATCCCTTTAAGCCCCACTTCTCCGTGTGCTTCTTAAATGATACGATTGTACCAGCCTCAACCACATCCTCTGGCAGCTCATTCTATGTAGCCACCACCCTCTGTTTGGAAAAAGTTACCCCTCAGGTCTCTTTTAAGTCTTTTCCCTCTCACCCTAAACTATTATCCCTAGTTTTGGACTCCCCTACCCTAGGAAAAAGACTGTTACCATCCACCTTATCTATGCCTCGCATAATTTTAAACATTTCTCTAAGGTTGCGCATCATGCTCCTATGTTCCAAGGAATAAAGACCTAGCCTAGCCAACCTCTCCCTATAACTCAGGCCCTCTAGTCCTGGCTAGAGAATATATCAGTTGCTGGAAATGTGAAATAGTCAATAGGTCAACTTGTGTTATATTTTTTGTGTGACGTGCACTTTGCTCCATTCTGCCAAAGGAACACAGGGTCGCATTGCGGTTGTTCTTACTGAAGTGCTTTGGAGCCATGTGTAACTTGGATGCAGCCATCATCTCTACATTGGCAAACTCTGTACTGCCAATGGAACTTGCACGTGACATGCAATCTGACACCAAAGGTAGGCTTGTGTACCAAGAAATTAATAGACTGTGGCTGAAAAGAACTCTGAGCTTTAACACATGGTCTTGGAGTTTTCACATTTATACTTTGGAGAAGTTGGCGTTGACAATAGCTACTCTAATAATAGAATAATTGAACAGAAAGCTCAAGTAACCATCTATGAAGATGTACAAGTTCATGATTCTCACCTATCATCCCTCCACTTCTCCCATCTTTACTCTCTGCTGGGTTATCTCATGTAAAGGGCCAATGTGGCATTAATGAGTTGTGAACTTCCAGGTGCTGTTGTATCACGTGCTTTGTCTGTAACATCTGCTTAACGACTGCAAGCTCTGAGAGAAGGACGTGCTATGAATGCTGATGCTACATACCATAATGGACTGTGATCTACCTACAGCTTGTGTGTGTTAATGTTTCTGGATTGGTATTGAGAAAATGTCACTGGGTTCACACGTGTAATTGAGTTCACACGTGTGACCTCCATTTATCAACACCACTTCTATCTTCACTACTTGCGTCAAATTTCCTAAAAGTCCTCATATTAACTAGAAACATGACTCTGTGCCTATATTCATAGTTCAGTGCTCTCCATTGCTCAGTATGTCTCTATTTGCCTCTCTTTGTGTCATCAGAAGGTAGTGCTGCAAATGAGGTTTAACCACATGAGGCGGCACGGTAGCGTAGCAGTTAGCACGACGCTATTACAGCGCCAGCGATAGGGTTTCGATTCCCGTCGCTGTCTGTAAGGAGCTTGTACGTTCTCCCGTGTCTGCGTGGGTTTCCGCCGGGTGCTCCAGTTTCCTCCCACATTCTAAAGATGTACGGGTAGGTTAATTTGGGGTTTAAAATGGGCGGTGTGGACTTGTTGGGCAGGAAGGGCCTGTTACCACGCTGTAAGTAAAAAAAATTTAAAAAAAAATTTTTTAAATCCACCTGTCCTCAAGAGGAACTGTAGGTAATAATTAGTTAAAGGCTCTCTCATTCATGTTTCACCTTGGTCTGTCAAGTTTTACTTGACAGACCATCTCAGAGGATCATAGAAAGTTAAGGCAGCAAAGAAGGCTGTTCACTTCTGAGCCTGCACACTACAGTGTGAATGTATGAAACTTCTCCAGCTGCAGAGTGCCTGCTCTCTCACTATTATGTTAGCCGCATCTGCTGCATCTCCTGGATGCCATGTATTTGATGGGCTGCTGCCTTTCAAGAAAAAAGTGTTTTTCTTTTTGTTGATTAGCATTACATTTTAATACATCAATTACATGATTTTAAATGCTTAATTTTTGATTGATTTTTTTCAACCATTTTTAAATGATTGATGTTTGGAAGCAGTGATCGGGCCCTCTAACGGCGAGTAGTAGAGAAGTTGTCAAGGTGTGTGGGCAGGGCTTTACTATCTGCTGCCTGCAGCCTGCTCCACCTCACGGAACAACCACGGCCGTGAAAGGTTAGTGTGGCCAAGGGTGAGCATGGGGTAACCACAGAACAGGTGGGATTGTCCATTATATATTATGCCGAGTAAAACGGATAAATCTGTTAGGCAGACAAGCTCCTGGCAACAGTTATAATTGGAGGCATTATGGTCCACAGATTGGTGTTATATGTGATTAAGTGGTCTATGTGTTTTGAATCAGTTTTTGTTAATTTTTAAAATTATTTACAGCAAATTTAGTTTTTAAACATTTCTGAATTTCAGATTTCTGAATTCTATCAAAGCCTGTAAGGGCTTTCAGTGGTGGGTTCGAAGTATTCTTATCCCTTGTGCACTCTAAACATCTGGGTCTTGTCTCCTACTGGCCATGTGGAGAGCATTGGCTCTCCCTGTTGAGAGGGGAGGGTGTAGCCAGGCAGAGCCGTCAGCAGGGACTTGGGATGTCAGGCTGGATCCAACGTGTACTGCCCATTGAGGATATTGAACCTGCAGGGTAAAGCACTATGTCTGCTGCACACAGGTTCTCAGCAGTGTCTACACAGTGTAAATACAAATGAGTACACAGTCTGGGAGTAACTTCAGTAAAATAACTTCCTCATTTTTTGATGAGCTTGGTCTGGATGAGAGGGAAAAACCATAATGGATTGATGCAAACCCCACAAGGTTTCGCTGGCTGACAACTTGCAGTGCCTACATTCAGAAACACTGAATTGCAGTCATGATAATTAAAACTGTGCAGAAGTGGCTGCAGTGTTTAATTGCATTTTGTTTTCCTGCAGAACACCAGAAGTTGTGTTATTCTGCATTGCTGCTGACCATGGTGTTTTCCATGGGGGAACCACTACCGTATCATCATTATGGTAGGTATAACACTCCGGAGTTTGTAGAACTTCACGGAGGTGCTGACTAGTCTTAATATTCACTGGTTCACTGCTGACAAATAACCAGCCCAATTCAGGAGCTTTTTTCTCCATGGGATCAAGGATCTGAGCCATGTTGTAATCACCGTAGTATGTTTATTTTTAAAACTCAGGTTTAAACTAATTTCTCCTTCATCACTCAATTCAGGAGCATTGCTTGTACCCAGAGTAGGTTGATAGATGCCAGGTAGCTATGTTTCTTTGCACATCCATTCATCTTCCTGCCCTAGACTATGATGTGTCAACACTTGATTGAGCCATAGGGGCATAGCTCCTGCAGGTTCCACATTACCCACTGGAATTGGTTAGACTGTTATTATTCACCTTGGGTCTCCGTGACCAGCCTTGACTTTATTACCAACACTGCTGAGTTCGGCGTTTGAATGCATTGCATTAGCTGTGCACCAGTCTAGCCAGCCAGGGTCCACGGCACCCAAAGCACAACCTCTCTGTGGAGTACTGAACAAATATAGCCAGTGACACTGAGCTAAAAGATTAAGTGTGATCATACTGAACGATGATGCAGGAAAGAGGGCCAGAATGGCTTACTTTCTTTGTGGTAAGAAGTCTTCAGAATTAATTGTAAACAGTAAATTATTAAACAGTATTTCCAGAGTAGTTCTGAAGAAACCAAGCGTGGAATCACTATTTCCCAAAACAGGCAGGACAGACAGCTGATGGTAAGCTTCACACTTGTGACTGAGAAGGGCTAACATCAATCCCCTTGCTGCAGTCTCTTCTGCTAACTGTGGTCAATCCTTGATACCCAGTCACTGCCTATGAATTATGCACTGCTTCATATATTGTCTTGCTGGCGATGAAGGAAACAAGTTTCTTCTAAAGGGTTCAACAAGCACAGATGTGGCCATGATGTCACAGTTTTAAGATACCTACAGAGATCCTTTTTCCATTTTGTTCTGCTAGAAAGATTAATGGCTACTAATACTTGGCATTTAGCTACCTTGTTATTCTGTCCTGGTCTGTCTTTATATAGTCATCCTATTTACACTCTCCCTCCTTTGAAAGGTTAGAGATGTAATATCTCTTCAAAGGCAAAGCACAGAATCAACATCAGAGAGGTATTTGACACAGAATGAGCCTATTTAGCCCACCCCTATTGTAACTAAAGGAAAACTATCCAATTTAATGTTACTTTCCATGTCTTGGTTCTCAGCCCTGTAGGTTACAGCAACAATCTAGGCAGTTGTACATGTAATGTGCTTTCTGCCTCTACCATCCTTTCAGGCCAGCCCCCAGGGTGAAAACATTCTCCTCATCTTCCCCAAATCTCTTCAGTGGCTGCTGCTTATTGATCTCTGTGCTAAACTGGACCCCTTATCATTTTGTACTCTCCAATGAAATCTCCTCACCTCTTTCTCTATTGAAAATAAAATAACCCCAATCAGTCCAATCAATCTTCACCACTAGAATTTTCCAATCCATGAGCCTTTCGAGTGCAGTCCCATCTTTTCCATGATTCAGTGGCCAGAATCAAACTCCAGTCGTGGCCAACCTAGTGTCTTCCAATAACCTCCTGTTGATATATTTACCTTGTTTTGTAGATCAACGCAGAAAAAAATGTAACTCTCACTTTGTTTGCAGAACACTTGAACTCAGACTTCATACAATTTCTCTTGGATGTGATTGAGGATGGACTACTCTCTGATTGCACCGAACAACTTCCAGACTTGTTTACGAATGTACTGCTTTCTTTCAATCTCCACATGCTTGGTAAGTTATTCTCAGGTTATTAATTGTTTAATTATTTATTCATTTCTCTGGATGTAGGAATTGCTGACAAGGCAGCATTTACTGCCCGTCCCTAATATTTTAGAGAAGGTAAACCACCTCCACTGCTCCAGTCCCACCACTCAGCAATTGTAAATGTGCCTGCATCAGCAGTGCATCGCTGTAGCCACTTTGGCGACCCACCATGAGGGAGTTGCAGGCCTTAGACCCAGAGATAAGAAGCAGAAAGATATTTCCAAGTCAGGATGGTGTGTGATGTGGAAGGGAACCTGCAAGTGTTGGTGTTCCCATGCAGAGCTCATGCGTTCGGGCAATGTCTACCCTGCAACTAGCGGAGTGCTGCACACTCCCCCTCACACACTGAGGCCCTGGTTCCCACACTCCCCCTCACACACTGAGGCCCTGGTTCCCACACTCCCCCTCACACACCAGGGCCTTGGTTCCCACACTCCCCCTCACACACCAGGGCCCTGGTTCCCACACTCCCCCTCACACACCAGGGCCCTGGTTCCCACTCTCCCCCTCACACACTGAGGCCCTGGTTCCCACACTCCCCCTCACACACCAGGGCCCTGGTTCCCACTCTCCCCCTCACACACTGAGGCCCTGGTTCCCACACTCCCCCTCACACACCAGGGCCCTGGTTCCCACACTCCCCCTTACACACCAGGGCCCTGGTTCCCACACTCCCCCTCACACACTGAGGCCCTGGTTCCCACACTCCCCCTCACACACTGAGGCCCTGGTTCCCACACCCCCCTCACACATCAGGGCCCAGTTCCTGCACTCCCTTTAAACTATCAAGTTCACTGAAAAGTGTATTATTCTGTACAAGTGTGTTGGAATATTAATAGAAAATAACATCCCACAATCTGGAAAATCTGCCAGCCTGGCACCAGCAGTGCCCCAAGTGTGGCACATTGCTGGAATAACCGAGTTTTATTGTGTAGAGAGCTGGGCCTTCAGTGCAAGGATGGGGAACAATTTTCAACCAAAGAGGATCCTGAAGATACAGTCACTGAATACATTCATATAAACATACAAATAAGGTCTTCCATCCAAAACATTAACAGGTTCCTCTTTCCACAGGCACTGCCTGACTGGCCGAGTCCTTAAAACATTTCTGTTTTTGATGCAAATTAGGGGACCTCTTCAGCCTGCTCTACCATTTTTATAAGATCATGGTGCTTAGATATTAATGAAACTGAGGGTCAATAATTCAGGAGAATGTTTTACCCCAGCACAATCAGCCATGTGCTTACTGAATGCTGGCCAAGGACTACCAGCGAGAGCAGTAGACAGAGACAGGAGGCTGATGTGGCCATTAGGGGACTCTTGCACCATCCCCTTCTCAGACAAGTCTACCCTTTTGGATACTGTTAATAGTCCTACTAGGGATGAGTCAGTGCTAGAAATGAAACTGGGCAAGTGGTTGAAGGATCAATGGAACATAACTCCATCTGTTTCAAGGTAATTGTGGAAAGAGACAAGGATAGTCCAGAAATTAAGGTTCTGAATTGGGGGAAGGCTGATTTCAACATCAATGGGCAGCACCTGTTAAACGGAGACTGGGAGCAGCTGCTTGTGGTAAATCATCATCCAACAAGTGGGGGTATTTTAAAAGTAGATAGTGAGAGCTCAGAGCCAATATGTTCCCATGAAGGTGAAGGGTAAGGACAGTAAGTCCAGGGAACTCTGCATGTCAAGGGACATCAAGGATTTAATTAATCAAACAAAGGAGGCGTATGGTAGGCACACAACACTGAAGTTAGGGAGAGGCCCTTCAGGAGTACAGAGAGTAAACGGGTGCATAAGAAAGAAATTAGGAGGGCAAAGGGGGCTGTGAAATATCACTGGCAGGTAGGGAAAGAGTGAGGCCTGTTATGGACCAAAGGGGTAATCTGTGTGTGGAACCACAGGAAATGATTGGTTGGTTAGTTAGTTTAGTTTATTGTCATATACACCAGGGTGCAATGAAATTCCCCTCTTGTGTGAAGCTCACTGAGTAAATAGTACACATGGTAATAATGAATACAATAATAAATGTAACAATGAGCCCAAAACAACAGAATGCTGCAAAGATTGTAGTGTAAACCAAAGTAGTGCAAAAAGAAATGTCAAAGTGACAATAATGGAATAATCGAGAGAGGTAGAATTAAGAGTCTGAGAATGAGGTAGCATCATGGGGAAGAGAATGTGAAAGAGGTGATTGGCTCAGGTGTCTGACAGCAGTAGGTGAAGTTCTAAATGAATACTTCAAGACCATATTCACTGAGGAGAAGGACATCTGGAGATCTCAGGGAGGAAGATAGAGATATTCTAGAGCATATTATCATTTAAAAAGAGGATGTATTGGGTATCTGAGCAAAAGTAAGATGGATAAATCCCCAGGTTCCTATGGAATGCAAGAGTGGAGATTACTGAGTCCCTGACAGATTTTTAAATTTTCATTGGTCACTGGTAAAGTTCCAGAAGACTGGAGGACAGCAAATGCATTTCCTTTATTCAAGAAGGGGAGCAGGGATAAGCCAAAGAATTACAAGCCAATGAGTCTTAGGTCAGTTGTTGGAAAACATTCTGAGGGACAAGATCAATGTGCACTTAGAAAGGCAGGAATTTATCTGAGATAGGGTTGAATTTCCTCAGTGACTCAGGATAATGGGTTAAGAACACAGCATGGCTGGGGATTCTTCTGAAGTCTAAGATCGGGTTGTGATCCAGGATTGGCAACCCACAGCCATCTGGAAGAGACTGATGCCAGTTTGACTGTGCGGTCTATAATGGTCTAGGATACAGCTACTGGCTATGCTTTAAAGTATCATCTCTGATATCTTGTGTTTCCAGTGGTGAAGGAATGAGCTGACATGGTGATGTTCCACTCCCTCTGAAATTATAGACTCCAGAATATGATTGGAAAGTGTCTGCTGAAAGGAGTCCAAGCAGCAGTGCAGATTTCTACAAGGTGGCACATTAAATCACATTTGTGAACAAATTAGCTAAAAAACTTCATCCTTTTGGGACTTGATCTATGGTCTGATTAATTAATGAAACTGATTAGCAGCCAGCATTTTTACATAAAGAACGAGAGAGCAAGTTATACTGAAAAGTAAGTTCTTAGCATTGATTGGAGACACGAGAGACTCTAGATGCTGGAACTCAGCAGGTCAGGTGGCATCTGTGGGGAGAAGGGGTTGGTCGCCATTTTGGGTCGAGACCCTGCAACAGGACTGAGAGTGTAGAGAGGTGAGTGGGAGGGATGAGGCAGGAGCTGGCCAGCGATCGGTGGATCCAGGTGAGGAGAGGTTGATGGACAGATGGAGCCAGGTGGGGGAGGGAAGGGTGGAAATAAAGACAGAGGTTGGGAGGTGATAGATGGAGGCAATGAGAGCTGCAGATAATGGATCTGATTCCATTTACCTTTATTGTGAATGCAGAAGCCCTCATGCATTTCTCACCTTCATTTGTAGCTCCCAAACTGAACATACACCCAGACCTCCATTAGGTACTACACTAGGTGTAGATATACATTTCCAAATAATTCCCTACTTTCACAAAAGTAAGTTTCTAGCTTCCACTTAATGCTTCTCACATTCTTCCCTTCACACACATTCTGTTTTCCATCACAGCTCTCACTGAGCTCCCTGTAGACCCTGGATCTTACCTTCCTCTGATCATTCTTTTGAAGGTAGGAAGAGATCATCCACTGACCTTCCCTCCCTGGGTGATCCCCAGTGCAGAGGACAACCATTGTGGTTCTCCTTGCTGCACCTTGGCCACAGTGTTTTCAGCTGACATGACTACATCAAAAGCTGAGGTAACTTCATCCATGTAATCTTCAGACTCTTAATTCACCTCCACATAGCAACAACAATACTCCCTCAAGGCATTTAACTCAGTCTGAGCCTGGTTCAAGCTATTTAGCAACCCTGTGAACAGGAGAAGCATGTAGACACCACACTATTCCAAGCCATGTGTGGTCTTTACCATAGCAGCCCCTTCTGACTGATTGAAATGGCCTCACTGCATCAAGCTTCTTACCTTCCATCTTCCCAGCAATTCTTGCAATGTCCCAACACTCTAGTGAGCTGGCTAATTTGCATCATCTGAAGAAATCACTTCTTACCTTGTTGTGACTGAGGATGCAAATACTCCCATTGTGTAGAACGAGCAAGATCAGCACCACCATCACCATCACCACACCCTGGACTCTAACTTCTCATCACGGCCCATTTGTCACTGCAGGATATCTCACCCTGATCTGTATCTCTGACTGCCTTGTCTTTTGTCCTGTAATGTCTCCTTTCCACCTCGCGGTGGGCTCCATGGACACCTCTTCCCCAATATCTCATTGCCATTGCCCTTCAGTATTTGCTTTACTTGCTACCTCTAGCAAGGTAGACTGTGCATAGCTCCTGCCAATCCCCTGGTTTTGAGAATTATTTTAGGAATGAGGAAGGTGTATTCTTCATGGATATTCCCAACCTCTACCACAGCTTCATATCTGGAAGCTTCATCCTTCTGTGGACCATTGCACAATTCCACTACACCCCAGATTCACCCTGCTGTGAGTGCAGCATTTGCTTGAGCTAATTCTGTACTAATGCAGAACCATGCACTCATTCGTTTAGTGTAAGATACCAGCTGTCCATTCTATCTGTGCCTCTCATAATTTTATAAACTTCTATCAGGTCTCCCCTCAATCTCTGCCACTCCTGAGAAAACAGCCCAAGTTTGTCTTTCCTCTCTTTTTTTGGACATGCCCTCTAATCCAGGCAGCATCCTGGTAAACCTCTTTTGCGCCCTCTCCAAAGCCTCCACATCCTTCCTGTAATGGGGGAACCAGAATTGAATGCAATACTCCAGAAAACTGCAACATAACTTCCTGACTCTTGAACTCATTACCTCAACTAATAAAGGCAAGCATGCCATCAACCTTCTTTACCACGCCATCAATCTGTGCAGACACTTTCAGATAGCTATGGACTTGGACCCCAAGATCCCTCTGTATATCAAACCCCCAGAACCCTCTTGTGTTCTGAGCAAAACTGTTTCACGTTCATTAATACCCCTCCTTACATACAACTTTTCTGCCTGATCCCTTGAACATTTTGACAGTCTGCATAGTGCGTGATTTTTTTTTAATCAATGTGTGAGAGTTGCACCTTTTAGTCAGTGCCTCTACCTAGGCAGCATACTGACCAAGTGTTTCTTCCTACCTCTGACCAGCCCTACCCAGTAACTCTCAGAAATGCTGAAGGCTCAGGGTTAAAATGTCCTTGAGTTTTTATTGAGTGTTGGACATCTGGTTCATGGTGTACATAACCTCACAAGTGCTTCGTACATTCCAGTCCTACCACCACCGGTGGTATCACCATCACATAGGACCCTGTTGCTCCATTATATTTCATCCCCTGGGATCTTGATCATCTCACTTCCTCTCAGGAATTTCACCATTCTGTCCGTGTGCAGGGTAAATGGCTGACCACTCACTCTACTCCAGCTCAGCACCTCATGGGTCGTGCCTACCACTGGCCACTATCAGCACTGTCTCATGAACCACACTTTCCTTTCCCTCCATCCCAGTTGCTGCCTTGCTGCATCACATCTCCTCATCGCCATTGTTGTGTTCACAGGTTCTGTGTCGCTCACCCCTCTTTACCATGGTATAATCTTCAGTCATCACCAGGGAAAGCCTGGGCTACTTTCCTTTCAGATATTCTGCTCTCCTCACTTTCTCCCTCACCCCACCCCCCCAGCCCCCTGCCATTTGATAGTTTGAAGACTTTCAACCCTCCATTCTTTGGCCAGTTTCCCATTATAGAACATGGAACATTACAGCATAGCACAGTACAGGCCCTTCGGCCCATGATGTTGTGCCGGCATTTTATCCTGCCCTAATATCTAGCTAACCCTTCCCTCCCACATAGCCCTCCATTTTTCTATCATTCATGTGGCTATCTAAGAGTGTCTTAAATGTCCCTAATGTATCTGCCCCCACAGCCTCTGCTGGCAGTGCATTCCACTCACCCACCACTCTCTGTGTAAAAAAAACTTACCTCTGACATCCCCCTTATACCTTCCTCCAGTCACCTTAAAATTATGCCCCCTTGTGTTAGTCATTTTCACCCTGGGTCTCTGACTATCCACTCAATCAATGCCTCTTATCATCTTGTACACCTCTATCAAGTCACCTGTCATCCTCCTTCTCTCCAAAGAGAAAAACCCAAGCTCACTCAGCCTATTATGTTATGTCTTCTGTGATCTCTGCATGGGTCCTGTCTCTGTAATAATTATAAACTCCATAAACTGCACACAAATGCCATTGCATTTTTTGTAATTTCCTGACCATCTCCTCTCCCAGGAGGCCACATTCCAGCACTTTGGCTCCCCAAACTTGACTCTTTCTTAAGCAATTCTGCTTTTTCAGGTCTGAGCTTTGCTTGATTTTGCATTGTCTAATGGTTATTCACTAAATAAATGGGGGAATAAAGTTAGAGGTGCATATTTGCCTCTAGGCAATGTCAAGTTCCAATTCAGTAAGTGTGGTGTAATTTTTATGTTGAATAAAACATCGACTGGCAGCTGTGAGCTGGGATGCCACCACGTCGTGCTGCTCTCTACCCCATTCATCTGGAGGGGGGAGAAGTCACTTTACATGAGCTGGGATTTCGCATAGACAGGATATGCTTTTAAAATATACATTTTGCATGATGTATTTACAGGCCAAAGAACGGAGATTATCCATTGTTATGTGTATATTTTAGTATGTTTCACAGAAGTTTCATTTGAGGGCAGCATTATATTCGTGTGGAGTTTGCATGTTCTCCCTGTGATTGTATGGGTTTCCTCTGGGTTCGCCAGTTTCCTCCCACATCCCAATGATGTGGGTATATTGTAAATTGCCCCTGGTGTGGAGGAGAGTGGCAGAATGTGGGAAGAATCAATGGAAATGTGAGGGCAGTAACATAGGATAGGTTTAGTTGGGTGGCTGATGGTCAGCGTAGACTTGATGGGCTGCAGGGCTTGTTTCCATGCTGTGCTAATGTTGTCAAGTAATAATAACAGGGAGCAGCTCGACAGAAAGTGGAAATCTCAATTCAAGCAACGTTCACAATATACGGATGTACAAGGAAATTTCAGCATATAGCACTAGAAATCAGAATGAAGACATTAAGGCTGAAGTCATCGAGAGATACAGCAGGAAACAGACCCTTCAGCCCACCAAGTGTATGACGACCATCAACTATCCATTTACACTAATCCTACCCTAACCCATTTTATTCTCTCCACATTCCCATCAACTGTACTGTATAAATGGCACTGGTTGCACCTTAACTGGAGGGGAACCAATATCCTGACTGGGAGGTTCACTAGTCCTACTCAGGGTTTAAACTAGCTTGGCAGGGGGATAGGAACCAGAGCACCAGGTCAGAAAGTGGAGGGTAATTTACAGCAGCCAATTAACCAATCTGAATACAGAACTCTGGCCTGAAACATTAACTTTGTTTCTCTCTCCACAGATGCTATTTGACCTGCTGAATGTTTCTAGTATTTTCTGTTTTTATTTCAGATTTCCAGCACCTGCAGTTTTCTAGTCTGATTATCATCCTTGTACTGATGACCAAATTAAGAAGTCTGCATGTTTTTGAAATTTCAAGACAAATGGAGAAAGAAGAGAAAAGTAGAATTCATTGTTCACAGACAGTGTTGCAAAGTCAGAGCATCGTGTGACAGGGAATCCAATGGGCAAAGAGTGGCATGAATGGTGGAGCTGTTGCCTGACAGCACCAGAGACCCAGGTCCAATCCTGACTTCTGGTGCTATCTGCATGGAGTTTGTACATTCTCTCTGTGACCAAGTGGTTTCCCCCACCCCCCCGGTGCTCTGGTTTCCTCCCACATCCTAAAAATATATAGGTGGTTAATTGGCCGCTGTAAATTACTCCTAGTGTCATGTGAGTGATAGAATCTAGGAGATGGAAGTTGCAGGGAAAATTGGGACTGAATGGGATTGAATTGCTCTGTGAACCAGCACAGACTCTGTGACAATCACCAGAACGTAGCACAATATGAGAATTCAAAAGAATGATTAGTGTTCGTCTATTCTGGCATTGAAGGGCCACAGTCAGTTTTGCCAACAAGAGGTTTCCTTGCACAGCTGAACAACCCTGACCAACAGTCAACAGAGATCACCAAATGGACTGGAGCTAATCTGAACGAGTGCAATCCTATCGCAATTGACAAGTGTTGGAGTAAAAGCAGCTTCACTTCATGTTGTGCTGACAAAATTCTTTTGTGCCCACAGTGCCATCAAGCAACATCATCATGAAAACACTGGTTAAACGGGAAAATGTGAAGGTGTTCACTGAAAAGATACTGCTTTTATTAAATCGAGCAGGTGAGGATCACGTTTTGGTTTGTTTGTTTGGTCTGCATGTGCTCCTCTCCTGGCTATTTAAGGCTGTGCAGTCTCTGTAGCAGTGTGGAAGTTGCTTTGTCAGACTTAACGCAGAGTCCCTTGTGTTAGGTAAAATCATGTTCTAATGTACAGATAGTATTGTTGTAATGTCTTCAGAACACATGAATACTCAGCAAGTATATATTTAAAAGAGGTAAAGGTGATTACAAGACTACACACTAACAATTTACGTTCAGCTGCTGGTAAAAACTGGCATGTTTGTGAAACTGTTGCATTGAGAAGTGGGCACACATGTCTCTGTTGTCTGACAGGATTATGACATAAGCACACTCTGAAACTGAGAAAATGGTACAGTCCATGCTTAAAGGTTTATTACCCTCTGCTCCCACCTTTTTAAAACAATGGTGATACACAAATTGCATATAAATTACACCATTAATAAACAGGCATACATTTAGTCAAATAAATGACTAAATGTATTCCTGTTATTAATGGTATAATGGTAGACTATGTTCTAAATGGGAAATGAATTCAGAAATCAGAGGCGCAAAGGGACTTGGGAGTCCTGGTTTAGGATTCCCTAAAGGTTAACTTGCAGGTTGAGTCAGTCGTAAGGAAGGCAAATGCAATGTTAGTATTCATTTCAAGAGGACTAGAACATAAAAGCAAGGCTGAGGCTTTATAAGACATTGGTTAGACCACATTTGGAGTATTGTGAGCAGTTTTGGGCCCCATATCTAAGGAAGGATGTGCTGACACTGGAGACGGTCCAGAGGAGGTTTATGAGAATGATCCTCAGAATGAAAGGGTTAACACATGAGGAGTGTTTGATGCTTCTGAGCCTATACTTACTGGAGTTTAGAAGGATGAGGGGGGGATCTCATTGAAACCTACTGATTATTGAAAGGCCTCGATAGAGTGGACAGGGAGAGGATGTTTCCAGTAGTGGGAGAGTCTAGGACCAGAGGGCACAGCCTCAGAATAGAAGGATGTCCCTTTGGAACAGAGATGAGGAGGAATTTCCTTAGCCAGAAGTTGGTGAATCTATGGAATTCATTGCCACAGATGGCTGTGGAGGCCAAGTCATTGGGTATATTTAAAGCGGAGGTTGCTAGGTTCATGATTAGTAAGGGTGTCAAAGGTTACAGGGAGAAGGCAGAAGAATGGGGTTGAGAGGCGAAAATAACTCAGCCATGATCGAATGGCGGAGCAGACTCGATGGGCCGAGTGGCCTAATTCTGCTCATGGTCTTATGGTCCAAATTATTTTCAGTCTTCTGTTTCTTCTCACAGGGTTTGGAGTGGAATCAATTTTTAAAATTAACTATTTATATTTTGGCATTTGGTCATTGTTGGCATTTATTGCCCATCCCTTTGAGCAAGGACAAGCCAGGAACCTACAGGCTGGCCAGCCTGACATCAGTGGTGGGGAAGTTACTGGAGAGAATTCTAAGGGACAGGATCTACCAGCACTTGGATAGACAGAGTCTGATTAGGAGGAGTCAGCATGGCTTTGTGTGTGGAACGTTGTGTTTGATGAACCTTTTAGAGTTTTTTGAAGAGGTAACCAAAAAGGTAGATGAGGGTAGGATAGTAGATGTTGTCTATTTGGACTTTAGCAAGGCCTTCGACAAGGTCCCACATGGTAGGCTGGTGTGGAAGGTTAGGTCCCAAAGGAATCCAGGGAGAGCTAGTTAGGTGGATTCAAAATTGGCTTGGATGTAGGAAGCAGAGGGTGGTGGTTGAAGGTAGTTACTTGGAATGGAGGCCGGTGACTAGTGGTGTGCCACAGGGATCCAAGTTGCGACCCTTGTTATTTGTTATTTATGTAAATGATTTGGATGTGGATGCATAAGGCTTGATCAGTAAGTTTGCAGATGACATGAAATTAGGAGGTGTTGTTGATAGTGAAGGAGGTTATCGTAGATTACAGGGGGATCTTGATCAGTTCAGGAAGTGAGCTGAGGAGTGGCAAATGGATTTCAATACAAATAAGTGTGAGGTGTTGCATTTTGGAAAGTCAAACCATTGTTGGACTTGTACTATGTATAGTGGGGCACTAGGGAGTGAGATGGAACAGAGGGACCCAGGAGTACAAATGCATAGTTTGTTGAAAGCGGCATCACAGGTGGACAGTGTGGTGAAAAAGGTGTTTAGTAGGCTGGCATTCATCACTCAAGGCATTGAGTATAGGAGTTGGTACATTATGTTGCAATTGTAGGAGTCATGGTGAGGCCGCACTTGGAGTACTGTGTACAATTTTGGTAACCCTGTTCTAGGAAAGACGTGGTTAAACTGTAAAGAGTTTAGAAAAGATTTATGAGGATGTTGCCAGGACTAGAAGGCCTGAGTTATATGGGGAGGTTGGCCAGGCTAGGTCTTTATTTCTTGGAGCGTAGGAGAACGAGGGGTGATCTTATAGAAGTTTATAAAATCATGAGGGGCATCGATAAGGTAGTAGTCTTTTCCCCATGGTAGGGGAGTCCATAACTAGGGGACATAGATTTAGGGTGAGAGGGGAAAGATTTAAAAGGGACCTGAGGGGCAACTTTTTCATGCAGAGGGTAGTGAGTATACAGAATGAGCTGCCAGAGGAAGTAGTTGAGGCAGTTACAATAGTATCATTTAAGAAGAACATGCACGGGTGGGGCTTAGAGGGATATGGACTGAATGCAGGAAATTGGGACTGGATGGGTGGTCAGCATGGACTCGTTAGGCCAAAGAGCCTGTATCTGTGTTATATTGCTTTATGACTCTGACTCTAAGGAGAGGATGAGCTGCTTTCTTGAACCACTGCAATCCTTCTGGTGAAGGTGTTCCCAACAGTACTGTTCTGTGGGAGGATGTTCCAGAATTTGGACCCAGTGATGATGAAGGAGAAGGAATAGTGATATATTTCCAGCTCAGGGTGGTCTGTGATGTGGAAAGGAACTTGCATGCAGTGGTGGGCAGTGGTCACTTCTACTAACGCTGAACTGGGCACATGCATCTCCCACAGGTCATGTAGGTTTATCCCTCATGTTGGTTCACTCACTACCTGCTGCAGACCTAGTCTGGCATCTGTGTCCTTCAGTACTTGGTCAGTCAGTGGTGGTGCTACCAGCCACTCTTGGTGATGGACATTGAAGTCTCCACTCAGAATACTTTCTGTACACTTGCTTCTTCCAGTGTGGAGGAGCACTGATTCATCAGTTGAGGGAGGACGGTAGGTGGTAATCAAGCAGCGGTTTCATTGTCCATTTTTGTCCTGATGCCATGAGACTTCCTGGGATCTAAGAGTTAATTCTGAGGACTTGTAAGGTTACTCCCTTCCCCCCTACCCCAATGTATCACTGTACTGTCCCAACTCGTAGGTTTCTTATCCATTATGTACTTTAGGAAGGGCAGGGACTGATTAAGAACAGTCAGCACGGCTTTGTGCAGGGGAAATCCTGCCTCACTAATTTGACGGAGTTTTTAAGGAGGTAACTGATGAAGGCAGGGTGGTTCATATTCACTATATGGACCAGTAAGGCATCGACAAGGTTTTGCATGGTAGGCTGGTTCAGAAGGTTAAGGTACATGGGATCCAAGGAGAGCTGGTTAATTGGATCCAAAATTGGCTTTGTTTTAGGGGGCAGAGGGTAGTGGTGGAAGAATATTTTTCTGATTAGATGTCTGTGATTAGTGATGTACCACAGGGATTGGTGCTGTGATCCTTGTAGTTTCTGATGTGTATTAACAACTTGGATGTGAATGTCGGCAATATGATTACTAAGTTTGTGGATGACATGGAAATTGATGGCGTTGTGGATAGTGAAGCATGTTATCTAAGCCTACAACAGGATGTAGATCAGATGGAAAGTTGGGTGGAGCATTGACAGATGAAATTTAATCCTGACAAGTGCGAGGTAATGCATTTTGGGAAATCAAATAGGGTAGGACGTGTGCAGTAAGTGGTAGGGCGCTAAGGAATGTTGATGAACAGAGGGACCTTGGGGTTGTAGTCCATGGTTCCCTGAAATTTGCAACACAGGTTGATAGAGTGGTAAATAAGGCATAAGGCATGTTTGCCTTAATAGGTTGGGGCACAGAATGTAAAAATTGTGAAATTATGTTGCAACTTTACAAAACACTGGTTTGACCACACTTAAGAGTATTGTGTGCCGTTCTGGTTACTACACTATCGGAAGAATGTGATTGCGCTGGAGAGAGTGCAGAGGAGATTCGCCAGGATGTTGGCTGGATTGGAGGAGTTTAGTTATGGGAAGAGATTGGATAGGCTGTGTTTGTTTTCTCTGGAGTGAAGGGGGCCAAGGGGTGACCTGATAGAGGTATATAAGATTATAAAGGGCATAGATAGCAGAGATAGTCAGGATCTTTTTCTCATGGTCGTGACATCAAATATAAGAGGTCACAGGTTGAAGGGAGAGGAGGGAGTTTTAAAGGGGATCTGAAGGGCAAGTTCTTTCTCACAGAGCCTGGTTGATATCTGGAACTTGCTGCCGGGGTGGTGGTGGGATAAGGTGTAATCACTACATTTAAGGGACATTTAGACAGACACTTAAATAGGTAAGACGTAGAAAGATACTGTCCTAATGTCAGCAAATGGGATTGGCGTGGAAGAGCAAAAAGGTCAGCATGGACATGGGTCAAAGAGCCAATTTTTGTACTGTACAATTCTATGATTCTGTTTTCTAAGACATTTACAGGCATGTGATGGAGGAGTCTGGCACAATTATGTGTAAGGTCTGATTTTGTTAGGACGGCAGTGTCAGGCTGCAAGGATGGCAGTGTCAGGCTGTTGTTTGAGCAGTCTGTGGGACAAGTCACCCAATTTAGACACCAATTGCCAGATGATGTGAGGAGGACTTTGCAAAGTCGACTCAGCTGAGAGTGACTTTCTATGTCTGACTTCAGTGCCCGGGTCAATGCCAGGTGGTCTGTTTGTTTCATTTTTGTTTCATGCAGTGATAAACATGTGGCTGAGTGGCGTTCTCAGCCATTTTAGAGTCAACCACACTGGTGGGTTGGGAGTTTCAGGTAGGCTGGATGGTAGATTTCATTCCCTAATTATTGACAATTTTACAACAATTTGAGAGCTTTGTGGTCATCACTACCAAGGCCATATCCAAAATCCAGATTTAATAATCTGAATTTAAATTCTACCATGGGAATTGAACTGGATTTTTCATTTGTCTGGATTACTAGTTTGGTGATTTAACCGCTGTGATAACATACCCATGGTTCTGGATTTAACTCCAAGAAGGTCAACTACAAGAATGTTGCCAGGACTCAAGGGACTGAGTTATAGAGATAGGTTGGACAGGCTGGGACCTTTTCCTTGGAGCATAGGAAACTGAGAGGTGATCTTATCGAGGTGCATAAAATCATGAGGGGCATAGATAGGGTGAATGCACTCAGTCTTTTTCCCAGGGTTGGGGAATCGAGAAGTAGATGGCATAGGTTCAAGGTGAGAGGGGAAAAATTTAGTTGGAACTTAAGGGTCAACTTTTGTTACACAGAGGGTGGTATGTATGTGGAATGAGCTGCCAGAGTGGTAGAGAGAGGTACATTAACAACATTTAAAAGATAGTAGGACATGTACATGGATAGGAAAGATTTAGAAGGTAATGGGCCAAATGTTTGCAAATGGGACTCGTTTGGATGGGCATCTTGGTTGGCATGGGTCAGTTGGGTCGAAGGGCCTGTTTCCATACTGTATGGCTCTATGACTCTAAGGTTGTATCAGATTTGCTCAGATTTGGTGTCTCACTTCACGAAGGTCCACCTCAGACAAAACATCATTATTCATCATCCAGGCAGTCCTCCCTCCGTGCACCATATCATCAATACAAACATCAGAATGTGGTCAGCAATTTCAACCAACAGTATCTCGGTTCCCTCCTCCCACTTGTCTGAGTTTAACTGTTGGCTTGGCTAAGAACATGATCAGGCTTATTTTCCTTCTAATTTGTGTTGTAGTGACATTTTGACTTAAATACTTCTGTTCAACTCTGGAATCCAAATTTGATTGAACAGGTTCAAATCGTTCTTCATCAAGAGATCTGCAAGAATAAACCACATTGTTGTTGCATGCTTCAGTAAGAAATTGATCAAGAAATGTTCCCTGTTGTGGCCTGGATGTCCCTGCATTACTGCTTCAAATCTTTCATTTGCTCCATTTGAACCCCGATGATATGCCTTGTGGCTACCACTTTGACAGATACTGCATTTGCTTATCAAGAGTCTTCTCTGCAATTTCAGTTGCAGTTGGTGGAAAGTCCTTGTCAACCACATTTAAGGTGTAAATCTCATTTTTATATCCATCATTAATTTTCAATCTGCAACAGAGTACTTGCAAATGCTGTCTTCCTGGAACTTATGAATTCAATTAAATAACTGTACTGCTGTAATATACCTTCCATTATGCTGTCATATTAGGTATTGCTGATTTGGGACCTAGTATCATCATTAGTGATATGATCTGTAAAGGGTCTGCTTTGGTTAGGCCACATTTGGAGTGTTGTGTGCAGTTCTGGTCACTGATTACAGAATCAGAATCAGGTTTATTATAACTGACTTATATGTCATGAAATTTATTCTTTTGCAGCAGCAGTACAGTGCAGAGATATAAAATTACTGTAAATTACAAAGTAAACAAATAGTCCAAAAAAAGGAATAACAAGGTAGTGTTAATGGGTTCATGGACCATTCAGAAATCTGATGGTGGAGGGGAAGAAGCTGTTCCTCAATCGTTGAGTGTGGGTCTTCAGGTTCTTGTACCTCTTCCTTGATGGTAGTAACGAGAAGAGGACATGTTCCGCGTGGTGAGGGTCCTTAATGATGGATGCCGCCTTGAGGCACCGCCCCTTGAAGATGTCCTCGATGGCCGGGAGGTTGTGCCCGTGATAAAGCTGGCTGAGTCTACAACCCTCTGCAGCCTCTTGTGATCCTGTGCATTGGAGCCTCCATATCAGGTTGTGATGCAACCAGTCAGAATGTTCTCCACCATACATCTATAGAAATATGCAGGAGTCTTTGGTTACATTCCAAATCTTCTCAAACTCTGAATGAGGTAGAGCTGCTGGCACGCCTCCTTTGTGATTGCATCAATTTGTTGGGCCCAGGATAGATCCCCTGAGATGTTGATGCCCAGGAACTTGAAGCTGCTCACCCTTTCCACCACTGACTCCTCAATGAGGACTGGTGTGTGTTCTCCCGACTTCCCTTTCCTGAAGTCCACAGTCAGTTCCTTGTTCTTGCTGATATTGAGCATGAGGTTGTTGTTGCGACACCACTCAACTGGCTGATCTATCTCACTCCTGTACGCCTCCTCATCACCATCTGAGATTCTGCCAACAACAGTGGTGTCATCAGCAAATTTATAGATGGTGTTTGAGCTGTGCATGGCCACACAGTCGTGAGTGTAGGTGTGGAGGCTTTTGAGAGGATGCAGAACAGGTTTGTTGCCCAGATTAGAGAGCATTAGCTATAAGGAGAGGTTGGACAAACTTGGAGTGTTTTCTCAGGAGCATTGGAGGCTGAAGGAACAACTGATAGAATTATGAGAGGCAGAGATAGGGTAGCTAGTCAGAGTCTCTTTCCAGGGGTGAAAATGTCAAATACTGGAGGGCAGAGGTTTATGGTGGGAGGGGGAAAGTTTCAAGATGATTTGCAAGGCATGTTTGTTTACTCAGAGAGTGGTAGGTATCTGAAATGCAGTGCCAGGGGTAGTGGTGGAAGCAGAAATGATAGTGGTGTTTAAGAGGCATTCAGGCAAGCATGTGAACAGGCAAGGAAGGGACCTTGTGCAGGCAGATGGGATTAGTTTAAATTGGCATCATGGTCAGCACAGACATCGTGCACTGAAGGGCCTGTTCCTGTGATGTAGTGTTCTATATGCCATTTAAAAGCAGATTTGTTAATGGTAGTGGTCGATGGGACTTATACAGGCTGGAGGTACGTGACTAGTGGTGTTCTGCAGGAATCCGTACTGGGACCTCTGTTGTTTGCATGCATACAGTGGCATGCAAAAGTTTGGGCACCCCGGTCAAAATTTCTGTTACTGTGAATAGTTAAGTGAGTAGAAGTCCTAAAGTTAAAGGTGAAACATTCTTTTCAACATGTTAAGCAAGATTAGTGTATTATTCTTGTTTTGTACAATTTTAGAGTGAAAAAAGGAAAGGAGCACCATGCAAAAGTTTGGGCACCCCAAGAGATTTGAGCTCTCAGATAACTTTTACCAATGTCTCAGGCCTTCATTAGCTTGTCAGGGCTATGGTTTGTTCACAGTCATCATTAGGAAAGGCCAGGTAATGCAAATTTCAAAGCTTTATAAATACCCTGACTCATCAAACCTTGTCCCAACAATCAGCAGCCATGAGCTCTTCTAAGCAGCTGCCTAGCACTCTGAAAATTAAAATAAATGATGCCCACAAAGCAGGAGAAGGCTATAAGAAGATAGCAAAGTGTTTTCAGGTAGCCGTTTCCTCAGTTCGTAACGTAATTAAGAAATGGCAGTTAACAGGAACGGTGGAGGTCAAGTTGAGATCTGGAAGACCAAGAAAACTTTGAGAGAACTGCTCATAGGATTGCTAGAAAGGCAAATCAAAACCCCCATTTGACTGCAAAAGACCTTCAGGAAGATTTAGCAGACTCTGGAGTGGTGGTGCACTGTTCTACTGTTCAGCGACACCTGCACAAATATGACCTTCATGGAAGAGTCGTCAGAAGAAAACCTTTCCTTCATCCTCACCACAAAATTCAGCATCAGAAGTTTGCAAAGGAACATCTAAAGAAGCCTGATGTATTTTGGAAACAAGTCCTGTGGACTGATGAAGTTAAAATAGAACTTTTTGGCCGCAATGAGCAAAGGTATGTTTAGAGAAAAAAGGGTGCAGAATTTCATGAAAAGAACACCTCTCCAACTGTTAAGCATGGGGTTGGATCGATCGTGCTTTGGGCTTGTGTTGCAGCCAGTGGCACGGGGAACATTTCACTGGTAGAGGGAAGAATGAATTCAATTAAATACCAGCAAATTCTGGAAGCAAACATCACACCACCTGTAAAAAAGCTGAAGATGAAAAGAGGATGGCTTCTACAACAGGATAACGATCCTAAACACACCTCAAAATCCACAATGGACTACCTCAAGAGGCACAAGCTGAAGGTTTTGCCATGGCCCTCACAGTCTCCCAACCTAAACATCATCGAAAATCTGTGGATAGACTGTAGCGATGGGCTACGCGCTGAGCTAGAAATAACGACACGCAGTCGGTAGGTTGCACTCGAGACTGGTTTATTGCGAACTTCGCCGCGCTGGCTTTTAAACAGTTAAGTTCCTGCCCTCTCCGGGCGGCGATGACGTCAGAGGTGTGCCACCAGAACCTATTGCCGCATGCGGGCTTTCTCCCCTCGCTGGTGGAGAAGAAGGCCCAGCGCCATTTTGTGGTTGGCCTCTCTGCCGACGCACGTGCCATTTTCGGAGCCGGTTCGCCTGTGTGGAAGGTGGGTCGCCACATAACCCTCCCCCCCCCCCAGGACCGGCGATACACCCCCCGAAGTCCACAGGCTGGATCAGTCGCTGTTTGGGCGGTCTGCCTCTGCGCCGCGGGGCCTGAACCTCAACCGGCTGTGCCAAGTCCACATGGGCCGGTTTGAGCCGGTCCACTGTGAAAACCTCCTTTTTCCCCCCAGTATCTAGAACGAACGTGGACCCATTGTTCCTGAGCACCTTCAACGCCCCCTCATATGGCCGCTGTAGCGGTGTCCAGTGTGCGCCCCTCCATACAAATACAAACTTACAGTTCTGCAGGTCTTTGGGTACGCAGGTCGGGATCTGTCCGTGCCGTAAAGTCGGTATGGGGTCCAAGTTGCCGAGCCTGTCGCGTAGTCCCTCCAGGAGTGCCGCGGGTTCTTCCTCTTGCCCCCTTGGGGCTGGTATGAACTCCCCTGGGACGATCAGGGGTGTGCCGTACACCAGCTTGGCCGACGAGGTGTGCAGATCCTCTTTGGGTGCTGTGCGGATTCCAAGCAGGACCCAGGGAAGCTCGTCCACCCAGTCAGTCCTTTCAGGCGGGCCATGAGAGCCGACTTCAAGTGACGGTGGAAACGTTCCACTAGTCCATTCGACTGTGGGTGGTAGGCAGTTGTGTGGTGTAACCATGCTCCCAACAGGCTGGCCACAGGCTGGAGGTGAACTGGGCGCCTCTGTCGGAGGTAATATGGGCCGGTACCCCAAAGTGTGCTACCCAGGTTGTAATCAGCGCCCGGGTGCAGGAATCGGCAGTGGTGTCAGTGAGCAGGGCCACCTCCGGCTATCTCATGAACTGGTCTACCATAGTTAGGAGGTACCGTGCTCCCCTCAACACTGGCAGGGGCCCCATGATATCCACATGAATGTGGTCTTACCTCCGGCGGGTGGGTTCGAACTGCTGCGGCGGGGCTTTGGTGTGCCGCTGCACCTTGGCCACTTTACACTGCACGCATGTTTTGGCCCATTCGCTGACCTGTTTGCGAAGGCCGTGCCACATCAACCTGCTGGAGACCATCCAGATGGTTGTCCTGATAGATGGGTGCACCAAGCCATGTATGGAGTTGAAAACTCGCCGCCGCCAGGCTGCCGGAATGATGGGGCGAAGTTGTCCTCCCACCTGGGCCTACCAGGAAGTCTTGCAGCTGCAAACCCGAGACTGCGGTCCTGTAGCTGGGCAACTCGTCGTCTGCCTGCTGCGCCTCCACCAGTGCTACATAGTCCACCCCCGGGACAGGGCCTGGATAACTGGCCTGGAGAGTGCGTCCGCCACGACGTTGTCCTTTCCTGAGAAATGCTGGATGTCCGTCATGTACTCGGAGATGTAGGACAGATGTCGCTGCTGGCAGGCTGACCAGGGATCAGACACCTTCGTGAACGCAAAGGTCAACGGTTTGTGGTCTGTGAACGCGGTGAAAGGCCTGCCCTCTAAGAAGCACCTGAAATGTCGGATTGCCAGATATAGCGCCAACAGCTCCTGGTCGAAAACGCTGTATTTGAGTTTGGGTTACTGCAGGTACCTGCTCAAGAACGCCAGGGGTTGTCAGCACCCCTCGATGAGTTGCTCCAGCACTCCATCGACTGCTGTTTTTGATGCGTCCACTGTGAGGGCAGTTGGAATGTCCATTCTGGGGTGCACCAGCATCGTGGCGTATGCCAAGGCTTCCTTGGCTTGAACGAAAGTGGCCGCGGCCTCTTTGTCCCAAGTAATGTCCTTGCCTTTACCCGACATCAGGGTGAACAAAGGGCACATGACACGGCCTGCTGAGGGGAGGAAACGGTGGTAGAAGTTGACCATACCCATGAACTCCTGCAAGGCTTTGATTGTGTTGGGCCGGGCGAAGTGGCAGATCGCGTCTACCTTGGCGGGCAGGGGTGTTGCCCCGTCTTTGGTAATCCTGTGGCCCAGGAAGTCAATGGTGTCGAGTCTGAACTGGCATTTGGCCGGGTTGATCGTGAGGCCAAAATCACTCAGGCGGGAGCAGAGCTGGCGGAGGTGTGGACAGATGCTCCTGACGATTTCTGCTGGCTATGAGGATGTCGTCCAAATAGATGAACGCGAAGTCCAGGTCGCGTCCCACCGCATCCATTAGCCACTGGAACGTCTTTGTGGCATTTTTCAGGCCGAACAGCATTCGGAGGAACTCGAACAGGCCGAACAGGGTAATGAGTGCTGTCTTGGGGATGTCTTCAGGGTGTACCGGGACTTGATGGTATCCCCGGACAAGGTCCACTTTGGAAAAGACGCTTGCCCCGTGCAGGTTTGCTGCAAAGTCGTGTATGTGCGGCACGGGGTTGCGGTCTGGGGTTGTAGCCTCGTTCAGTTTACGGTAGTCGCCGCATGGTCTCCAGCCCCCGGCTACTTTGAGAACCATGTGCAGGGGGGAGGCCCATGGGCTGTCTGACCTCCGTACGATCCCCAATTCCTCCATCCTCTTGAATTCCTCCTTCGCCAGGCGGAGCTTGTCCGGGGGAAGCCATCGTGCGCGAGCGTGGAGTGGTGGTCCCTTGGTCAGAATGTGGTGCTGTATTCTGTGTCTGGGGATGGCTGCCGTGAACTGCGGTGCCAGAACCGATGGGAAGTCCACCAGGATTCTGGTGAATTCGTTGTCCAACAGCGTGATGGAGTCCAGGTGTGAGGCCGGCAACTTGGCTTTGCCCAAGGAGAACGTCTGGAAAGTCTTGGCATGGACCAGCCTTTTCCCGTGCAGGTCAACCAGTAGGCTGTGAGCTCGCAAGAAGTCCGCCCCCAGGAGTGGTTGGGCCACAGCGGCCAGTGTGAAGTCCCACGTGAACTGGCTGGCGCCGAACTGCAACTGCACTGTGCGGATGCCGTAGGTTCGTATCATGCTACCTTTTGCGGCCTTCAGGGTGGGTCCCGGCTCCCTGTTGCGGGTGTCGTACCCCGTTGGGGTAAGACACTGATTTCCACTCCAGTATCGACCAAGAAGCGGCGTCCCGACTGTTTGTCCCAGACGTACAAGAGGCTGTCCTAGTGGCCAGCCGCCGTAGCCATTAGCGGCGGCTGGCCTTGGCGTTTCTCGGGAACTTGCAGGGCGGGCGACACCGGCGGGCTTCTATGCCCCACCGCTGGTGGTAGAAACACCACTGTGCATTGGCCTCCTCACTCCTGCCTCTGGGTTGTGTGCGCTCCGTTGCCGGGCCTGGTCTGTCCTGCCGTTGGGCACATGGCTTGGTAATCTGTCCGACGGACACCCCACTTTCCTTCTTGGCTTTCCACAGCATGTCTGCCCGGGCCACCACCTTCCAGGGGTCACTGAAATCTGCGTTGGCCAGTAGCAGATGTATGTCCTCGGGCAGTTGCTCTAGGAACGCCTGCTCGAACATGAGGCAGGGCTTGTGTCCGTCAGCCAGGGCCAGCATCTCATTCATTAATGCTGACGGCGGCGTCTCCCAAACCGTCGAGGTGCAGCAAACGGGCACCTCGTTCCCGCCGTGAGAGGCCGAAGTAGCTCTTTGAATGCTGCATATTTGCCTTCCTCTGGGGGCGACTGTATGAAATCCTCAACCTGGGTGGCTGTCTCCTGGTCAAGAGAGCTCACCACGTAATAGTAACGCGTGGAATCGGAAGATATCTGCCGAATCTGGAACTGGGCCTCTGCTTGGTCAAACCACAAGCGTGGTTGCAGCATCCAGAAGGGTGGCAGTTTTAGCGAAACGGCGTGAACGGATGAAGAGTCAATCATTTTTGGTCCAAATCCCGTTTGGACCTTCAGGGTCGCCAGTGTAGTGTTGAGCTACACACTGAGCTAGAAATAACGACACACAGTCGGTAGGTTGCACTTGAGACTGGTTTATTGCGAACCTCGCCACGCTGGCTTTTAAACAGTTAAGTTCCCACCCTCTCCGGGCGGCAATGACATCAGAGGTGTGCCACCAGAACCTCTTCCTGCGTGCAGGCTTTCTCCCCTCGCTGGTGGAGAAGGCGGCCCAGCGCCATTTTGTGGCTGGCCTCTCTGCCGACGCGCACACCGTTTTTGGAGCCAGTTCACCTGCATGGAAGGTGGGTCGCCACAAGACCTCAAAAGAGCAGTGCATGCAAGACAGCCCAAGAATCTCACAGAACTAGAAGCCTTTTGCAAGGAAGAATGTGTGAAAATCCCCCAAACAAGAATTGAAAGACTCTTAGCTGGCTACAGAAAGCTGTGATATTTGCCAGAGGGGGTGTTACTAAGTACTGACCATGCAGGGTGCCCAAACATTTGCTTTGGGCCCTTTTCCTTATTTTGAAACTAAAAGATGGAAATAAAAAAAGTAATCTTGCTTAAAATATTAAAGAAATGTGTCATCTTTAACTTTATGCCTTTTGGAAATCAGGTCATCTTTTACTCGCTTAGCTATTCACAGTAACTGAAATTTTGACCGGGGTGCCCAAACTTTTAAATGCCACTGTACATATAAACGACTTGATAAAAACATGGATGGGTGAGTTAGTAAGTTTGCAGATGATACAAAGATTGGTGGCATTGTAGAAAGTGTAGAAGATTGCCAGCGGAACAGCAGGATGCACATATGGGCGGAGAAATGGCAGATGATGTTTAATCTGGGCGAGCATGAGGTGTTGCACTTTGGGAGATCAAAGTGGCAGGACCCTTAACACCATTGATATACAAAAGGATCTTGGGGTCCAAGACCATAGCTCCCTGAGTGTGGTTGCACAAGTCGATAGAGTAGTGAAGAAATTGTATGGCACACTTGCCTTTATTCGTCGAGGCATTGAGTTCAAGAGTCAGGAAATTGTGTTGCAGCTTTATAAAACTCTCACTGGGCCATATCTGGAGTAATGCATTGAATTCTGCTTGCCCTATTACAGGAGGGATGTGGAGGCTTTGGAGAGAGTGCAAAAGAAGTTTACCAGGATGCTGCCGTGATTAGAGGACTTGTCCTGTAAAGAGAGGTTGGACAAATTTGGATTGTTTTCTCTGGAGCAGCAGAGGCTGAGGGGAGACCTGATGGAGGTTTATAAGATTGTGAGAGGAAGATGGAAGCGTTTAAGAGGCTCTTAGGCACATGAATATTCAGAGATTGAAGAGATATGGACTATGTGCAGGCAGAAGGGATTAGATGTCATTAGCTTAATTAGCTCAGCAGAACATCATGGGCTGAAGGGCCTATTCCTGTGCTGTACTGTTCTATGTTCTAATTCCAAACAATATTCCATATGCTTCCTCCTTAATTGATGTATAGTTGTCCTCACTCTTTGCAAGAGTATGAGAAATAAAAGTGATGTGTTTTCTTGCTCATTATCCAACATGTTATCTATCACTGCATATAACTTGACAATCTCAAGCCAACTTCATCTCACTTGCTCATATTTCTTGCATACATCATAAGTTCTTTATTGTTCCTTTCCCTACATCCGACAAGTCATGTAATGTCCAGACTGCAGTGTGTAATCCTGAAAACTTCCTCCAAGATCAGAGTATTCTCTTCTGTTCTCCCAATAATAGGCAGTATGTCTATGTTTGACACGTGCAGTTTTCCTCTCCTTGCATGGTTTTATCCATCCTGTGGGGAAGGCCCAGTTTTTTGAATATCTTTGATCCTCCTAATTCCACCTATCAGTTTTGAAGAGTGGTAGCAGGTATTGTTAATCATCAACATCTTGATTTAGTTTGACTTTGAGTCTCCACACATGCCACACTGTTTGGTTTTCCCCTGGGGTATACAGTGTTGGCCTGGTCCATTCACTTGGTTTGGTTTATTCCCACTCTTGGTTTACTGTTGGTTCAGTAATTCCATGCCAGTGCATTGCCCCCAGTTCCATAAAAGCCTTCTGAAAATCTAAATACACCTCACCTCCTACTTCCCTCTTATCTATGCAATGAGCTACATCCTCAAAGGCCTCCAACAGATCAGTTACATGTGATTTTCCATTATTAAATCCATTCCGATTCTGCTCAAAAGTATGATTATTTTCAAGGTATTGTTTTATGTTCTTCATTATAGATTACAGCACTTTCCCAACCACTGACATAATGCAAACAGATTAGTAGTTCCTTCTTTTCTCTCTCTTTCTCTCTCTCATTACTTAAATTGTGTTATCACATTTGCAATCTGCACATTTCCAGAATTGATTGATCTTTGGATGATGATAACCACAGGGTCCCTGATCACTATCGTAACCTCTTTCAGAACTCTGGAATGTTATTCATCAGGTGCTTGGGGTTTATTAACTGGTGGCCTCACCACCATCTTGAGAATTATATTTTTACAAGTAATAATTTCCTTCAATGCCTCATTCACATGAGGCACTTGGTTCTCAGGTACTTTTGGTGCCTTCCATGAAGACAGATACAATGTAATTTTTAATTCTGCTCTTTCCTTAGTCCCCATTATAAACCTTAATATTTCTGTCAGTGAGGGACCCACATTTGCCCCTCTGCTCTTTTCTGTTTTTACACACCTATAGAAGCTCTTCCTGTCCCTGATCTGTTCTATTTCTCACCGGTTTGCTCTCATAGTGTCTTCTCTTTATCAATTTCTTGGACCTTCTTTGCTGAGTTCTAAAACGCTGCCAATCCCCTGTCGACTGATGTTTCTGGAGCTATGCAAGTCTCTTTTGATTTAGAACTATCTTTAGTTTCTCCTTTAAGCCATTTTTCCTGTTGGATCTTTGTGCCTTAAAGGTTTTTTTTCAAATCAAGTATAATTTCTTTAAGTGTCTGTTTCCTATTGTTCCATTTAATGTAGTTTCCTGTTCAGCCACATCCTGATCACTGCTCATACATTCATCATTTTCTTTTCATGGATTTCAAGACCCTGGTTTCAGATTGAACTGCATCACTTTTAACACTGGATAATATGAGATCTAAGGAAGCCTTTTCCCTATTGATTCTTCAACATATCGTTCTGGAAAAGCATCTCATACACCTTCCATGAATTTGTCCTCCACTAATGTGACTTATCCAGTCTATGCAGAAATTAAAATGCTCATGATTCGTATTTTATTCTTCTTATGTGTGCCACTAATATTCTGATTTATGCCTTGCCCAATATAGAACATAGAACATTACAGCACAGTGCAGGCCCTTCGGCCCACAATGTGTAAAATGCTGACATTTTATCCGGCTTTAAGATCTATCTAACCCTTCCCTCCCACATGGCCCTCCATTTTTCTGTCATTCATGTGCCTATCTAAGAGTCTCTTAAATGTCCCTAATGTATCTGCCTCCACCACCTGTGCCAGCAGTGCGTTCCACGCACCCACCACACTCTGTGTAAAAAATTTACCTCTGACATCCCCCCTGTATCTTCCTCCAATCACCTTAAAATTATGCCCCCTCATGTTAGCCATTTTCGCCCTGGGTAAAAGTCTCTGACTGTCCACTCGATCTATGCCTCTTATCATCTTTTGCACCTCTATCAAGTCACCTCTCATCCTCCTTCGCTCCAAAGAGAAAAACCCTAGCTTGCTCAACCTATCCTCATAAGACATGCTCTCCAATCCAGGCAGCATCCTGATAAATCTCCTCTGCACCCTACCATAGAACCATAGAACAAAGCAGCACAATACAGGCCCTTCGGCCCACCATGTTGTGCCACCCTTCAAACCACACCTAAGACTATATAACCCCTTCCTCCCACATATCCCTCTATCTTAAATTCCTTTGTATGCTTATCTAACAATCTCTTGAACTTGTCCAATGTATCAGCCTCCACCACCACCCCAGGCAGCGCATTCCATGCACCAACCACTCTCTGGATGAAAAACCTCCCTCTGACATCTCCCTTGAACTTCCCACCCATTACCTTAAAGCCACGTCCTCTTGTTTTGAGCATTGGTGCCCTGGGAAAGAGGCGCTGGCTGTCCACTCTATCTGTTGCTCTCAATATCTTGTATACCCCTATCATGTCTCCCCTCATCCTCCTTCTCTCCAATGAGAATAGCCCTAGCTCCTTTAGTCTCTCAGCATAATCCATACTCTCTAATCCAGACAGCATCCTGGTAAATCTCCTCTGCACCCTTTCCAACGCCTCCACATCCTTCCTATAATGAGGCGACCAGAAATGGACACAGTACTCTAAGTGTGGTCTAACCAGAGTTTTGTAAAGCTGCATCATTACTTCATGGTTCTTAAACTCGATCCCCCGACTTATGAAAGCTAACATCCCATAAGCTTTCTTAACTACCCTATCTACCTGTGAGGCAACTTTCAGTGATCTGTGGATATGAACCCCCAGATGCCTCTGCTCCTCCACACTACCCAGAATCCTGCCATTTACCTTGTACTCCGCCTTGGAGTTTGTCCTTCCAAAGTGTACCACCTCACACTTCTCTGGATTGAACTCCATCTGCCACTTGTCAGCCCAGCTCTGCATCCTATGAATATCCCTCTGTAAGCTTCGACAGCCCTCCACACTATCCACAACACCACCAATCTGCAAACTTGCTAACCCAGCCTTCCACCCCCTCATCTAAGTCATTAATAAATATCACAAAAAGTAGAGGTCCCAGAACTGATCCCTGTGGGACTAGTCACAGCCCTCCAATCTGAATGCGTTCCCTCCATCACAACCCTCTGCTTTCTACAGGCAAGCCAATTCTGATTCCACACGGCCAAGTCTCCCTGGATCCCTTGGCCTCTGACCTTCTGAAGAAGCCTACCATGCGGAACCTTGTCAAATGCCTTCCATGTAGACCACATCCACTGCACTACCCTTGTCAATCTTCCTGGTCACCTCCTCAAAGAACCCTATCAGGCTTGTGAGGCAAGATCTTCCCCTCACAAAACCATGCTGGCTGTCCCTAACCGGTCCATGATTCTCTAAATGCTCATAGATCCTATCTCTTAGAATCCTTTCTGACAGCTTACCCACCACAGACGTAAGGCTCACCGGCCTGTAATTCCCTGGACTATCCCTACTACCTTTTTTGAATAAGGGGACAACATTCGCCACCCTCCAATCCTCCAGTACCATCCCCGTGGACAACGAGGACTCAAAGATCCTAACCAACGGTTCAGCAATCTCCTCCCTCGCCTCACGAAGCAGCCTGGGGAATATTCTGTCAGGCCCCGGGGACTTATCTGTCCTAATATTTTCTAACAACTCCAACACATCCTCTCTCTTAATATCTACATACTCTAGAACATTACCCTCACCAACACTGTCCTCAGCATCATCAAGACCCCTCTCCTTGGTGAATACTGAAGAGAAGGATTCATTGAGAACCTCACCCACTTCCACAGCTTCCAGGCACATCCTCCCACCTTTGTCTTTAATTGGACCTACCTTTACTCTAGCCATCCTTCTGCTCTTTACGTTACAAGAAAAAAGCCTTGGGATTCTCCTTAACCCTACTCGCCAAAGCCTTTTCATGTCCCCTTCTCGCTTTCCTCAGCCCTTTCTTATGCTCCTTCCTTGCTACTCTATATTCCTCACGAGCCCTGTCCGATCCTTGCTGCCTACACCTTTAGTATGCTGCTGCCTTCTTCCTAACTAGTTGTTCCACCTCTCTCGTCACCCATGGTTCCTTCATCCTACCATTCCTCCTCTGCCTCACCGGGACAAATTTATCCCTAACATCCTGCAAAAGATCCCTGAACATCGGCTTCATCTCCATAGTACATTTCCCTTCAAAAATGTCATCCCAATTTACACTCCCAAGTTCTCGCCTTATAGCCTCATAATTCGCCTTTCCCCAATTAAATATCTTCCCATCCTCTTTGCTCCTATCCCTGTCCATGACAATTCTAAAGGTTATGGAGCAATGGTTACTGTCACCCAAATGCTCACCCACCGATAGATCTGTCACCTGTCCCCATTCATTACCTAGAACTAGATCTAATATGGCATTCCCTCTAGTAGGCCTGTCAACATACTGCGTCAGGAATCCATCCTGGACACACTCAACAAACTGCGCCCCATCTAAACCCTTGGCACTAAGTAGGTGCCAATCAATGTTTGGAAAGTTGAAGTCTCCCATTATAATAACCCTGTTATTTTCACATCTTTCCAAAAACTGCCTCCCAATCTGCTTCTCAGTATCCCTACTGCTACCGGGGGGCCTATAGAATACTCCCAGGAGGGTAACTGCCCCTTTCTTGTTCCTAACTTCCACCCATATTGACTCTAGAGAGGATCCTTCTACATTATCTACCCTTTCTGCAGCTGTAACAGTGCCCCTGACCAGTACCGCCACCCCTCCTCCTCTTCTCCCCCCCCATCCCTTTTAAAACACTGAAAACCAGGAATATTCAGTATCCATTCCTGCCCTGATGTCAGCCATGTCTCTGTAATAACCATAATATCATAGTTCCATGTACTTATCCAAGCTCTCAGTTCATCTCCCTTATTCCTGATGCTACTCGCATTTATGTAAATGCACTTTAGCCCATCCACCTTACTACTTTTATAGCCTGTACTCTGCTTCTCCTTCCTTGAAGCCTCTGTACCTGTCAGATCTGACTTTTCGCCATCCTCTTCTTCCTCTGACCTACTCCTCCGCTTCCCTTCCTCCTCGCAATCTAGTTTAAACCCTCCTGAACCACCCTAGCAAACCTGGCTGCAAGGATATTGGCCCCCCTCAGGTTCGGGTGTAACCCGTCCTCTCTGTACAGGTCCCACCTTCCCCAGAAGAGATCCCAATGATCCAAAAATCTAAAACCCTCCCTCCTGCACCAACTTTTCAGCCACGCATTTATTTGCCATCTCCTATGGTGTGGCACTGGCAGCAATCCCGAGACTGCTACCTTTGAGGTCCTGTCCTTCAGCCTTCTGCCTAGCTCGCTAAACTTACTTTTCAGGACCTCATCCCTCTTCCCACCTATGTCGTTGGTACCAACATGAACCATGACTTCTGGCTGTTCTCCCTCCCGCTCTAGGATCCTGTGGACCCGATCAGTGACATCCTGGACCCTGGCACCTGGGAGGCAACATACCATCCGGGATTCATGCTCACTGCCACAGAACCTCCTAGCTGTTTCCCTGACTATCAAGTCCCCTATCACTACCACCTTCCTCTTCTCCTCCCTTCCTTTCTGAGCAGCAGGACCGGTCCCAGTGCCACAGACCTGGCTACTGCTGCTAGGCCCCGGCAGCTCATCTCCCTCAACAGCCTCTGAAGCGGAAAACCTGTTACTGAGGGGAACAGCCTCCAGGGTCCTCTGCTCTATCTGCCTGTTTGTGTTCTTTTTCCTTTTCCCTCCCCTGACAGTCACCCTTCTATCAACTTCCTGCACTCCAGTAGTACCTGCTCTAAGGGGGAGTGACCGTCTCCTTATGTACAGTATCTACAAAACTCTCCCCCTCCCTGATGCTGTGCAGTGTTTGAAGCTGCAACTCCAGCTCATCGATTGTGAGCTGAAGTTCCTCCAGCCTCAAGCACTTACTGCAGATGTGGCCATCGTGGACCACAGCAAGGTCCAGTAACTCCCACATTAAGCAGCTGCAGCACACCAGCATATCTTCCATCTGAACTAATTGCTTTTCCCCCTATTTTTTCTACTTAAAAATTTATAACAGATAACAGGTAAACCTTACCTTTACCTACCTACCAGCTACTCACCTGCCTTGCCCCTTTACGCCTAAGCCCCTTAAGCCAAAGCCTGACCACTCTGCTCCCTCTCACTCCACTGCCCACTCCGATGCTGCCCGCTGGATATGGTGGTTTACTTTTTAAACTGCCCGCGCCTTACCTGCGGACGTCACACACCTGCGCAGTCCAGCCCCCACTATTCCCGATTAACAACTTATAAAACAACCTAAAAAAGAACCTTATAAAGTCTAACCCTTATAATAAAAACCCTACTAAAAAAAGAAGAAACTTATCTGCTCCAAAGTCCTGACATCTTCCGAAGTGAAACCCACGAAGCCTCTGAAGTTCTTTTTTCTACCCGCTTTTTAAACTGCCCACGCCTTACCTGCCGACGTCACGCGCCTGTGCAGTCCAGCCCCCACTATTCCCGATTAACAACTTATAAAACAACTTAAAAAAGAACCTTATAAAATCTAACCCTTATAATAAAAATCCTATTAAAAAAAAAGAAAAAAACTTATCTGCTCTGAAGTCCCGACGTCTTCCGAAGTGAAACCCACGAAGCCTCTCTCAAGAAACCCTCTCTAAAACTTCCGCATCCTTCCTATAATGAGGCGATCAGAACTGAAAGAATGAGGCAAACAGAACAGAGAAAGTATGGCAGGGTGAGGGAACCATGGGTGACGAGAGAGGTGGAACAATTAGTTAGGAAGAAGAAGGCAGCATACATAAGGTGTAAGCAGCAAGGATCAGATAGGGCTCGTGAGGAATATAGAGTAGCAAGGAAGGAACTTAAGAAGGGGCTGAGGAGAGCAAGAAGGGGACATGAAAAGGCTTTGGCGAGTAGGGTTAAGGAGAATCCCAAGGCTTTTTTCTCATATGTGAAGAGCAGAAAGATGACGAGAGTAAAGGTAGGTCCGATTAGAGACAAAGGTGGGAAGGTGTGCCTGGATGCTGTGGAAGTGGGTGAGGTTCTCAATGAATACTTCTCTTCAGAATTCACCAAGAAGGGCGGCCTGACGGAATATTCCGCAGGCTGCTTCGTGAGGCGAGGGAGGAGATTGCTGAACCGTTGGCTAGGATCTTTGAGTCCTCGTTGTCCATGGGAATGGTACCGGAGGATTGGAGGGTGGCAAACGTTGTCCCCTTATTCAAAAAAGGTAGTAAGGATAGTCCAGGGAATTACTGACCAGTGAGCCTTATGTCTGTGGTGGGCAAGCTGTTGGAAAGGATAGGATGTATGAGCATTTAGAGAATCATGAACTGATTAGGGACAGCCAGCATGGCTTTGTGAAGGGAAGATCTTGCCTCACAAGCCTGACAGGGTTCTTTGAGGAGGTGACCAGGAAGACTGATGAGGGTATTGTAGTAGATGTGGTCTACATGGATTTTAGAAAGGCATTTGACAAGGTTCCACATGGGAGGCTTCTTCAGAAGGTCAGAGGCCAAGGGATCCAGGGAGGCTTGGCCATGTGGATTCAGAATTGGCTTGCCTGTAGAAAGCAGAGGGTTGTGGTGGAGGAAGTACGTTCAGATTGGAGGTTCTGTGACTAGTGGTGTCCCACAGGGATCGGTTCTGGGACCTCTACTTTTCGTGATATTTATTAATGACTTGGATGAGGGGGTGGATGGGTGGGTTAGCAAGTTTGCAGATGACACAAAGATCGGTGGTGTTGTGGATAGTGTGGAGGGCTGTCGAAGCTTACAGAGGGATATTGATAGGATGCAGAGCTGGACTGATTTGTGGCAAATGGAGTTCAATCCGGAGAAGTGTGAGGTGGTACACTTTGAAAGGACGAGCTCCATGGCGGACTGCAAGGTTAAGTGCAGGATTCTGGGGAGTGTGGAGGAGCAGAGGGATCTGGGGGTTCATATCCACAGATCACTGAAAGTTGCCTCACAGGTGGATAGGGTAGTTAAGAAAGCTTTTGGGATGTTAGCTTTCATAAGTCGTGGGATCGAGTTTAAGAGCAGCGAGGTAATGATGCAGCTCTACAAATCTCTGGTTAGACCACACTTAGAGTACTGTGTCTTGTTCTGGTCACCTTATTATAGGAAGGATGTGGGTGCAGAGGAGATTTACCAGGATGCTGCCTGGATTAGAAAGTATGGATTATGAGGAGAGACTAAGGGAACTGGGGCTCTACTCGTTGGAGAGGAGGAGGATGAGGGAAGACATGATAGAGGTATACAAAATATTGAAAGGAATAGATAGAGGGGACAGCCGGTGCTTCTTTCCCTGGGCACCAATGCTCAATACAAGAGGGCATGGTGGGAAGTTCAAGGGAGATGTCAGAGGGAGGTTCTTCACCCAGAGAGTGGTTGGTGCATGGAATGCGCTGCCTGGGCTAGTGGTGGAGGCTGATACATTGGTCAAATTCAAGAGATTGTGAGATAAGCATATGGAGGAATTTAAAATAGGGGGATATGTGGGAGGAAGGGGTTAGATAGTCTTAGGTGATGTTTAAGGGTTGGCACAACATGGTGGGCAAAAGGGCCTGTATTGTGCTGTGTTGTTCTATGGTACTCCAAATGTGGTATAACCAGAGTTCTATAGAGCTGCAACATTACCTCGTGGCTCTTGAATTCAATACCCTGACTAATCAAGGCCAACACACCATACCCCTTCATAACAACCCTATCGACCTGTGCAGCATTCTTGAGGGATCTATGGATGTGGACCCCAAGATCCCTCTGTTCCCCCACTCTGCTTAGAGTCCTGCCTCGTAGCCTGCTTTCAAATTCGATCTTCCAAAGTGTATCACCTCACACTTTTCTGGGTTGAACTCCATCTGCCACTCTCTGCCCAGCTCCTATCAATGTCCTCTTGTAACCTACAGCAACCTTCTACACTATCCATAACACCACCAACCTTCATGTCATCTGTCAACTTACTAATCTACCCTTCCACATCCTCATCCAAGTCATTTATAAAAGTCACGAAGAACAGGAGTCCAAGTATAGATCCCTGTGGAACACCACTGGTCACCGACCTCCAGGCAGAGTACACTCCATCTACAACCACCCTCTGGCTTCTGTGACCGAGCCAATTCTGAATCCACACAGCTAAATTTCCCTGGATCCCATACCTCCATGAGGAACCTTATCAAACGACTTACTAAAATCCATGTACACCACATCCACTGCTCTACCTTCATCAATGTGCTTTGTCACATCTTCAAAGAATTCCATCAGGCTTGTGAGGCATGACATACCCCTCACAAAGCCATGCTAACTGCCCCTAATCAGCCTATGCTCCTCCAAATGCTCATAAATTCTGTCTCTAAGAATCTTCTCCAGTAATTTGCCCACCACTGTAGTAAGACTCACTGGCCTGTAATTCCCAGGGTTATCCCTACTCCCTTTCTTGAACTAAGGAATAACATTTGCCACCCTCCAATCATCTGACACTACTCCTGTGGTCAGTGAGGACACAAAGATCATCACTAAAGGTGCAGCAATCTCTTCCCTTGCTTCCTGTAATAACCTTGGATATATCCCCTCCGGCCCCTTTGACTTATCTATCCTAATGTTTTTCAAAAGTTCTAGCACATCCTCTTTCCTTACGTCGACATGCCCTAGCGTATCAGCCTGTTGTACGCCATACCCACAAACGTCAACGTCTCTCTCACTGGTGAATACTGAAGCAAAGTATTCATTAAGGACCTCCCCTACCTCTTCCGACTCCAGGCACATTTCCTCTTTTATTCCCGATCAGTCCTACCCTCACTCTAGTCATTCTCCTATTCTTCACATATGCGTAGAGCACCTTGGGGTTTTCCTTAATCCTACTCGCCAGGGCCTTCTCATGCCCCCTTCTAGCACTCCTAAGTCCATTCTTAAACTCCCTCCTGGCCACCTTGTAAGTCCCAAGAACCTGAAGGGCAGCACAGTAGCGTGACGGTTAGCATGACACTATTACAGCGCCAATGATCGGGGTTCAATTCTAGCCGCTGTCTACAAGGAGTTTGTACGTTCTCCCTATGTCTGCGTGGGTTTCCACCGGGTGCTCTGTTTTCCTCCCACATTCCAAAGATGTACAGTTAGGTTAACATGGGTTTAAGTGTGTGGTGCGGACTCTTTGGGCCAGAGAGTCCTGTTACCATGCTGTAAATAAAGTTTAAAAGAAACCCTGTCTGACCCTTGCTTTTTAAACCTTAGGTAAGTTTCCTTTTTCCTCTTGACAAGATATTCTACGTCTCTTCTCAACCATGGTTCCTTCACTCTACCATCCTTACCCCACCTCAATGGGACAAACCAATCCAGGACAATAATGTTTGGCTTCATATTGACAATTGTGTTCACCATTGTGTTGCTTCTTAACTCCACCCAATTTGATTCTCATTCTGTATCAGGAGTTGTCTAGACAAGGTGATTTCTCACTGCTGTTCTGACCTCATCCCTCATTAACAGTGCTACCCCTAGTGTTGAATATCTTCGAACATTCAACTCCCAACTTTACTTATCCCTTAGACTTGTTTCCATAATGGTAGTTAGATTGTCCTGTTTATTTCTATTTGTGCTGTTCATCCATCTCCGTGGTTGTAAATGCTGCTTGAATTTAGATATATCACCTTTAGTTTTTGCCCCTTGAATATTTTTCTGTACTTTAACCCCACTTGCTGTCTGCCATTGCTTCTGCTTATTTGTTTCACTTCCTAATTTTTTAATTCCATTCCAGCTTTGTTTCTCACCTTCCTGAATTTCCTCAGGGGTTCCCATTTCCCTGTGGCTAACTTGAACCCTTTTTGATGCTTGTCATAGCCTTGGAATGGCAGCTGAAACACTTGGTAGATCTAAGTTAACAAGACTGGCGAGTGATGACCACCTAGCTGAACTGACCTCACTACCACACTGTGGGCTGGGTTTTGTTGGCTCTGCTATGTTTCTCTGAGTGGTCTACAGCTGTAACTGGTCACTGGTGGTATATGGCTTTCTCCTGCATTCTTGAATGTTGTTTCCATTGACACAATTTTCCATGGAAATTTGAATGTCAGGTTTTGCCAGCTTAGAACCTTTGACCGAATGCTTTAGTTTACCTGTCTGCATAAAATGTGGTATGTTGGATGTTGCACTGAGAGTCCTTGACTGAAACACTGTACACACTCATTGTTTCACCCTGCGTTTTGTTCCTTATCCCAAGCTTACAGCTTCTGTCTGTGTCTAATGGCTTTGGCCTAGCTTCCATATGCTATCTCTAACCGGGACATCTTTCACCTTGTATGGGTCATGGCTCCAGAAGGTTTGCTAGGGCTCAGAGCTCCAGTCCAGATGAAGGGCCTCGACCTGAAACGTTGACTGTCCATTTCCCTCCACAGATGCTGTCTGACCCACTGAGTTCCTCCAGTGCTTTGTGTATTGCTCCAGATTCCAGCATCTGCAGTTTCTTGTGTCTCCACCTCTGGGTTATTGTTCACTTTAAAAAAAAACACATCCACATATTAGCAAGCTGATTAGTTCTCAAGCTTGCTTGTACATGCTAGGATTCCTGATAGGGCCACTAAGCACAACTACAAAATCCATATCTTTTCACAAATGACATAGTGAACATGGTGTATTCCAGTGATGGGTCAATGTCACCAAATTTGCTGTACCATGCATTGCCATTGTGTATTTGGAACCTTAAACAAATGATATTGTGCCCAAAAATAAACAAATGATATTGTGCCCAAAAATTCAGTTTTGATGCCTCTGAACTCAAAATCTTCCATGCAAGAATCATTAATATTTTTCCTTAAATCCATCAGTATCTGTTGTAATTTCTTCAAAGTGGATTAAAACACAACAATTATGTCTAATAGAGACATAAAGTCACACAGCTCAGAAACAGGCTCTTTGGCCCAACTAGTCCATGCCGACCAAGATGCCCATCCACTCGTCCCATTTGCCAACGTTTGGCCATGAACTTCTAAACCTCTCCTATTCATGTACCTGTCTGACTGTCTTTTAAAAGTTGTTATTGGAGTATGTGTGTGGAATGAAGTGCTTCAACCACTTCCTCTGGCAGCTCATTCCACATACCATCCTTTGTGTAAAAAAACGTTGCTTCTCAAGTTCATATTAAATCTTACCCCACTCAATTCTGACTTCATTCACCCTACCTATGCCCCTCATGATTTTATACCTCTCGATAAGATAACCTCTCAGGCTCCTAAGCTCCAAGGAATAAAGTCCTAGCCTGTCCAACCTCTCCCTATAACTCAATCCCTCAAGTCCTGGCAGCATGCTTGTAAATCTTTTCTGCATTCTTTTCAGTTTAATAACATCTTTCATATAGCAGGGTGATCAAAACTGAACACAATACACCAAGTGCAGTCTCACCAGTGTCTATACAACTGCACCATGACCTCCCAACTTTTATACTCAGTGTCCTGACTGATGAAGGGCAGCATGCTAAAAGCCTTCTTCACTACCCTATCTACCTGTAACTCCACTTAGTGAACCATGTCCAAAGTCCATCTGTTCAACAACACTCCAGGACCCTGCCATCTACTGTGAAAGTCCTACCTTGATTTGACTTTCCAAAATGCAATATCTCGCAATTATCTGAATTAAACTCCATTTGCCATTCCTTGGCTCACTTACTCAGCTGATCAAGATCCCCCTGTAATTATCGATAACCTTCTTTACTGTTCACTATACCACCTATTTTAGTGTTAGCTGCAAACTTACTAATCATGCCTTGTAAATTCCTATCCAAAATGTTGATATAGATGACAAACAACGTGTCCAGCACCAACCTGAGGCACACCTCAGGCCTTCAGTCTGAGAAACAACCTTCCACCATCACCCTCTGCTTTCTACCATCAAGCCAATTGTGTATCCAATTCGGCAGCTTCCCCCGGATTCCACCTGATCTAACCTTCCAGAGCAGCCTACCATGTGGAACCTTATCTAAGGCCTTACTCAAGTCCATATAAACTGTGTCCACCACTCTGCCCTCATTAAACTTCTTGGTGACTTCATCAATAGATTCAATCAAGTCCGTAAGACATGATCTCCCACACACAAAGCCATGCTGACAATCCGTAGTCAACCCTCGACTTATCAGATACTTGTGTATCTTATCCATCAGAATTCTTTCCAGTAACTTACCTACCACAGATGTTAGACTTGCTGGTCTATAGTTCCCAGGTTTTTCTTTGCCACCCTTCTTAAATAAAGGCAAAACATTTGACACCCTCCAGTCTTCTGGCACCTCACCCATGCCTAACAGTGATGCAAATATCTCCACCAGGGCTCCTGTAATTTCTTCTCTAGCTTCTCACAGTGTTCTTGGATATACCTGGTCAGGCCCTGGAGATTTGTCTACCTTCATACCTTTTAAGATGTCCAGCACTTCCTCTCCTGTAATGTAGACTGTTCCCAAGACCTCCCCATTAAATTTCCCTAGTTCTGAAGTCTTCATGTCTTTTTCCATGATAAAAACAAGGGAGAAATATTAATTGAGGACCTCGCCCATCTCCTGTGGCTCCACACAATATATCCACTTTGGTCTTTGAGGGGCCCTATTCTCTCTCTCTGGATTCTCCTTAATCTTCTCTGCCAAAGTTATCTCATGCACCCTTTTGCCCTCCTAATTTCGTTCTTGAGTATAATCCTGCATCCCCTCTACTCCTCCAGGGAGTCACTTGATCCCAGCTGCCTGTACCTGACCCACGCCTCCTTTTTTCTGGCCAGGGCCTCAGTATCTCTCATCATCCAGTGTTCCCTTTTCCTACCTACCTTCACTCTAACAGGAACATGCAGACCTTGAGCTCTCACTATCTCACCTTTAAAAGTTTCCCACTTGCCAGAGGTCCCTTTGCCCACAAATGTGCTACTCCAATCAACTTTTGCAAGCTCTTGTCTCATACCATCAAAATGTGCTTTGTCCCAATTTAGAACTTTAACCTGTGGACAAGTTCTGTCCCTTTCCATAACTATTTTAAAACTAATAGAACTATTACCACTGGTCCCAAACTGCTCCCCCACTGTCACCTCAGTCATGTGCCCTGCCCTATTACCCAAGAGTAGGTCGAGCTTTGCCCTCACTCTAGTAAGGTCCCCTATATATGCGTGAGGAAACTTTCCTGAACACACTTAACAAATTCCACCCCATCTAAGCCCTTAACAGTCTGGCAGTCCCAGTCTATGTTAGGAAATTTAAAATCCCCTACTATAACATCCCTATTATTCTTGCAACTCTCCACAATTTCCCTGCATATTTGTTCCTCTAATTCCTGTGGACTATTGGGGGGCCTATAGTACAACCCCAACAAGGTGATCATCCCCATCTTATTTCTCAGCTCCACCCATAAAACCTCACTGGATGATCCCTAAGTAATTTCATCTCAGACTACCATCATGGCATTCCCCTTAATCAAAATTGCAAATCCTCCTCCTCGATTTCCTCCATCTCTATCCTGCCTAAAGCACCTGTATCCTGGGGCATTTGGCTGCCAGTCCTGTCCCTCCCTTAACCATGTTTCTGTAATGGCTAGACTATCCCAGTCTCATGTAGCTCTCCATGCCCTGAGTTCATCTGCTTTACTTGTCAGACCACTTGCATTGAAATAAATGCAATTTAATCCGATAGACTTCTCTCACTCATTGCCGTGCTCCTGTCTGTCTTGCTGTCACTAACTTCTGCATCACTTTTCAGCTTCTCATTTGCCTCCCTGCTGCTTAGGATCTCACTACACATGCCAAACTACTTTAAACCCACCCTAATAGCATTAGAAAATCTGCTTGCCAGGATATTCGTTCCCCTCCAGGTCAGGTGCAATCGATCTCTCTTGTACACATCACAAGATTTGTCCAGACGGTGCACCTGCTACTCAAACACCGGGACAAACCGAATATCTCAAGCAAGAAGCAGGAGTCCCACCTTCTCTACTGTCCGATATGATCACAACATTTCGACAGGTACAGAAAAGACACTGTGTGCCATGTTTCTGGTACCTGACAAGAATAGCTCGAGGTCCTCCAAGGGAGGTAGACCCACCAAATAAACCAGCTGGAGCAGTATGTTCTGGAGGTAAATTCGATTTGGATGATTGGAGGTGGAGGCTGAGGCTGTGTTGGTGAGACTGCACCCAGGGTGTTGGCGAGAGAGTTAGGATAGTACAGGTCCACATGATAGGGTCCTAAACTGGAGCAGGGCTACTAAGGGGGATTAGGCAGAACCTTGCAGAGGTCGATTGGGTGAGCCTGCTTGAAGGGAAAGGAACGAATGACAAATGGGGGGCTTTTAAGAGTGTGATACCAGTTAGGGTGAAGGGTAAACCTGACAAGTTTAGATGGCTTATGAGAGATATCCAGGCTCTGTTCAAGAAAAAAGAAGGAAGTATACATTGGAGATTGGGGAAGAGTGAATCCTTTGACTATAAAAAGATTAAGAATACACTTAGGAGGGAAATCTAGAGGGCAAAGAGAGCATATTGCAATGGATCTGGCAGATGAGGTTAAGGAAAATCCCAAGGGATTCTATAGCTATATTAAGAGTAAAAGGGTGGCTAGGGAGAGAGTAGGTCCTTTAGAGGTCAGCAGGGCCGCCTATGTCTTGAGGCACAGGAGGTGGGTGGGATTTTTAATGAGTTTACTGTGTTTACTGAGGAGAAAATCATGGTTGCTCAAGAGATAGGGGAAACAAGTGGTGCTGTTTTAGAGGACATTCATATTACCAGGGAAGAGGTATTTGCAGCCTTACCGTGCATTAAGCTGGATAAATCCCCAGGGCCTGACTGAGTGCATCCTTGGACTTCATGGAGGCTAGAGAAGATATTGTGGATGTCCTTTTGGAGATAATTGCTTCATCGTTAGCCACTGACAAAGTTTCCGAAGACTGAAAGGTGGCTAATGTCTTTCTGTTGTTTAAGAAGGGTAGCAAGGACAAGCCAGGGCCAGTCAGCCTGACATCAGTGGTGGGGAAGTTACTGGAGTTAATTCAGAGGGACAGGATCTACCAGTATTTGAATAGCTAAAGTCTGATTAGGAGGAGTCAGCATGGCTTTGTGCGTGGAAAATCGTGCTTAATGAAACTTTGAGAGTTTTTTGAAGACGTAACTGAAAAAGTAGATGAGGGTAGTCCAGTGGATTTTGCCTATTTGGAATTATGAAGGCCTTCTACAAAATCCCGCATAGTAGGCTGGTCTGGAAGGTTAGGTCTCATAAAATTCAGGGGGAGCAAGTTAGGTGGATACAAAATTGTCTCGGAGATAGGAAGAGTGGTGGTTGAAGGTTCTTTCTCGAAATGGAGGCCAGTGACAAGTCTGCTGCAGGGGTTGGTGTTGGGACCCTAGTTATTCGTTTAACTTAATTTATGTTTTGGATGCGAATGCACAAGGCTTGATCAGTAAGTTTGAGAGGATGACATGAAATTAAGAGGTGTTGTTGATAGTGAAGAAGGTTATTGTAGATTACAGGGGGATCTTGTTAGGGAAGTGAACTGAGGAGTGGCAAATGGATTTCAATACAGATAAGTGTGAGGTCGTGCATTTTGGAAGGTCAAACCAACGTCAGACGAGGCACTAGGGAATGTAATGGAACAGAGGGACCTCGGAGTACAAGTGCATAGTTTGTTGAAAGTGGTATTACAGGTAGTGCAAAAGGTGTTTAGCAGCTGGCATTCATCAGTCAGGACAGTCAGTATAGGAGTTGGGACATTATGTTGCAATTGTGGAAGTCATTGGTGAGGCCACACTTGGATACTGTGTAGTTTTGGTTACCCTGTTATAGGAAAGATGTGGTTAAACTGGAAAGAGTGCAGATAATATTTATGAGGATGTTGCCAGTTAGGGTCTGAGTTATGGGGAGAGGTTGGCCAAGCTAGGTCTTTATTCCTTGGAACATAGGAGAATGAGGTGCGACCTTATAGAAGTGTTTAGAATTATGAGAAGCATAGATAAGGTGGATGGTAACAATCTTTTCCCTAGGGTAGGGGAGTCCAAAAGTCAGGAGCGTAGATTTCGGGTGAGAGGGGAAAGATATAAAAGGGACCTGAGGGGCAACTTTTTCAGGCAGAGAATGGTGACTATATGGAATAAGCTGCCAGAGGAAATGGTTGAGGCTGGTACAATAGGATCATTTAAGAAGCAATTGGAAAGGTACATGGAGGGGAGGGGCCTGGAGGGAAATGGGTCAAACGCAGGAAATTGGGACTAGCTGAGTGGGCTAGTGGTTGGCGTGGACCAGTTAGGCCAAAGGGCCTGTATCCAAGCTGTGGTGCTGTATGACTCAATGAGACTGTACCTGCATTGTCAGTGGGACTGGGGTGTCAGTGAGAGTGCACCCAGGGGTGCTGGTGAGACCAGTGCCAGTGACACCGCACCCAGGGTGTTGTGCGCTGTTTTGGTCTCCAGGCCCATTGAAAGATGTACTTGCTGTAGAGGGAGTGCAGTGAAGATTCACTGCAGATTTGCTGCAATGAGTAACCTGGGCCTGTGTTCTCTGGTTTAGAAGAACGAGGGGAGATCTCATGAAATTTTGCAAAATTGTTAAAGGGTTGGAGAGATGGGATATGGAGGATATTCCCTGGCTGTGCAGACTGGGGCAGGCACTGTTTCATGATAAAAGACAGGCAGTCTAGGAGCAAGCTGAGGAGAAGTGTCTTCACTCAGAGGGTGGGAACTTTGAGAATTCTCTCCCCTGGACGGCTGTAGAGATTCAGTCAGTGAGTTCACTCAAAACAGAGATCAATGGATTACTAGACATTGAGGGAATTGAGTAAGTGGTGCTGTGGTAGGAGATCAGCCATGGTGAATGGTGAGGCAGGTATGAAGGATAACTCCTCCTAGTTCACGTAAAAGTGATTTGATCTGCGTGTGTGAAGCTGGATGGTATGTGTGTGTGGCTGCTGTAAAGTCTGTCATTTATGAATTCTTTTCTTTACCCCACACCATTAGCACATGGCACAAACTGACAATGGGAATTTATCTGCACAGATCAACCACCATGGACTTTCCTTGCTGTGAGCTTCCAGAGATGCATTCCAGTGTTTTGAAAGAGTGTTCTGCCCATGGAGATAATGTCATATTTTACTTGCCTCTTTAGATGATCCAGTTAACATCTTCAAGCACCAGCCCCAGCCACCACACTCGGTGCTCAAGTTCCTGCAGGATGTATTTGCTGACACAGACACGGCAAGAATTTTCTACCGGACTGACATGATGGTGATGATCGACATAATCGTGCGGCAGACCTCCGACCTCTCACCGGGAGAAAAGGTCAGGTCAGCTGGTTGTAACAGATTTCTCTCCAGCAGAATGTTAGCACTAGCTGGCAATCTCCAGAACCTTGAAAGTCGTTGAATAATATGTACAGAAACAAGGCCTTGGACCCGCAGAGTCCATGACATCCCATATCCTGGCATTCGTCCTGTTGCCTCTTTCGTATTTGCCTCCACCACCAGTCCTGGTAGCACATTCCAGGCACCCAGCACTTTGTGTTTAAAAAAAACTTGCCCCCACAAATCTCCTTTGAACTTTCCCTCCTCACCTTAAATGTATGTCCTCTAGTATTGGACACTTTGACCCTGCGGAAAAGAGAAGAGCTGTCTACTCTATGCAGGGCAGTTACAGGTTACGCCATGGAGAGAAGATGCAGTTGGTAGTTCAGGGTCACTAACTTCTTATGTTCAAAGAGTGAAAGACTCCTTTTATCCTTCATAATTTACACAAGGGGTGGGAAGGTACAGTCAAATATAGAAAGAAAAAAATGTCTGAAGGAATGTGAGGAATATATAGAATATAGAGTTTATGGTGCAACAATACGAAGCATTTGTTAGGCCATGGCTGGAGCACTGTGTTCTGGTCTCCACACTACAGGAAGGATGTGATAGTGCTGGAGGGGATGCAGAGGAAATTCACTAGTATGTTGCCTGGGATGGAGAGTTTCAGTTATTAGGAGACACTGGAGAGGCTGGGTTTAGTTTCCTTGGAATGAGGAGGCTGGGGGGCGGGGTGGGTGGTGTGATCTGATTAATGTATATAACGTATAGAGAGGGGAAATTCAAACATTGTGTAGGCAGAAAGGATTAGTTTAGTTGGGCACTTAATTACTAGTTAGTTCGGCACAGCATGGTGGGTGGAAGGGTCTGTTTCTGTGTTCATAGATTTAGCCCAACTCATCCATGCCAACCAAGGTGCCTTCCCTAGCTAGTCCCATTTGTCTGAATTTGGTCCCTCTGGGTTCACCCCTCAGCCTCCTTCGCTCCAGGTAAAACAGTTGTATCTATGTTCTATAAAAGCCCAACTGCTGCTGAAACCCTTCTCCATGCCTCTGTTCCCTTTGAACCGCTCCCCTACCCCAGCCACAACGCTGCCATCTGTACCCTAATTTGAACCAAACCCTTTTAACACTGGCCCAGAGTGGCTGCCAGTAAAACAGAACCTCAATTATATGATTCTTATTGTATTGAAATCTGTCTGTGGTCTCTGATGGGATCTGACCCAAGCAATGTCCAACTGAAGGGTTGTAGTGGTGGGGAATTTTTAACTTTCCCAACATTGATGATGATTGCCTTAATGCAAGGGGTTTAGATAGGGCGGAATTTGTTAAATGTTTCCAAGATGGTCTTTTGAGACAAACAGTGACCATAATTCTGTAAGTTTCAAGGTAGCTATGGGAGTGGATAAGGTTGGTCCTCAAGCTGAGGTGTTAAACTGGGGGAAAGCTGATTTCAATAGTGTAAGAGAGGACCTGGTGAAAGTAGATTGCTCATGGGTTGAACAACATCAGATAAGCTGGAGTCTTTTAAAAGTGAGTTGTAAGAGTTCAGGGACAGCATGTTCTGGTAAGGGTGAAAGGCAAAGAGAGTAAGATTAGGAACCTTGGATGACAAAGCTTATAGGAGGTTGAATCAGGAAAAAAAGGAAGCATATGACAGGTAGAGGCAACTGGAATTACATGAGTTCCTTAAGGAACGTAGAGGGTGAAGGAGAGAATTTAAGGAAATTGGGCAAAAAGAGGTCATGAAATATCCTTGGCAGGAAAGATTGAGGAGAATTTTTTTCTATAAATATAGCAAGAGCAGAGGGTAGCTGGGGAAAGAATGGCTCCCCTTAGGGACCAAAGGGGTAATCTATGTATGGAGCCAGGGGATTTGGGCAGGGCCCTAAGTGAATACTTCTCATCTGTATTCACCAATGAAAAGGATGTGGAGAATAGTGAGTTCAGGAAGGATATGTTACCAGTTAGTAGCCCATCACTATTAAGAAGGTGGGGGTGTTAGATGTCTTGAAAGGCTAGATGAGATCTATCCCAGAATGCTATGGGAAATGAGGAAGGTTGCTGAGGTCCTGGCAGAGATTCTTGCATCTTCATTAGCCACAGGTGAGGTGCCGGAAGACTGGAGGACAGCTAATGTTTTTCCTATATTTAAGAAGGGCAGCAGGGATCATCCAGGTAATGACAGGCCGGTGAGCCTTATGTCAGTGGTAGGGACATTACTAGAGAGAAAATTCTAAGGAACAGGATTTATGTCCATTTGGAAAGGCGGGGACTGATTAGAAATTGTCAGCATGGCTTTGTGAAGGGAGTATCCTGTCTTACTAATTTGACTGAGTTTTTTGAGGAGATAACAAAGGAGATTGAAGAAGGCAGGGTGGTAGATGTTTGTAGAGTCATACAGCATGGAAATAGGCCTTTCGGCCCAACTTGTCCATGCCAACTGTGTTGTCCAGCGAGCTAGTCCCATCTCCCTACATTTGGCCCCTAGCTCTCTAAACCTCTCCGATCCATGTACTTATCTATACGGCTTTTAAATGTTGCTAATGTGCCCGCCTCAACCACTGTTTCTGGCAGCTCATTCCAAATACTCACCACCCTTTGTGTGATGAAATTGTTCCAGATGTCCCTTTTAAATCTCTGGCCTCTGACCTTAAACATATACCCTCTTGTTTTTAGCAACCCCTCCCTGGGAAAATGTGCTTTCACCCTGTCTATGCCCCTCATCGTCTTATATACCCCTATCAGGTCACCCTTCAATCTCCTACATTCCAGGAAATAAAGACTTTGTCTACGCAACCTCCCCATGTACCTCAGGCCCCCAAGTCCAGGCAACATCTTGGTAAATCTTTCTGCACTCTTTCTCGTTTAATAACATCTTTCCTATAACAGGGTGACCAAAACTGTACACAATACTCCAAGTGCAGCCTCACTAACTTCTTATGTAACTGCAACAGAACTTCCCAACTCCTATACTGTGCCCTGACTGAAGGCCAGTGTGCCAAATGCCTTCTTCACCACCCTCTCTACCTGTGACTCTGCTTTCAGTGAACTAGGTCCCTCTGTTCCATAACATTCCCCAGGGCCCTACCATTCACTATATAAGTTCTAACCTGGTTTGATCTGCCAAAATGCAATATTTTATCACATTTATCTGGATTGCAAGCCATTGCCAATCCTCAGCCCAAATATCTAGCTGACCAAGACCCCCCCTGTAATTTTTCATAACCTTCTACACTATCTACAACACCACCTATTTTAGTATCATCCAGAAACTCACTAACCATGCCTTGTACATTCACATCCAAATTGTACATTCACATCCAAATTGTCTATATAAATTACAAATTGTTTATATAAATTATAAATCCCAGCACCGACCCCTGTGGCACACCACTAGACACAGGCCTCCAATCTGACAAACAACCTTCGACCATCACACTCTGTTTCCTACCACTGAGCTAGTTATGAACTTAATCTGCTATCTCCCCCTGGATCCCATGTGATTTACCCTTCCACACCTACACTTCTTGTAGTCACCAGAGATTCACTAGTGCTAATTGCTATGTGCAGTGTATGCCTCCTTTTTCTTAACCAGAGCCTCAATATCTCTCATCAACCAGGCTTCCCAGAACTGCCAGCCTTGCCCTTCATCCTATAAGGAACATGCAGGCCCTGAACTCTGACGCTCCTTTCCCTGCAAACAATCTCGCCCAGTCAACCACTGCAAGATCCTGCCTAATGGCTCCAAAATTTGCTCTGCCCCAGTTCAGATTATTAACCTGTGAACCGGTTGCACCCTTCTCTATAACTATTTTAAAACTAATAGAGTTATGGTCACTGGATTCAAAGTCTACATGGGAACCACTGTCTTGGACAGTTTGAGGTCAAGGTACTGAGGCTTTGGCTATGATGTTTTCAATTTTAGTCTTCACAGTTGCAGTGCATTAGGATGGTAGTTAGGGCAATGGTATGCTCGTCCTGCAGGATGTGGGAGATTAGGGAGACTTCGAGTGTTCCTGAGGACTATACCTGTGGGAAGTGAGTCCAGCCGCAGCTCCTGGCTGACTGTGTTGAGGAGCTGGAAGCACTTAAGATAATCTGGGTTGCTGAGAGCATCATAGAGGTTTCAGTGAGGTGGTCACACCTAGGGGTGCAGACTGAAGGTAGTTGAGTGACCAGGAAAAATAGAGGAGGTAGACAGATAGTTCAGGATTCCCTGTGGCCAGTCCCTTTGAAAACAAGTATACTGATTTGGATACTGTTGGGGGGTGGTGGGGGGGATGACTATTCAAGAGAAAGCAGCAGCATCAGCCATGCAGAATGGATGCTAGAAGCTGAGACAGAATTCAATGACAGTAAGGACAGTAGACAAGACAGGCTGCGGCATGGCAGGGAGCAAGGAAAGACAGTTGGATTAAATTGCATTTATTTTGATGCAATTGGCCTGACAGGTAAGGCAGATGAACTCAGGGCATGGATAGCTACATTGGACTGGGATATTATAGCCATTACAGAAACATGGCTAAGGGAGGGACAGGACTGGCAGCCAAATGTTCCAGGGTACAGGTGCTATTGGTGGGATAGAGGTGAAGAAAGAGAGGAAGGGAAGTTGCATTTCTGATTAAGGAAAATATCACGGCAGAAGTCCGAGATGAAATTATTGAGGGATCGTACAATGCGACTCTATGGTTGGAGCTGAGAAATAAGTAGGGGATGATCACCTTGTTGGAATTGTACTATAGGCCCCCTGATAGTCAATGGGAAAGAGAGGAACAAATGTGTAGGGTGATTGCAGATAATTACAGGAATGATAGGGTTATCATAGTAAGGGATTTTAACTTTCCTAATGTAGACTGGGACTGCCATAGTGCTAAGGGCTTAGATGGGGTGGAATCTGTTAAGCGTGTTCAGGAATGTTTCCTCACGCAATATATTGAAGGCCCTACCAGGGAGGGGGTAAAGATCTTTATTGGTCACATGTACATCGGAACACACAGTGAAATACACCTTTTTGCATCCAGTGTTCTGAGGGCAGCCTGCAAGTGTCGCCACTCTTCCAGCGCCAACATAGCATGCCCACAACTCCTAACCTGTATGTCTTTGGAATGTGGGAGGAAACCAGAGCACCCAGAGGAAACCCACACAGACATGGGAAAAATGTACACACTCCTTACAGACAGCGGTGGGAATTGAACCCGGGTTGCTAGCACTGTAATAGTGTTATGCTAACCACTGTACTACCGAGCCACCCAAAGCTTGACCAACTCTTGGAAAATGGGGCAGGACATATGACCGAGGAGTCAGTGGGGAGCACTTTGGGACCAGTCACCATGGTTCTATTAGTTTTAAATTAGTTATGGAAAGGGGCTGATCTGGTCCATGAGTTAAAGTTCTAAACTGAGACAAGGCAAATTCTGAAGGTATTAGACAGGAACTTGCAAAAGTTGATTGGTGTAGATTGTTTGCAGGCAAAGGGACATCTGGCTAGTGGGAGACCTTTAAAAGTAAGATATCGAGAGTTCAAGATCTGCATGTTCCTGTTGGACTGAAGGACAAGGCTGGCAGGAGTAGGAAACCCTGGATAACAAGGGATATTGAGGCTCTGGTCAGGAAAAAGGAGGCATGAGTCAGGTACAGGCAGCTGGAATCAAGTGAATACCGGGAGGAGTAGAGAGGATGCAGGAGTATACTTAAGACGGAAATCAGGAGGGCAAAAAGGGGGCATGAGGTAACTTTGGCAGAGAAGATTGAGGAGAATCCAAAGAGACTTTATTAGTATATTAAGGGGAAAAGAGTCACTAGTGAGAGAATAGGGCCTCTCAAAGACCAAAGTGGACATCTGTGTATGGAGCCGCAGGAGCTGGGCAAGGTCCTCAAAATGAGTATTTCTCCTCTGTTTTTACCAAGGAGAAAGACATGAAGACTTTGCACTTTGAGATAGTTAAAGGAGAACAGAAGAGTTACTGGATGTTTTGAAAGGTACAAAGGTAGATAAATCTCCAGGCCTGATCAGGTATATCCAAGAACACTGTAGGAAGCTAGAGTAGAAATTGTGGGAGCCCTGGCTGAGATATATGCATCATTGTTAGCGCGGGTGAAGTGCTGGAAGACTGAAGGGGGCTAATGTTGTGCCCTTATTTAAGAAGGGCTGCAAAGAAAATCCTGGGAACTGTAGCCCAGTAAGCCTAACGTCTGTGGTCAGTAAGTTACCAGAGGTGATCCTGATGGAAAGGATGTACAAGGATACATCCTTGTACAACGTGTTTAAGACGCGTTGATTAGAGATTGTCAGCATGGCTTTGTGTGTGGGAGATTATGGCTCATTAATTTGATTGAGTTTTTTGAAGAAGTAACCAAGAAGGTCAATGAGGGCAAGGCGGTAGACACGATCTATATGAACTTCAGTAAGGCCTTTGATAAGACCTTTGGAAATGAAGATGGAGACTTTGGAGATGTTTTGGAGAACATTCATTTTACCAGGAAGGCAGTGTTTGCAGGCCTACAGTGCATGAAGGTGGATAAGTCCTCAGGATCAGGCTGAGTACATCCTCGGACCATGGGAGACTAGAGAAGAAATTGCGGAGGCCCCTGCGGAGATACTTGCTTCCTTGTTAGCTGCTGGTGAAGTTTCTGAACACTGGAAGGTGGCTAACATCATTCTGTTCTTTAAGAAGGGTAGCAAGTACAAGCCAGGGAACTACAGGCCAGTCAGCCTGACATCAGTGGTGGAAAAGTTACTGGAGGGTATTCTAAGGGACAGGATCTACCAGCATTTGGATAGATCGAGTCTGATTAGGAGGAGTCAGCGTGGCTTTGTGCGTGGGAAGTCATGTTTGATAAATCTTTTAGAGTTATTTGAAGAGCTAACCAAAAGGGTAGATGAGGGCAGGGCAGTGGATGTTGTCTGTTTGGACTTTAGCATGGCCTTCTCTGTGGTCCTGCATGGCAGGCTGGTCTGGAAGGTTTGGTCCCATGGAGTCCAGGGAGAAGCTTGACCAGCAAGTTTGCAGATGACTAGTCACAGACCTCCAGTCTGAAAAATGTCCTTCCACCATCACCATTTGTTTCCAACCTTCCAGCCAATTTTGTATCCAGTTTGCTAGCTCTCCTTCATGTGATCTAACCTTCCAGAGCAGCCTACCATGCAGAACCTTATCAAAATCCGTACTGAAATCCATATATACTATGTCTACTGCCGTCCACTTGTCGACCTTCCTCGTCACTTCATCAAATAACTCAGACAAATTTGTAAGAAAAGATCTCCCACACATTAAGCCATGCTGGCTACCCCTAATCAACCCCTGCCTTTCCAAATGTAAGTATATCTTGTCCCTCAGAATGCTTTCCAGCATTCTATAATTAAAACATTATAAAAAATATAAAAAATATAAAAAATAAAAAAATAAAAACAGGTCTATAATTACCAGGTCTATCCTTGCAGCCCTTCTTAAATAAAGGCACAACATTTGCTATCCTCCAGTCATTCAGCACCTCGTCATAGGATAGCAACATTGCAAATATCTCAGAAAGGGCTCCCGCAACTTATTCTCCAGCTTCCCATAGTGTTCTTGGATATGCCTGGAGATTTGTCTACCTTCATACATTGTAACACATGTAAGACCTTTTCTAGTGCAATATGGACTGCTCCCAAAATATCTCCGTTAACTTTGCCAGGTTCCCAAGTCTTCACATCTTTCTCCATGGTAAAAACAGAGGAGAAATAATTATTGAGAATTGCCCATCTCCAGAAGTTCCACACACAGATTTCTGTCTTTGTCTTTGAGGGGCCCCATTCACTCACCAGTCACTCTTTTTCCCTTAATATACTTAAAAAAACAAGTCTCAGTTTTCTCTGCCACAGCCATCTCATGCCCTCCTAATGTCCTTCTTGAATATACTCTGGCATACCTTATCCCAATTGCCTGTATCTGACCCAAGCCTCTTTTTTCTTGACCAGAGTTCCCAACTCCCAGCAGCTTTGCCATTCACTTGAACAGGATTTTGAATTCTTGAACTCTTACTTAAAAAAAAACCTCCCCCTTGCCTTGGATCCCTTTGTCTGCCAATAACCTAGCCCTATCAACCTTTGCAGGCTCTTGTCTAATACTGTCAAAATTCACCTTGCCCCAGTTCAGAACTTGAACCTGTGGACCAGTTCTTTCCATAACTATTTTAAAATTAATAGATCTATGGTCACTGGTCCCAAAGTGCTTCCCTACTGTGACTTCAGTTACCTGCCCTTCCTTATCTCCCAGGAGTAAATCAAGCTTTGCCCCCTCCCTGGTAGGGCCCTCTTTATACTGTGTGAGGAAACTTTCCTGAACACATTGAATAAATTCCACAAATGTTGGCAAATTGTGGCAAATGTTGTTCCTTTGTTTAAGAAAGGGAGTAGGGATAACCCTGGGAATTACAGACCAGTGAGTCTTATTTCAGTGGTGGGCAGATTACTGGAGAAGATTCAGAGACAGGATTTATGGGTATTTGGAGAAATATAGGCTGATTAGGGACAGTCAGCATGGCTTTGTGAGGGGCAGGTCGTGCCTCACGAGCCTGATTGAATTCTTTGAGGATGTGACAAAGCACATTGATGAAGGTGGAGCAGTGGATGTGGTGCCCATAGATTTTGGTAAGACGTATGATAAAGTTCCTCATGGCAGGCTCATTCAGAAAGTCAGGAGGCATGGGATCCAAGGAAACCTGGCTGTGTGGATTCAGAATTGGCTCGCCTATAGAAGACAAAGGGTGGTTGTAGATGGTGCGTATTCTGCCTGGAGGTCAATGGCCAGTGGTGTTCCTCAGGGATTTGTTCTGGGACCCCTTCCCTTTGTGATTTTTATAAATGACTTGGATGAGGATGTGGAAGGGTGGGTTGGTAAGTTTGCAGATGACACGAAGGTTGGTGGTATTGTGGGTAGTGTAGAAGGTTGCTGTAGGTTACAAGAGGACATTGGTAGGATGCCGAGCTGGGCTGAGAAGTGGCAGATGGAGTTCAACTCGGAAAAGTGTGAAGTGATACACTTTGGAAGATCGAATTTGAAGGCAGAATACAAGGGTGAAGGCAGAATACAAGGGTGAAGGCAGAATACAAGGGTAATGGCAGGACTTTTAGCAGTGTGGAGTGTAGAGGAACTTGGGGTCCACATCCATGGATCTCTCAAGGTTGCCGCATAGGTTAATTGGGTTGTTAAGAAGGCTTATAGCGTGTTGGCCTTCATTAGTCGGGATATTGAGTTCAAGAACTGCAAAGTAATGTTGCAGCTCTATAAAACTCTGGTTTGACCACACTTGAAGTATTGTGTTCAGTTCTGGTTGCCTCATTATAGGTGATGTGGAAGCTTTAGAGAGGATGCAGAGGAGATTTACTAGGATGCTTCCTGATTGGAGAGCATGTCTTATGAGGATAGGTTGAACGAGCTAGGTCTTTTTTCTTTGGAGCGAAGGAGGACGAGAGATGACTTGGTAGAGGTGTACATGATGATAAGAGGCATAGATCGAGTGGACATTCAGAGACTTTTTCCCAGGCTAACATGAGGGGGCATAATTTTAAGGTGAATGGAGGAAGGTATCAGGGTGATGTCAGAGGTAAATTTTTTGCACAGAGAGTGGTGGGGTGTGTGGAACGCACTGCCGGCAGAGGTGGTGGAGGCAGATACATGAGGGACATTTAAGAGACTCTTAGATAGCCACATGAATAATAGAAAAAATGGAGGGCTATAGGAGGGAAGGGTTAGATAGATCTTAGAGCAGGATAAAATGTCGGCGCAACATTGTGGGCTGTAGAGCCTGTAAATGTTCTATGTTCTACCTAGACGTTTAACACTATGGCAATCCCTGTCAGTGTTAGGAAAGTTAAAATCTCCTACGATGACAACCTTATTATTCTTACAACTCACCCCAATCTCCCTGCATATTTGTTCCTCTAATTCTAGAGATCTGCTTGGGGGCCTATAGTACAACTCCAACAAGGTGATCATCCCCTTCTTATTTCTGAGTTCCACCCATAAAGCCTCACCAGATGATCCTTCAGTAATTTCGTCTCTAACTACTGTTGTGATGTTCCTCTTAATCAAAAAGCAACTTCCCTTCTCTTCCCTCCACCTCTATCCCTCATAAAGCACCTGTATCCCCAGAATATTAAGCTGCCACTTGTGCCCTTCCCTTAGCCATGGTTAATAGAAACATAGAAAACCTACAGCACAATTCAGGCCCTTCGGCCCACAAAGCTGTGCCAAACATGTCCCTACCTTAGAAATTACTAGGCTTACCCATAGCCCTCTATTTTTCTCAGCTCCATGTACCTATCCAAAAGTCTCTTAAAAGACCCTATCATATCCGCCTCCACCACCGTTGCCGGCAGCCCATTCCACGCACTCACCACTCTCTGAGTAAAAAACTTACCCCTGACGTCTCCTCTATACCTACTCCCCAGCACCTTAAACCTATGTCCTCTTGTGGCAACCATTTCAGCCCTTGGGAAAAGACTCTATCTACCCGATCAATGCCTCTCATCATCTTATATACCTCTATCAGGTCCCCCCTCATACTCCGTCACTCCAAGGAGAAAAGGCCGAGTTCCTTCAACCTGCATTCATAAGTTATGCTCTGCAATCCAGGCAACATCCTTGTAAATCTCCTCTGCACCCTTTCTATGGCTTCCACATCCTTCCTGTAGTGAGGTGACCAGAACTGAGCACAGTACTCCGTGGGGTCTGATCAGGGTCCTATATAGCTGCATCAGTACCTCCCGGCTCCTAAATTCAATTCCATGATTGATGAAGGACAATACACCATATGCCTTCTTAACCACAGAGTCAACCTGTGCAGCTGCTTTGAGTGTCCTATGGACTCGAACCCTAAGATCCCTCTGTTCCTCCACACTGCCAAGAGTCTTACCATTAATACTATACTCTGCCATCATATTTGACCTACCAAAGTGAACCACTTCACACTTACCTGGGTTGAAGTTAATGGCTATAATATCCTAATCCCACATACCTATCCATGCCTTAAATTCATTCGCCTTACCTGTCAGACCTCTTGCATTGAAGTAAATGCAAATTAATCCAACTTGCTTTCCTCACTCTTCTCCATGCTCCTTCCTGTCCTAACTGTTCAATTTGCTTTTGCTGTCTTCTCTATCACTATCCTGCCTCTCAATTGCCTCACTTATATTTAGGATCCCACCCCTCCTGCCAATCCAGCTTAAACCTTCCCTAGTAGCACTAGCAAATCTGCCCGCAAGGATAGTGGACCCCTCCAGTTTAGTTGTAACCTATTCCTCTTGTACAGGTCACCCCTGCCCCAGAAGAGATTCCAATGGTCCAAAAACCTGAATCCCTGCCCACTGCACCAATTCTTCAGCCATATCGCCCTATTTTTTCCTTCACTAGCACGTGGCACAGGTGGCAATCCCAAGGTTACTACCCTAGAGGTCCTGCTTCTTGACCTTTTCTCTAACTCCCTGTATTCATTCCGCAGGACCTCATCCCTTTTTCTACCTATGTCATTTGTGCCAATGTACGTAACAACTTCTAGCTGCTCACCTTCCCCTTTGAGGATGTTCTGCAGCCGCTCTGAGACATCCCCAACCCTAGCACCAGAGAGGCAACACACCATCCTAGATTCCTGTTTGTGGCCACAGAGCCTCCTGTCTGTCCCCCTGACTATCGAGCCCCCTATCATTAAGTCCTGCTTTCACCCTTCTTGACTGGGCCAGTCATGGCTACTGCTGCTCTCTCCTAAAAGGGCATCCCTCCCAACAGTATCCAAAGCGGTATACTTGTTTTGAGGGGAATTGCCACAGGAGATTCCTGCACTCTGCCTACTCCCCTTGCTCTTCCTGGTGGTCACCCAACTATCTGCAGCTTGAACCTTCAGAGCGACCACCTCACTAAAGCTTTCAGCTATGATGATCCGAAGTACGTCCAGCTCCAGTTTCTTGACCTGGTCCTTCAGGAGATGCAACTGGGCGCACCTCCCGCAGATGTGGACCTCAGTGACACTGCAAGTCTCACTAATCTCCTACATCCTGCAGAAGGAGCATGCCATTGCTCTGACTACCATGCTGCCTACTTACAAAGTACAAAAAGGTAAAAGTAACAGACCGAACCTGTTCTCAACTGTCACTCTTTTTGCCGAAGTCTCAAATACCTGCCACTCTAACACTAACCACTCTCTCAGTGGCTGCTCCAAAAATGGCTGCTCCGCTTTACTGTGAAGTCTTATTCACTGCTGTATATCTCAATTAGCCAATCAGAACTGCCTCTCTGTTGGCTCCTCCAATCACTCTCCCACCTCTGTAACAGACATTTAATTCTTTCATTCATATCTAACAAACAGAAAGGGTCCCAGCCCTGATCCCTGTGGTACATCACTGATCGCAGGCTTCCTGTCACAAAAGCAACCCTCCACCATCACAATCTGCTTCATTACTAAGCCAATTTTGAATCCAGTTTGGAAGTTTGCCATGGGCTTTAACATTTTGGACCAGCATCCTGTGTGGGATCTTGTCCAAGGTCTAACTGAAGTCCAGGTAGATTATATCAACTGTACTGCCCTCCTCGATACATTATGTTAACTTCTTCGAAAAATTCTGTTAAGTTAGTCAGACAGGATCTCCCCTCAGTGAAGCTGTGCTGACTATTCCTGATCTTATCTTTGCAAGTGTAGATTAATCTTTTCCCTCAGGACTTTTTCCAATAACCTCCCTGCCACTGATGTTAGATTCACAGGCCTGTTATTATTCCTGTTGCATTTCCATTCATCTGACACCTCACCCGTGGCCAGTGAAGATTTAAGTATCTCTGCCGGGACTCCAGCAATTCCTTTCCTTTCCTCCCGTAGCAGCCTGGGATGCATCTCATCACACTGGAGATTTACCCACCTTTAAACTTGCTAAGACACCTGATACTCCTCCTCCTTAATGATAATATGTTCCAGAAATTTATCTTCCCCACCTGAAAACCTCCAGCTACAGTGTCCTTCTCCGTAGTGAATACAAATGGTCAGAAAGGGGAAGGCACTGCCTGAGTGGGTGGTGGTGGCAGGCATGCTCATAAAGAAGGATTGATGGGAGCACGTGAATCACCAGGGCATAGAAGGCGAAGGACAAAGTGCTAGTGATTGGGACTAGTATAGATAGTACTTAACTGTCAGCATGGACATGGTGGGCCGAAGGGCCTGTACTGTGTTGCATGACTCCATGATGAAGATCTTCTATGGGATCAACTCTCACTTTGTTAGTTTTTCATTTTTAACTCTCTGCAGGCTTACAATCTATTTTTATATTTCTTGCTGTCTTTACTTTCTAATCATTCCTTAATGGTTTTTGTATTATGTCCAATCGTCTGACCCATCATTGGACTTTCTGCAGTTATATCCTTGGGGAGTTTTAACTTTATTAATTTATCAAGGATGGTGATTCCTCCCCATAGACTTACTTTTCCTCAATGGAGTGCATCTGTTCAGTGTATTCTGTAAGATCCCAGCATCTCAATTGGCTAATCCCTTATCCTAAATTGTCAGTTCACTTGAGCTAGAACATAGAGTCATAGAGTTAGACAGCATGGAAACAGGCCCTTCTGATTCAAACCATTCTATTCCTTTGAAACTTTCTCATATCTTTCTGTTCCACAAAATTCTTTTGTCATTGGTTATTTAGGTGATGCCTACATACTCACTTGTATGTTCCCATCATCTCTCCCATTGTGATTTGTATTCTGGTGATTGCTGCAATAATCCTCCTAGCATTCCACATAGACCTCATCATTCCTAAGGTAATCCATTTATTCCCACTTAATAACATGCTATGAAATTCCTCATATAATGATGACTTTTTTCCCAGAGAATGCTTCACCAAAATTTACTGATTAATCCATCCTCATTTCATATGAGTATTTAGCCCTGAACCCATGATCCCCTGCATAACAACCTCATGCATGGCATATTTTGAGAAAATTCAAATATCCATCAATTTTCTGTGATCCACCTTGCTAGCTACATCAACAAAACAAAAAGCTGATAGACTTGCCCAACATATTGTGGTTTTATAAATGGGAAACTGACATTGTCAATTCCCATTTGAGTATTAAGAAGATGGAGGTATTACGTGTCTTGGAACACAGGGTTGATAAATCCCCAAGACCAGATGAGATCTATCCCAGGATGTTGTGGGAAACAAAGGAGGAGATTGGTGAGGCCATGATGGAGATTTTGGCATTTCTGTTAGACACAGGCAAGGTACTAGAAGACTGGAGGATAGCAAGTGTTGCTCCTTTATTTAAGAAGGGCAACAGGGATAAGCCAGGTAACCACAGCCTTACATCAGTGGTAGAGAAATTATTGGAGGAAATTCAAAGGGAGAGGACTTATGTGCGTTTAAAAAGGCAGTGAGTGATAAGGGCTTGTCAGCATGGCTTTTTGAGTTCTGTCTCACTAATTTGATTGATGTTTTTGAGAAGGTAACTAAATAGATTGAAGGAGGCAGAGTGGTAGATGTTGTCTGTATGGACTTGAGTAAGGCAATTGATAAGGTCGTGCATAGTCGGCTGGTCCAGAAGGTGAAGGCACATGGGATCTAAGGAGAGCTGGCTAATCGTATCCAAAATTGGCTTGGTGAAAGGGTACAGGGTAGTGGTAAAGGATGTTTTTTTCATTGGAAGTCTATGACCAGTGGTGTACCACAGAGATCAGTGCTGGGACCCTTGTTGTTCGTGATATAAATTAATGACTTAGATGTGAATGTAGTAGAATGATTAGTAAATTTGCAGATGACATGAAATTGGTGGTGTTGACGATTACAAGCAGTATTGTTTAAGGCTACAGCAGGATAAAGATCAGATAGAAAGTTGGGTAGAGCGTTGGCAGATGGAATTTAATCTGAGCAAGTGTGAGATGATGCATTTTGAGAAGTCAAATAGGGGTAGGACACATACAGTAAATGGTTGGGCACTAAGGAATGTTGATGAATAGAGAGACCCTGTGGCTTAAGTACACAGTTCCCTGAAAATGACAACACAGGTAGGTAGGGTCTTGAAGAAGGCATATAGCATGCTTGCCTTCATTGGGTGGGGCATTGAATATAACATTTGGGACATTATGTTGCCACTTGACTGCACTTGAAGTATTATATGCATTTCTGGTTGACACATCACAGGAAGGATGTGGTTACACTGGAAAGAGTACAGAGGGGATTCATCAGGATGTTGCCTGGATTGGAGACTTTAGTTATGGGGAAAGATTGGAAAGGTTGGGCTTGTTTTCCTTGGAGCAAAGGAGGCTCAAGGGTGACCTGATAGAGACATATAAAATTATAAGAGGTATAGATAGGACAGATAGACAGAATCTTTTTCCCATGTTAGGGGTGTCAAAAATAAGAGAGCACAGATTTAAGGTGAGAGGAAAGAGTTTTAAAAGGGGATCTGAGTGGCAGGTTTTATTACACAGAGAGTGGTTGATATCTGGAACGAGCTGCCGGAACAGGTGGTGGAATCAGATACAATCACTATGTTTTAGAGACATTTAGACAGACATTTAAATAGGCGAGGCAGAGAAGAATATGGTCCTATTGCAGGCAAATGGGATTAGTGTAGCTGGGCAAAAAGATTGGCATTGACGTGGCGAGTCGAAGGGCCCATTTCTGTGCTGGACAACTCTATGAGGAACCAACCCTGAAAATACCCAGCTGAACATCAAGCTTTAAAGATTAACCTTGACTAATTGGAAATAATTTTTTAGAGCACAGTTTTTTCTGAAATGTATTCCTTCTCCCCAATGGTGGCTATCCCTCTACTGTAGTGGAGTGAGACCTCAACAATATCTCAGCTCAATTCAGTCAGGACAGGGAGATAGGGAGATGAGATTGCTTTCACTAATCCCATTTGATGCATTAGGTACGTGTCCTTCTGTGCCCTGCCGATGTAACTGTCTGTCTGAACGTCTGCCTCTTAAACATTGTGATTGCATCTGATTCTATCGCCTCCTCTTGCAGCGCATTCCAGATATCAACCACTGTCTGTAAAACAAACTTTCTCATCAGATCCCCTTTTAAACTCCTTCCTCCCACCTTGTTAGAGTCATAGAGTACCACAGCAGAGAAACAGGTCCTTTGGCCCATCCAGTCTGTGCCGACCTGATCTTCTGCCTAGTCCCATCTACCTGCACCCAGACCATATCCCTCCAAACCCATCCCATCCATGTATCTATCCAAACTTCCCTTAAATGCTACAATTGAACCTACATCTACCACTTCCACTGGCAGCTCATTCCACACTTGCAACACCATTTGAGTGAAGAAGATCCCCCTCAGATTCTCCTTATATATTTCACCTTTCACCTCAAACTTATGTTCTCTAGTTCTAGTCTCACCCAACCTCCCTCATAATTTGTATACCTCCACAAGATCTCCCCTCATTCTCCTGCGCTTTCAAGGAACTATGGATCTGTATTCCCAGATCCCTTTGTCCTACCACACACCTCAGAGCCCTACCATTCACTGTGTAAGTCTTACCCTGGTTTGTCCTCCCAAAGTGCAACATCTCACACTTGACTGCATTAAATTCCATCTGCCATTTTTCAGTCCATTTTTCTAGCTGGTCAAGATCACGCTGCAAGCTTTGATAGCCTTCCTCACTGTCCACTACACCCACAATCTTGGTGTCATCCGCAAATTTGCTGATCCAGGTTACCACATTATCATCTAAATCATTATTATATAGATGATAAACATCAACGGAACCAGCACCAATCCCTGTGCACACCACTAGTCACAGGCCTCCAGTCAGACAGACAACCATCTACTACCACTCTCTGGCTTCTGCTAAGCCAATGTTGAATCCACATTCTGAATGCCAAGCAACTTAACCTTCTGGGGCAGCCTCCCATGCGGGACTTTGTCAAAGGCCTTGCTCAAGTCCTTGTGGTCAACGTCCACCACCTTCCCCTCAACCTTCTTAGTAACCTCCTCGAGGAACTCTACAAGATTGGTTAGACGTGACCTACCATGCATAAAGCCATGTTGACTATCCCTAATCAGGCCCTGTCTATCTTGTTATATATCCTGTCCCTTAGAATACCTTCCAATAATTTACCCATGACTGACATCAGGCTCACTGGCCTATCATTTCCCAGCTTACTCTTAGAGCCTTTCTTGAACAACGGAACAACTTTAGCTATCCTCCAGTCCTCCAGCACCTCACCCGTGGCTAAGGACGTTTCAAATGTCTCTGCCAGAGCCCCTGCAATTTCTGCATTAGCCTCTCACAAGGTCAGAAGGGGATACTTTGTCTGGCCCTGGGGATTTATCCACCTTCATTCACCTCAAGGCAGCCAACACCTCCTCTTCCGTAATCTGGATATGGTCCATGACCTCACTACTCTTTTGCCTCACTTCTATAGTCTCTGTGTTTGTCTCCAGGGTAAATACGGATGCAAAATATTCACGTAAGATCTCCCCTATCTCTTTCAGCTCCATGAATAGATGACCATGCTGATCTTCAAGAGGACCAATTTTGTCCTTTGCTACCCTCTTGTTCTTAATATAGCTTTTTCACCCTGTCTGCCAGAGCAACCTCATGTCCTCTTTTTCTCCTCTTGTTGTGTTGCCAAACTGTAGCAATGCTCCTGTCCTTGAGCTCTGCCAAATTTTTGAGAGAACTTGAAAGGGGTCAGGAGGGAGAAGGTCATGAGGGGTGAGATGGGAGAGGCTCAGAAGGGAGGTGGTCAGGAGGGGACAACGCAGTGGAGGAACTCAGACATGAGGATGAGCATTTTAACTTAGCACAAGAGGTTTTAAAAGACGAGCACTTTACATTGGACTATTCAATAATATCTGTATGGGTAGTTCTGCTATAATGTGACTTTCTTTAACGTGTGATTTCCTAGGAACTTAACTGTAGCAGAACTACCTGTATTCTATTCCTGTTTAATGGTGTGATTTAAAGGAACATTTTTTAATCATTCAGCTGCCATACTAATTACATAATTTAAAATCTAAAACAGCCTATTGGTTCTTGGATTGTTCTCAAAAATTTCCTTGATTGCATTTTATGACCTTTCCTGAATAATATTTTTCCAATGGTGGTGAAGATGAAGGACTATTGTATTAACCTTGTTACTCACTCTCATGTCTCAGCTGCTGTTCCTCTTTCATTTGCCTGTCTTTTCTAAAAGTTGTACTTGACTTTTTTAGGTATCATGGATACTTCGGTATCAACATTTATAAACCTGCAACAAATTCTTCGTAACAGCAATAAGACCAAACATGTTTCTGCATTTTGTGCCATCAGTGCAACTATTTTGTAACAAATGCTTCTCCAAAACCACACATTCTATTTTCATACTCTTACTCCCTTATTGTACCTTCAGTCACAGGTACCCATTACTGATGTTATAGAACATAGAACATTACAGCACAATACAGGCCCTTTGGCCCACAATGTTGTGCCGACCTTTAAACCTCGCCTAATACTATCTAACCCCTTCCTCCCACATATCCCTCTATTTTGAATTCCTCCATATGCTTATCTAATAATCTCTTGAATTTGACCAATGTACCTGCCTCCACCACCACCACCCCAGGCAGCGCATTCCATGCCCCAATCACTCTCGGTAAAAAAAACCTTCCTCTGATATCTCCCTTGAACTTCCCACCCATTACTTTAAAGCCATGCCCTCTTGTATTGAGCATTGGTGCCCTGGGAGGGAGGCGCTGGCTGTCCACTCTATCTATTCCTCTTAATATTTTGCACACCTCTATCATGTCTCCTCTCATCCTCCTTCTCTCCAAAGAGTAGAGCCCTAGCTCCCTTAGTCTCTCCTCATAATGTATACTCTCTAAACCAGGCAGCATCCTGGTAAATCTCCTCTGCACCCTTTCCAATGCTTCCACATCCTTCCTATAATGAGGCGATCAGAACTGGACACAATACTCTTAAGTGTGGTCTAACCAGAGTTTTATACAGCTGCATCATTACCTCGTGGCTCTTAAACTCAATCCCTCAACTTATGAAAGCTAAGACCCCATAAGCTTTCTTAACTACCTATCTACCTGTGAGGCAACTTTCAGGGATCTGGGGATATGGACCCTCAGATCCCTCTGCTCCTCCACACTACCAAGAGTCCTGTCATTAACTTTGTATTCTGCCTTGGAGTTTGTCCTTCCAAAGTGTACCACCTCACACTTCTCCGGATTGAACTCCATCTGCCACTTCTCAGCCCAGCTCTGCATCCTATCAATGTCCCTCTGCAATCTTCGACAACCCTCTACACTATCCACAACACCACCAACCTTTGTGTCGTCTGCAAACTTGCCAACCCACCCTTCTCCCCCCTCATCCAAGTCATTAACAAAAATCTCAAAAAGCAGAGGTCCCAGAACCGATCCTTGTGGGACACCGCTAGTCACAGCCCTCCAATCTAAATGCACTCCCTCCACCACAACCCTCTGCGTTCTATAGGCAAGCCAATTCTGAATCCACACGGCCAATCTCCCTGGATCCCATGCCCTCTGACCGTCTGAAAAAGCCTAACATGTGGAACCTTGTCAAATGTCTTACTAAAATCCATGTAGACCACATCTACCGCACTACCCTCATCAATCTGTCTGGTTACCTTCTCAAAGAGCACTATCAGGCTTGTGAGACATGATCTTCCCTTGGAACCATAGAACACTACAGCACAGAAAACAGGCCATTCGGCCCTTCTAGTCTGTGCCGAAACATTATTCCGCTAGTCCCATTTACCTGCTCCCAGTCCATAACACTCCAGACCTCTCCCATCCATGTATCTATCCAATTTATTCTTAAAGCTTAAGAGTGAGCCCGCATTTACTACATCAGATGGCAGCCCGTTCCACACTCCCACCACTCTGAGTGAAGAAGCTCCCACTAATGTTCCCCCTAAACCTTTCACCCTAAAGCCATGTCCTCTCGTACTTATCTCTCCTAATCTAGGTGGAAAGAGCCTACTTGCATTAACTCTGTCTATACCCCTCATAATTTTGTAAACCTCTATCAAATCTCCCCTCATTCTTCTACGCTCCAAGGAATAAAGTCCTAACCTCTTCAATCTTTCCCTGTAACTCAACTCCTGAAGACCCAGCAACATTCTAGTAAATCTCCTCTGCACTCTTTCAATCTTACTGATATCCTTCCTATAGTTAGGTGACCAGAACTGCACACAATACTCCAAATTTGGCCTCACCAATGTCTTATACAACCTCACCATAACATCCCAACTCCTATACTCAATACTTTGATTTATGAATGCCAGGATGCCAAAAGCCTTTTTTACAACCCTGTCAACCCTTCACAAAGCCATGCTGGCTGTCCCTGATCTGATCATGATTCTCTAAATGCTCATAGATCCTATCTCTAAGAATCCTTTCCAACAGGTAGCCCACTATAGGCGTAAGGCTCACTGGTCTATAATTCCCTCGACTATCCCTACTACTGCTTTTTTTGAATAAGGGGACAACATTTGCCACCCTCCAATCCTCCGGTACCATTCCCGTGGACAATGAGGACTCAAAGATCCTCACCAAAGGCTCAACAATCTCCTCCCTTGCCTCGCGGAGCAGCCTGGGGAATATTCCGTAAGGCCCCGGGGACTTATCTGTCCTAATATTTTCTAACAGCTCCAACACCTCCTCTCTCTTGATATCTACATGCTCTAACATTAACCTTACCAACACTGTCCTCAGCGTCATCAAGGCCCCTTTCCTTGGTGAATACTGAAGAGAAGTATTCATCGAGGACCTCACCCACTTCCAGGCACATCCTCCCACCTTTATCCCTAATCTGTCCTACCTTTACTCCCATCATCCTTCTGCTCTTCACGTAAGTGAAAAATTCCTTGGGGTTTTCCATAACCCTATTCACCAAGGCCTTTTCATGTCCCCTTCTTGCTCCCCTCAGCCCCTTCTTAAGTTCCTTCCTTGCTACCCTATATTCCTCAAGAGACCTATCTGATCCTTGCTGCCTAAACCTTATGTATGCTGCCTTCTTCCTCCTAACTAGTTGTTCCACCTCTCTTGTCACCCATGGTTCCTTCACCCTGCCACTCTTTCTCTGCCTCACCTGGACAAATTTAACCCTAACATCCTGCAAGAGATCCCTGAACAATGACCACATCTCCATAGTACATTTCCCTTCAAAAATGTCATCCCAATTCACACTCGCAAGTTCCAGCCTTATAGCCTCATAATTTGCCCTTCCCCAATTAAATATTTTCCTGTCCTCTTTGCTCCTATCCTTGTCAATCACATTGCTAAATGTTAGGGAGTGGTGGTCACTGTCCCCCAAATGGTCACCCTCTGAGAGATCTGTCACCTGACCTGGTTCATTACCTAATACTAGATCTAATATGGCATTCCCTCTAGTCAGCCTGTCAACATACTGTGAAAGGAATCTGTCCTGGACACACTTAACAAACTCTGCCCCGTCTAAACCTTTGGTACTAAGCAGGTGCCAATCAATATTTGGGAAGTTGAAGTCTCCCATGATAACAACCCTGTTATTTTTGCACCTTTCCAAAATCTGCCTCTCAATCTGCCCCTCAGTATCCTTGCTGCTACCAGTAGAATACTCCCAGTAGAGTAACTGCTCCTTTCTTGTTCCTGACTTCCACCCATACTGACTCTAGAGAGGATCCTGCTACATTATCCACCCTTTCTGCAGCTGTAATAGTGTCCCTGATCAGTATCGCCACCCCTCCTCCTCTTCTCCGCCCTCCCTCTCTTTTAAAACACTGAAATCCAGGAATATTCAATATCCATTCCCACCCTGATGACAGCCTAGTCTCTGCAAGAGCCACAATATCATAGTCCTATTATATTTTAAGTCCTTTGTTTTGTCATCTTGACTTTTCTCTTAGACATGTCGGTTTACCCATTCCCGCTTCCTTCAGATTCCTGTTTCTAAAGCAGATGCTCACCTCCCACCTCCAGAGTTAGAACAAGAAGGGCTGATATGAGGAGATGTTCAACAATAGAAAATGCTGGAACACTCAGCAGCTTGGGCCACATTTGTGGAAAATGGAATAGATTTAGTGTTTCAGGTCGAAGACCCTTTGTCAGAACTGGGAAAGTGAAAAGAAAACTGGTTTCAAGTTGTAGAGCGGCTGGGGAAGGGATGGATAGAACTGTGGGAATGTCTCTGATGGGGTCACCATCTCAGAGGACTCCATACCAGTCACATTTGTTTTGATGATGAGACTTTCTGCACAGGTGCCTCTCCTTCCCAAACTGTGGCTTCCTCTCTGCTGTTGTGGGCACATCTCCTCTATTTCCTGCACCTCTGCTCTCAACTCTCCTTCTCCTGGTCCTCATCTTCCATCCCGGCAGCCTCCATGTTCAACAGACCATCCTTCATAACTTCCACCACTCCAATGTGATTCTACCACTGAACATATATTCCCTGCCCCTCCCCTTTCAGCATTTAGAAGGGATCACACCCTTTGCGACTCCCTGGTCTGCTGTTCTGTCCCTACCAACTACTACTCCTTGCCTTATGCTCAGGCACTGCAGGAGATGTAACACTTATCCATTCACCTCTTCCCTTCCAAACAACCAGGGACATAAACAGTCTTTCCAGCTGAAGCAGTGATTCACTTACACCTCTTCCAACCAAATGTACTGCTTTTGGTGTTCACAGTGTGCTCTCCTCTACGCTGAAAATATTGGGTAGTCATTTTGCAAATCACCTGTGTTTAGTCCACAGGAGTGACCTTGAACTTCCTGTTGCCCGCCATTTTAATTCCCCATCCATTCTCACTCTGACCTCTCTGTCTGTGGCCTCCTGCATAGTTACAGTGGGAGCTTGAGGAAAAGCACCTCATCTGACATCTGAGCACATTGCAGCCTTCTGGACCCAATATTAAATTCTCCAGCTTTAGACAACTCACTCTCACTGTCTGCATCATAGAGTCATACAGCATGGATACAGGTCCTTCGGCCCAACTTGTCCATGCCAACAGTGTTGCCAGCGAGCTAGTCTCATCTGCCTGTGTTTGACCCACAGCCCTCTAGACCTCTCCTATCCATGTACTTATCTAGATGTCTTTTAAATGTTGCTAATGTGCCCACCTGAACCACTATTTCTGGCAGCTCATTTCAAATACGCAGCACCCTTTGTGTCAACAAGCTGCCCCTGATGTCCCTTTTAAAGCTCTCACCTCTGATCTTAAACCTATGGCCTCTTGTTTTTATCACCTCCTCCCTGGAAAAAGACTGTGTGCTTTCACCATGTCTATGCCCCTCATGGTCTTACATACCTCTATCAGGTCACCCCTTAATTTCCTATGTTCTAGACTGGCCAATCTACTGTAAGTAACCCTTCTGTGATATTGGCTTTGTTTTCCTTCAGCACAGCCCTGCTATTGACAACACAATGGGAGCTGACTGCCCCCGTTCACCCAATTGATCTGGTCTCATCCGATCAAGATATCCCCATTGTTTTATCCATCCCCACCCCACTTGTTCTGCAACCTAAGAACTGTTTTTCTCTCTCCACAGATGTTGCCTGACCTGCTGAGTATTACCATATTTTCCATTTTTGTTGAAGATTTCTACCTATTTGTCTTTTCACTGGTCGTGATTTCCCTGCCCCAGATAGAACCATATTACAATGCACAGGCAGTTCAGTGGCAGACAAGGATGGGGTTGTGCATTTAAATTTGCCTTTGAGTAGTTGTTTATTATGAATAGTTCCCCTCACTCGTTCCAGTTAGTAACATTCATGCACTAGGACTGTGCTGGGACCTCTGTCCACAGTGTGGTTTCACAAGATCACAAGACAAGGGAGCAGGCCATTCGGCCCATCGAGTCTGCTCCAAGGAAAGAGAAATAGAAATGAGAAATGGGGAATGGGGGAAGAAGAAAAAAAAACTATTCTAATCCCAATTAGAATTGGTTTAAGGTAAGCTTGTAGAACTGCCACAAAGAATGTTATTCTTTCCTTGTACAATAAAAGTCCAATAATCCAGCATGCTCAGGATGTTGATGTTAGTGCGCTGGCAGATTTTCAGGACCATTGAATGATATTTCTATTAATAACAGGCAATCTTTTAATTTACTGTTTTTGATTAGATGTTCCACACTGCGACAATAAATTTTTCAATGAACCACAAGATGATTGTGACCGTGGGAACTGGAGCCCCGTGAGTGAGAAGGCAGAGTGGGACCCAGGGCTCCAGTGAGTGGAAAGGGAGTGTGGGACCCAGGCCCTGGCGAGCGGGAGGGAGTGCGGGACCCGGGGCCGGGTGAGTAGGAATGTAGTGCGGGAACTAGGGCCCTGGTGAGTGAAAGAGAGCATGTGAGCCAGATGCTGAACCTTCAGGATTTCCACAAAGTAGGATAGCGGATTACCGGAATTTTACTCTACTTTGAAATGTATAAGGTCACTGCTGCAGTTAACATAGAAAGGTTCAAGCTTTAACGCTGTCTGGTGTTTGTATTTAACTTTTGTGTGAGATGTGGGTAGATCTCACCCTCTCCTATCTGTTCCTGTAGATCAGAATGGAGTACCTCTCGTTGATGCACGCCATCATCCGTACAACTGATTACACATGCCACCGACACCGCCTCTCTGACCTACAGGGCACCTTCCAGCGAATCCTGACTGAGGAAGAAAATGACCAGGCATGCCAGATGGACAAGCTGATCATCAACGAGATTTACAAAGAATTTCCAGACTTTGTTGTTGAGAACTAACTCAGGAATCATTGTGCCAAAAGTTTTACGTATGCGATATTGAAATACTTGAAAGATTTGTTAGTGTGGTCTATCTGCTAAATTTCTGATCCCCATTTGATGGTGCGCTTTTTATCTGCAACTGAACCCAAAGCCTTTTGCAGCCTTAGAAAAGTTTCTGATTCCTTTGTCTTCTCCATTTGCGACAGAAATGGTGGAGCATTGTGACTGATCGTTGTTGCTAGACTATATAGATTGCTATTGTGTCCAGAACTTCAGTAACTCTAAAGTAGAAAAGCCATGCACTGAATGGGGAGAGCTGAATGTTGTAGGGGAGGATTTAATGGACTTTGGCATTTAACTTATTTCTCCAAGTTACCCGTTCTTCAGCCCAGCAGTTAGGATACTCCACACAAGGCCCATCTGGACAAACAGTGGCGATGCCATGCGTTGTAAAGCCTCAATGAGTTTTGGGCATTGTCGGCATGAACAGTGAGGGTAAAATTATGGCAGTTTGATGATCTCACCTTAACTTTGCCAAAGTAACATCCATCTCTCCATAATTGTGATTGGGAATTGAAGAGTTTAGCAGATTATTTACTGAGTGTTAACTTTTTGTGCTGTTAGAGTTGACAACTATCACTCTGACAGCTTTATAGAAGTGTTAGTGGTTGTGGTGAGAGCCGGGCAGCGTGCTACAGTCTGCCTGGGTCCTCACAGTGGCACACGGGACCTGGGTTAGTGATGACTTGTGCTCGTATTATGGATATCTTTCTCTAGGATATCGCTGTCAGGCAACTATAAAAGAAGGTAGTGTTTAGGGATTTATTTTACTGTTCTCCCTCAGCTGTGTGAGGAGGGAGGTTTGGATGGTAATTCCACATCACTCTTGACTTTGATTGCATGGGGTCAGTTTAAAGATGGGAGTGTGATTGGAGCTGAGTTGATCAGTCACCTGGGCCTTTTGATCAGTGCTGCCATTTCCTGTTTAACACCCACTATCCACAGATTGCCAGCTGCTGTTTATCAGGGCAGTCTCCAGAAGCACCACCTTCCTGCTGCTGTATCATCTGCACAGATGGCAAGGAAACAAGGTAATGTATCACTGAGAATTCTATGGGTAAATTGGATGTTTGGAGGTATTGTGGTGTGATCTGACTGGGCCTAAAAGACCACTCTGAAACACGGCTCCTCTTCACCTGTGTGGACACGTGCTCTATGTGTGCAAACTCCACTCGGTATTCCCTGCCAGTGAGGGTTTGTTCACACTGCTGTTTGCCAGCTTTAACAAAGTGCTTAATATTTAAATAGCCTTAAGTGAATAGTGATAATGGTGTTGGTCTGGGGTGGAGTGAGAGCGCGGTCACTGACTGCCTGCTGATGTTCTCAGGGAGTGGTAGGAACACCAGCTGTAGTTTGTCCTCCCAACAAATCAGCAGTGAGGTTGTTGGTGGGAGTGTGCAGGAGCCATTACCTGCAGGAACCCGCCCCTTCTAGCGCTACTTGTTATTCAGTATTTAACTGCTCCTCTTCATTATTAATTAAAGCAGCTACAACCATGGCCTTCACCGTGTGGTCTCTTCCTGAAGGTAGGCATCCTAGTTTCTCAACAGGTCAGCAAGTTTTCCGTTTTTGCTTTTTAGGATGTTATTATTTACCCCCTGTCCCTATCTCCTCCCCCTTCCCCCTCCCCCCACGGTCCACCTTCCCCTCCCCCCAGGTCCCACCCTCCCCCTTCCCCCAGGGCCCACACTCCCTTGCCCTGGTGTCCACCCCCCTTCCCCAGAGTCCACACCCCCCACATCCTTCTCCCCACCTTCCCCAAGACTCAGGGTCTCCCCACCCACTTCCCCAGGACTCTCTGGTCCAGTTCTGCAATTCTACATGTCATGACTGATCTTTTGCCTCAGTGCCATTTTCCTGCATCACTCAATTCTCTTCATATCTAAAAATCAATTGGCATTGGATACTTTCAGTGACCTGGGCTCCGCTGCATGCCCACCGGCCTTCCTCCACCGCGTTTATTGGTATTGGTATTGGTATTGGTTTATTATTGTCACTTGTACTGAGGTACAGTGAAAAGCTTGTCTTACAAACTGACCGTACAGGTCAATTCATTACACAGTGCAGTTACATTGAGTTAGTATGGAGTGCATTGATGTAGTACAGATAAAAACAATAACAGTACAGAGTAAAGTGTCACAGCTACAGAGAAAGTGCAGTGCAATAAGGTGCAAGGTCACAACAAGGTAGATCGTGAGGTCATAGTCCATCTCTTTGTATAAGGGAACCGTTCAATAGTCTTATCACAGTGGGGTAGAAGCTGTCTTTACGTCTGCTGGTACGTGCCCTCACGTACCAGCAGAGATTGATTCGGGGAGCCTGTTTGAAGGGAAAGGAACAAGTGGGAGACTTTTAAGAGTGTGACATCAAGAAACCAGGAGCAGCATGTTCATGTTAGGCAAGTTTAGAGACCTCTGATTGACGAGAGGTATTGAGGCTCTGGTCAAGAAAAAGAAGGAAGCATACATTTATGTTTAGGAGGTTGGGTGAATCCCTTGATGAATTTTCTTAAGAGGGAAATCAGGAGGGCAAAGAGATAGTGTTATGAGACAAGTTCGAGGTCTCGAAGGACAAAGCCTCTGAACACAGCCTTAGAGTTAAATGATTTATTTACAAAGGTAAACATGGGGAAAAGGTAATGGGGGCAACACACACACACATACACACACACACACACACACCGGGGATAGCGAGCGTGGGGAAATCGCAACAAGGGTAAGATACACACATGCACACACAACGAACTGGGTACAAACAATCAAGGAAAAGCAATACGATACCCACCACCCCTTCACTCAGTGCAGGCACGGCTCTATGCTACCAGGGATATTAACTAATTTCTCCAGCGCTGTTACAGTTCCTTGGCCTGGAGTGAAGCAGACGCTCCTAACTCTACCAAACAGTGCACAGCTTACCGACAAGGCATCCCTTGGAGACAAAAGAGCAAGAACCAAGTACATGTTGCAGTCTTTATAGTGCTGGAGGGCTGGGGGGTCCAGCCCAGGTAGTTCAAACAGGCCGATGGCCCGAGGCCAGGTACAAAGGTGCTTAAAGGGACAAGTGTGTCCTGATGGGTGGGGTGGAGCCAAACCTTGATTGACAGTGGTGTGTCTTCCGACCAGGTAGGGGCTGTGTTGTCACGTGACAGCCATGACCCTCCACAATACAATCCACCCCTCGGAAGTCACACCATGCACCAATCATTACATGGAAATAACCATTTCTAAGCCTAAAACTATATGTCAATATACAGTACTAGTGAAGGGCAGAGGTGCTTTTAATAACCTGGTGTAGCGACTCACCACACTGACATCGAACCGGCTCCCGACATCGCGACGTCGTGGGAGGCCCCGATCTAAGATGGTGCGGGGCCCTCCTTCTTCCCCAGCGTTGGGCTGGGAAAGCCCACGCACGGGAAGGTTAGGTGACATCAGCGCGGGAACTGTAGCGCAGGAAGTTTTTGGCTATTAAAGGCGCACCGCGCTCTGGGTTGACATTCGACCTCTGATTTCAAAACCAGCGACTCTGTGTCTTCATTTCATGGTGTGTAGCTAGCCGCTACATTGGTGACCCCGACGGGCCCAAACGTTTTTGGACCCACGATGTCTGCACAGCAAGAGGTACAGGCAGTAGCCCTTAAGCTGCCCACCTTCTGGACCCTCCGGCCCAGTGTCTGGTTCAACCAGGCCGAGGCCCAGTTCCAGGTTCGCCAGATCACCAGGGATGACACCAAGTACTATTACGTGGTGGGCGCCCTCGACCGAGACACCGCCACCCAGGTTGAGGATTTCATCCAGGCGCCCCTGGAGGAGGAGAAGTACGATAAGTTCAAGGCCCTCCTTCTTGAGATTTTCGGACTTTCCCGACGCAAACGAGCCTCCTGCCTACTCCACCATGATGGGTTGGGCAACAGACCCCCCCTCCGCACTCATGAATGAGATGTTGGCCCTGGCAGACGAGCATAAACTCTGCCCGCTGTTTGAGCAGATCTTCCTGGAGCAGTTACCCAACGACATCCACCTGCTCCTGGCGGATGCCGATTTCAGCGAACCCCGGAAGGTGGCCGCCCGGGCAGATGTCCTTTGGCGGGCGAAAAAGGAGAGCGGGGCGTCTGTCGAGCATGTTGCCACACCACGTACCCAGCGGCCCAGCAGGCCGACCACCATGCAGGTTTCCAGGAAACGCCAGAGCCAGCCGCTGCTGATGGCTACGGCGGCTGGCCACCTGGATAGCCTCTTGCATGTGTGGGACAGGCGTTCCGGATGTCGGTTCCTAGTGGACACCGGAGTCGAAGTCAGCGTCGTGCCTCCCAATGGCCGCAAGACTCGCAACTGCACACCAGGGACCCGCCCTCAGTGCTGCCAATGGCAGCGCCATTCGGACCTTTGGTACCCAGGTGGTACACCTCCAGTTTGGCACCTGAAACTTTACTTGGAGGTTCATCCTGGCCGCCGTCGCGCAACCACTCCTTGGGGCAGACTCCCTTCGTGCCAACAGTCTGCTGGTTGACCTGCGGGGTAAGTGTTTGGTACATGCCAGGACCTTCCAAACATTCTCGTTGGGTGAAGCCAAGCTGCCGGCCCCACACCTCGACTCCGTCACCATGGCGACCAATGAGTTTGCCAGAGTCCTGGCAGAGTTCCCGTCCATACTAACGCCCCAGTTCTCCACCACCTTGCCCAAGCACGGCGTCCAACATCACATCCCCACCCAGGGCCCTCCCCTCCACACCCGCGCCCGGCAGCTACCCCCAGACAAGCTCCGCCTCGCGAAGGAGGAATTCAAAAAAATGGAGGAGCTGGGGATCATCCGCAGGTCGGACAGCCCATGGGCCTCTCCGCTACACATGGTCCCCAAGGCAGCCGGAGGCTGGCGGCCCTGTGGCAATTACCAATGCCTCAACGACATTACTACCCCGGACCAGTACCCCATGCCGCACATTCAGGACTTTGCTGCCAACCTACATGGGCAGTCCATTTTTTCCAAGGTCAACCTCATCCGCGGGTATCACCAGATCCCGGTGCATCCAGACGACATTCCGAAGACGGCGCTGATCACACCTTTCGGCGTCTTTGAATTTGTCCGGATGCCCTTTGGTCTCAAGAATGCTGCTCAGTCCTTCCAACGACTCATGGACGCGGTCGGGCGTGACCTTGACTTCGCCCTCATATACCTCAACGACATCTTGATCACCAGCAACTGCCGCCAGGAACATTTCACACACCTCCGCCAACTCTTTTCTCGCCTGAAGGATTTCGGCCTGACCATCAACCCAGCCAAATGCCAGTTCGGGCTGGAGACGATCGATTTCCTGGGCTATCAGATCGACAAACACGGCGCCACGCCCCTGCCTGTGAAGATCGACGCCATCTGCCATTTTGCCAGACCCACCTCCATCAAGGGCCTGCAGGAATTCCTCGGTATGGGAAACCTTTATCACCGGTTCATACCATCCGCTGCCCACATCATGCGCCCGTTGTTTGCTCTCCTGTCAGGCGGAAGCAAGGACATTGTTTGGTCGGAAGAGGCTCACACCGCGTTCGTCGAAACCAAGCAGGCCTTGGCGGACACGGTCATGTTGGTGCATCTGCGCACGGACGTCCTGACTGCCCTCACGGTTGATGCCTCCAGCACAGCAGTCAGAGGCATGCTAGAACAGCTTATCGAAGGGCGTTGGTAACCACTGGCATTTTTCAGCAGACATCTTCGACCACCAGAGCTCAAATATAGCACATTCGACCGCGAGCTGTTGGCGTTGTACCTGGCCATCAGACACTTCTGTTACTTCTTGGAGGGCAGGCTGTTTACAGCTTTCACCAACCACAAGCCATTGACCTTCGCCTTCAACAAGGTCTCAGATCCCTGGTCAGGACGGCAACAGCGACACTTGTTGTACATCTCAGAGTTCACCACTGATGTCCGCCATCTGTCGGGGAAAGAGAACGTGGTCACGGATGCACTGTCACGGCCCACCATCCAGGTTTCGTCCCAGGGGGTGGATTTTGGCGCCTTAGTGGAGGCACAGCGAACAGACATGGAGATGCCCAGCTATCGCACCGCAGTCTCGGGCCTGCAACTGGAAGACCTTCTGGTAGGTCCCAGTGAGCGCACCCTGCTCTGCGATATCTCCACAGGCAGACCCCGCCCCATCGTCCCAGCTGCCTGGCGCAGACGGGTGTTTGATGCCATCCACGGCCTTGCACACCCATCCATCCGTCCGGACTACTGTCCGGATGGTGTCAGACAAGTTCGTCTGGCATGGCCTGCGTAAACAGGTTTCCGAATGGGCCCGGTCCTGCACTCACTGCCAGACCTCGAAAGTACAGCAGCACGTCAAGGCCCCCTTGCAGGATTTTCAGCCTACCCCCCGGAGGTTCGACCATATCCATGTCGACTTGGTCGGTCCCCTTCCAGTCTCCCGAGGAGCGCGGTACCTCCTCACGATTGTTGACCATTTTACCCGCTGGCCTGAAGCCATTCCCCTCGCAGATACCTCCACCCAGTCCTGCGCATGGACCCTTTTGTCAACTTGGGTGGCCCATTTCGGTGTCCCGGCACATATCACTTCAGACAGGGGAGCTCAATTCACCTCCAGCCCGTGGTCTGCCGTCGCCGACTTGTGGGGTTCCCGGATCCACCTCACCACCGCCTATCACCCGCAATCCAATGGGCTGGTGGAGAGGTTCCATTGCCACCTGAAGTCAGCACTCATGGCCCGCATTAAGGGGCCCAACCAGGTACACGAACTCCCCTGGGTCCTGCTGGGGATATGCACCGTGCCAAAAGAGGACCTGCATGCCTCGTCCGCAGAGATGGTCTACGGAACGCCCTTAGTTGTCCTGGGCGAGTTCCTACCAGCCCCTCGGGGGCCAGAGGAAGGACCTGCCGCGGCGCTCGACTGGCTGCGCAAGCGGCTTGGAAGCCTGACCCCGATTCCCGCCTCGCGACACGGACAGGTCCCGACCCGTATGCCGACTTCCCTCCAAGACTGTAAGTTTGTCTTCGTCAGGAGGGGCGCGCACCGATCACCACTGCAACAGCCGTATGAAGGGCCATTCCGGGTCGTCAGGAACAATGGATCTACGTTCGTGCTGGACATTGGGGGGCGCGAGGAGGTGTTTACGGTTGACTGGCTGAAGCCAGCTCATTTAGACTTGGACCAACCCATGGTGGTACAGCGAGCGCGGCGCAAGGGCAGGCCACCCAAGTCATAGTTTATTTAATTCTGTTTTTCGCGATGGTATTGCCGGTTCTGGGGGGGCGGGGGGGAGGGGGGAGGTTATGTAGCGACTCACCGCACCGGCATCGAACCGGCTCCCAACATCGCGACATCGTCAGAGGCCCCGATCCAAGATGGTGCAGGGCCCTCCTTCTTCCCCAGTGTTGGGCTGAGAAAGCCCGCACGCGGGAAGGTCAGGTGACCCGCACATGACGTCAGCGTGGGAACTGTAGCGCAGGAAGTTTTCGGCTATTAAAGGCGAACCATGCCCCGGGTCGGCATTCGACCTCTGATTTCAAAACCAGTGACTCTGTGTCTTCATTTCGTGGTGTGTAGCTAGCTGCTACACTGGCAGGCACAGCATGATATGCAGATAGCGATGACAATGAGAATGAGAGCAGTTGCCCAGCGGATGACAGTTGCCCACCATCTCCCCAGGGACCCAAACAGCCGCCAGTTTCCCCATGAGGTGTCGTGCTGGAGGAGCTGGTCCCTTGCTTTTTGAATTTTGGCCACTAAGTCCCGAATGTGAGCAGCCAAGTTGGTGATGTTGCTGGACTCATCAGGAATAAACGTGCAGCACTCCTTACCAATCACTCACAGGTACCACTATGCGCAGCGAGTAGGTAAACCAGGGCCATTCAATTCTGCAGGACGACCATCCTGATGGCCGTCAACTCAGCTGCCTCCGTGCCAGGGAGTCTTTGGTATGTTGCAGTGCCACTGTTGTTTCATTGGTCAGTGCCTCAAGCACACTGGCTATCTGGATGACCTCACAGGACAATCAGGCCATGCCATACTTGGGAAAGGCTATCATCCAAAACCTCTCCACCTTCGTGATGGCCCTCTTGTCCCAGTGGCCGCTGTATGCCGGGTGCTCCCCAGGGTCATCTAGGGCATGGATATAGGGCACCACAAATGCTGAAAGCAGCAACTGTACCAGCTCGTGGGGAGCCATGGGTAGGAATGATGGCCACAAATCCAGTGGGTCCCATCCAAAGTCCAGGGAGCCCCCAGCTTAGTGGCACCATTGGCAGTGGTCACTGAGGCACCTGGATACCAGTTTCGCTCACAGTCACTGTGGCCAACTGAAAGGATGGAACTGTGTTCATTCGGGAACCTGCACCAGCATTCCTTAGGCTTGCTCACCGGCTGTGGAACGACAATGAGAGTCGGGACTCGGATGGAGGTCAAATTGTAGGGAGAGAAATACCAGTTCCTGAAACACCCACCCCATCGGGGATCACTGTCCTGAAACACCCACCCCATCGGGGATCACTGTCCTGAAACACCCACCCCATCAGGGATCGCTGGAAGAGATGTTATGTAGTGGTGAAGGGAGTGGTGGGGGACTGCCATTCGGCTACTCCCCCAAACAGATATGCCAAAACCCACGGGAGTGAAAAGTCCATGTAAACAGTTCATTTGAAAGTCATCCAGCGGGATCGGCGTAAGTGGCAGAGCTTCATCAGCGTGTGCTGGGGTTCACACGCAAATCCAGCAGTTTGATCTATTAGTGGTGCTGTCAAATTCATAAACAACTCTGTGCCCTTGGATCTTCTGCCAGAGGCTCCATTCAGTGACCTGCAATTCAAAAGGGACACCTGCCTGGCGGGGAGCAGGTGGCAGTGCTTGTTCAACAGCTTGCTTTGCTGTTTCAAAAGCAGTCTGTTGTTCAGGTCCCCATAAGAATGTGGCATCCTTATGAGAGATTAAGCCGTGGCAGATAGTGGGGCTATGAATATCTAAATCCACCACTGGATGCCAAGGCTTGTCTGGGCACCCTGCAATGGCCTCAGTGATATCTCAGTGTCCCCCCCCGGTACTCTGTACTGTCGGCTACAGACGACCTTAGAGGGAGGGGAACAACAATTGGTTCCCATTTGGCTGCCTCAACCACGATTGTAGCCTATGTGACTCCAAACGTAAACTTGCCCTGGTTAGTGTGAAGGGACTGTCCCTTTAAGACATTGATCCCTAGCATGCACTCAGGTGAGTCTGCTATTAACACTGTTACGAGTTGAGGGGGTTGGTTCCAGATGGCCATGTAGATTGTGACTTCCCTCGCAGGTAAAATGGAACCTCCTAAACCCTCTATTTGCATCTGTGTCCCTTCCCGCCTAGTGGGGTCGCCCGGGATGATAGTGTGTTGGGTGCCTGTGTCAATGAGTGCCATCCACCTCTGTATGTTCCCCCTTTCCCAATTTACAGCGATGGGTATATGTGGCCTCAGGTCTCCCGGGCAGGAGAGGGCAATGGAACAAACGCACCAGGACCCCTGGCCTTCATTCTGTGGGAGGCGGGTGGGGGTCTGCCACCCTGTGGGTGAAGGTTCCTGCTGGCAGAGATGGGCCATTTCCTGTCTCAGCAGGTCCCGAAGCTTGGCCTTGAGGGCAGGAGAGACTGTTTCGAGTGGGAGAGGGGCAGAGGCAGTGTCGGCGGGGGCAGCCCACGTGGTCCAGAGGTTGGGGGTGCCCCCTGTGTCAGGTTGTGGGTTTTCCCCTGGCCAGATGTCCCCCCCACAATGCTCTTTCCAGAGCACGTAAATGGCAGAGGTCGGGATCCCATCTATGCTGGCACGGTCCACCCCTGCGCTCAGCAGGTCCAAGAATAGCCATTTGCGTGTAAGACGAGGGGTTGTGTCTCTAGCCCTCGTCTTTGCCCTGCGGACCTGGGTGGGCGCCCCCCCCCCCCCACCACCGCAAGTTCTCCAGCCCTTCCAGGAGGGTGATGGCGTACCGCATGGTCTTCTCATTAGCCGGTCCCATGAGGGGCAGGACCACTGGCCTCAAATCGGGGCGCGTGGTGGTGACCAGGTATCCTGTTAGCGCACTGGTCACCCTGTATTTTCTAAAGAGTTGTGATCGTGGGCTCCCTCGTAAATGCCGGTCACCAGCATCCACTCCCTAATGACCCTGGTGCCCTCACTGACCGTACTCCATTGCGGTCGCCCGTATAAATCCCATTCGAAAAGGGTAGGGTACCAGACCATCATGGCGGTCACTACCTGATCCCACAGGATAGTGCTGTCCCCGATCCCTTCTTGTGGCACCCGTAGGGCATTGTTAACACTCTGCTGGTCAGACAGGCTCCCCAGGGCGCTCGCTTCCTGGTGGGAGAGGCTCACACTGGGGGCCCCCTCATCCTACAGTCGGAGCAGCCATGCGGCCAGGTGCTCGCCCGGCCGCTGGCGGTACCGATCCGCCAGCTGGGTCAGCTCCTTGGCTGAGAAATCCTGGGTCTCCGTAGTCTTGGAGGTACCACAGGCACTTTCCCCTGCAGGAGCCTCATCCTGACTCCCCTCCCCTCTGTGGCAGACCTGGGACTGCGTAGTGATGGGTTGAGCATACAGGGATTTGGGTGCGTAGGGGTGTGATGGGACCCAGGCTCCTTGGGCACCCTCTCCTCGTCAGTATCCATCCATATATCCCCATCCTCCAGCCATGCATCCAGCCTGTCGCCACACCGGACCAGGGCTGGAATTTTGAGCGGGTCCGGCAGCCAGCCAGACCGGTGGGCTGCCTGCGCCTGCTGCAGTTGAATCAGCCTGCAGGCAACCTCGGTACCTCTGGCCTCAAGATTGTTGGCTCGGGTCTGGGCAGCCTGGACTGTCTCCTGCAGCACACAGCAGCGCTGCTGGACCACCTCTATCTCCTTGTCCTTTTGGAGACACATATCCTGTATCTGGCCAGTAATCCTGACCTGGCGTCTCAGGAGGGACACAAACAGCCAGAAGGCACCCCCTTGACTCCCCTTAGCCTTGGGGCACCCCAACCTCTGGAGGAGGGCGACCACGTGGTGCCCCAGTTTCTCACCAGGGGGGTCTAACTGCTCGGCTCAGTCCACTGGTTTACCATGGTCTGCCAGCATGCTGGCTAAGCTCCCAAATCCTTCGCTCTCATCGGTCCACCCAGGAATCCTATCCTCCATGCCTGCACTGGCTTTCTTGCCCCTATCCCAGAACATCCCTCCCCGTGTTTGTGTTTAGCCAAGGCCCTCGAGACCCTGCTCGCTGCGCCAAATGTTGTGAGACAAGTTTGAGGTCTCGAAGGACAAAGACTCTGAACACAGCGTTAGAGTTAAATGATTTATTTACAAAGGTAAACACGGGGAGAAGCTAATGGGGGCAACACACACACGCGCACTGGTGATAGTGAGCATAGGGAAATCGCAACAAGGGTAAGATACACACACGCACACACAACAGGGTACAAACAATCAAGGAAAAGCAATACACTACCCACCACCCCTTGACTCAGTGCAGGCACAGCTCTATGCTACCAGGGATATTAACTAATTTCTCCAGCACCGTTACGGTTCCTCAGCCTGGAGTGAAGCAGACACTCTTAACTCCACCAAACAGTGCACAGCTTACCGACAAGGCATCCCTCAGAGACAAAAGAGTGAGAACCAAGTACATGTGGCAGTCTTTATAGTGCTGGAGGGCTGGGGGGTCCAGCCCAGGTAGTTCAAACAGGCCAATGGCCCGAGGCCAGGTACAAAGGTGCTTAAAGGGACCAATGGTCAAGTGTGCCCTGATGGGTGGGGTGGAGCCAAACCTTGATTGACCATGGTGTGGTTTCCGACCAGGTAGGGACAGTGCTGTCACGTGACAGCCACCATACAGAGGGTATGAGATGGATCTGGCAGGTAGGGTTAAGGAAAATCCCAAGAGTTTCTATGGCTACGTTAAGAATAAAAGGGTGGCTAGGGAGAGAGTAGGGCCCCTTGGAGATCAGCAGGCCACCTCTGTCTAGAGTCGCAGTAGATGGGTGGGATTTTTAACAAATATTTTAAAATCATGGTTGCTCAAAAGATAAGGGAAACAAGTGGAGATATTTTGGAGAACATACATATTACCAGGGAGGAGGTATTTGCAGCCTTACAGTGCATTAAGGTGGATAAATCCCCAAGGCCTGGTGGAGTGCATCCTAGGACATTGTGGGAGGCTGGAGGAGAAATTGCTGAGATTTTTGCTTTATTCTTGGCCACTGGTGAAGTTCCTGAAGACTGGAAGGTGGCTAATGTTGTTCTGTTGTTTAAGGGTAGCAAGGACAAGCCAGGGAACTACAGGCCGGTCAGCCTGATGTCAACGACAGGCCAATCAGCCTGACGTCAGTAATGGGGTGGTTACTGGAGGGAATTCTGAGGGACAGGATCTACCAGCATTTTGATAGGGTCTGATCAGGAGGAGTCAGCACGGTTTTGTGCGTGGAAAGTCGTGCTTGACAAACCTTTTAGAGTTTTTTGAAGAGGTATCCAAAAAGGTAGATGTGGATTGGGTAGTGGATGTCATCTACTTGGACCTTAGCAAGACCTTCAACAAGGTCCCACATGGTAGGCTGGTCTGGAAGGTTTGGTCCCATGGAATCCAGGGAGAACTAGTTAGGTGGATTCAATATTAGCTTTGAAGTCGGAAGCAGAGAGTGGTGGTTGAAGGTTATTTCTCAGAATGGAGGCTGGTGAGGGCACCAGGGTCATTAGGGAGTGGGCGCTGGTGACCGGCATTTACGAGGGAGCCCACGATCACAACTCCTTAGATGGTGACAGGGTGACCAGTGTGCCACAGGGGTTGGTGTTGGGACCCTTGTTATTCATTACTTTTATAAATGATTTGGATGCGAATGCACAAGGCTTGATCAGTAAGTTTGTGGATAACATGAAATTAAGAGGTATTGTTGATAGTGAAGAAGGTTATCGTAGATTACAGGGGATCTTGATCAGTTAGGAAGGTGGGCCGAGGACTGGCAAATGGAGGTCAATACAAATAAATGTGAGGTGATGTATTTTGGAAAGTCAAACCAGTGTAGGACTTGTACTATGAATGGTAGGGGACTAGGGAGTGTAATGGAACAGGGGGACCTCGGAATACAAGTGCATAGTTCGTTGAAAGTGGCATTGCAAGTAGACAGGGTGGTAAAAAAGACATTTAGCACACTGGCCTTCATCAGTTAGGGCATTGAGTATAGGAGTTGGGACATTATGTTGCAGTTGTATAAGTTGTTGGTTAGGCTGCACTTGGAGTACTGTGTACAGCTTTGGTCACCCTGTTATAGGAAAGACGTGGTTAAACTGGAAAGAGTGCAGAGAAGATTTGTGAGGATGTTGCCAGGACTAGAGGGCTTGAGTTATAGGGAGAGGTTGACCAGGCTAGGTCTTTATTACTTGGAACGTAGGAGAATGAGGGGTGATCTTATAGAGGTTTATAAAATCATGAGGGGCATGGATAAGGTGGATGGTAACAGTCTTTTCCCCAGGGTAGGGGAGTCCAAAACTAGGGGGCATAGTTTTAAGGATGAGAGAGGAAAGATTTAAAAGGGACCTGAGGGGCAACTTTTTCACGCAAAGGGATGTTAGTATATGGAATGAGCTGCCAAAGGAAGGGGTTGAGGCAGATACAATAGTATCATTTAAGAAGCACTTGGATAGGTACATGGAGGAGAGGGGCTTAGAGGGATATGGGTCAAACACAGGAAATTGGGACTAGCTAGGTGGGAACTGAGTTCAGCATGGACTCGTTGGGTCGAAGGGCCTGTATCTTTGCTGTATCACTCTAACTACTGCAAGGAACTTACAGGTAAGGTGCAACCGTTGATCAGTTCATGTTGTAATCACAGAAATTTTGAAAGAAGGCAGGAGTGGCAAGCGGACGCAAGTCATGTCTTAAATGAATAATTTTCTTCTGTATTCACTAAGGAGAAGAACATTGTCAATGAAGGTGGCAACGAATGGCAAATGGAATTTAATTCAGATAAGTGCGACGTGTTACATTTTGGAAGGATAAATCAAGGTAGAAATTTTATATTGAACAGAAGGGCCCTGGGTACAGTTATAGAACAGAGGAACCTTGGAATACAGGTGCATAGTTCCCTTAAAGTGGAGTCACATGTAGATTGGGCAGTGAAGAAGGCTTTTGGCATGCTGGCCTTCATCTGTCAGGGCATTGAGTTGAGAGGTTATGTTACAAGACATTGGTGAAGCCACACTTGGAGTATTATGTTCAATTTTGGTCACCCTAGGAAGGATGTGATTAAACTGGAAAGAGTATGAAAAAAATTTACAAGGGTGTTGCCAGAACTCAAGGAAGAAGTTGGACAGGCTGGGCCTTTACTCCTTGGAGCATAGGAGACTGAGGGGTGATCTCATAGAGGTATATAAAATCATGAGGGGCATAGAAAGGATGAGCAGTCTTTTTTTCCAGGGTGGTTAGAGGTGAAAAGGTCATTAAGAACCTGAGAGGCAACTTTTTTTACACAGCGGGTCATAGAGTCATACAGCATAGAAACAGGCCCTTCAGCCCAACTGGTCCATGCCAACCAAGATGCCCCATCCAAGCCCATCCCATTTGCCAGCATTTGGCTGGTAACCTCCTAAACTGTCGTTTAAAAGTTCTTATTGTACCTGCCTCAACCACTTACTCTAGCAGCTCGTTCCACACACATACTGCCCTTTGTGTAAAAAAAAATTGCCCCTCATGTTCCTCTTAAATCTTTCCCCTCTCACCTTAAATCTATGCCCTCTAGTTCTTGGTACCCCAACTCTGGAGAAAAGACTGAGTGCATTCACCCTATTTATGCCTCTCATGATTTTATACACCTCTATAAGATCACCTCTCAGTCTCCTTTGTTCTAAGGAATAAAGTCCTAGCCTGTCCAACCTCTCTCCCTATAACTCAGTCCCTCAATTCCTGGCAGCATGCTTGTAAATCTTTTCTGCATTCTTTTCAGTTTAATAACATCTACCCTATAGCAGGGTGACCAAAACTGAATACAATACACCAAAGTGCAGTCTCACCAGTGTCTATACAACCGCACCATGACCTCCCAACTTTTATACTTAATGCCCTGACTTATGCCCAGTGTGCCAAAAGCCGCCTTCACCGCCCTGTCTACCCTGTGACTCCACTTTCAGGGAACCATGTGCTTGTACTCCAAGGTCCCTCTGTTTTATAACACTCCCTGCCATTCACTGTGAAAGTCTGATCTAGATTTGACTTTCCAAAATGCAACACCTTGCACTTATCAGAATTAAACTCCATTTGCCATTCCTCAGCCCACTTACTCAGCTGATCAATATCCCCCTGTAATTTTTGATAACCTTCTTCATTATCCACTATACTACTTATTTTAGTGTCATCTGCAAACTTATTAACTATACCTTGTACACGCTTATCCAATTGTTGATAAAAATGGCAAACAACAATGGGCCCAGCACTGACCACTGGTCAGAGGCCTCCAGTCTGAGAAACCACCTTCTACCATCACCCTCTGCTTTCTACCATAAGGCCAATTATGTATCCAAATAGCCAGATCTCCCTGGATTCTATGTAGTCTAACCTTCCACCACAGCCTACCCTGTGGAACCTTATCAAAGGCCTTACTGAAATCCATTTAAACAATGTCTACCGCCCTGCCCTCTTCAACTTTCTTGGTCTCCTCATCAAAAAACTCAATGAAGTTCATAAGATATGATCTCCCATGCACAAAGCCATGCTGACTACTTCTAATCAACCTGTCTTTCCAGATACATGCATATCTTTATCCCTCAGAGCCCTCTCCAGTAACTTACCTACCACAGATGTTAGACTTACTGGCTTAGAGTTCCCAGGTTTTTCTTTGCCGCCATTCTTAAATAAAGGCACAACATTTGCTATCCTCAAGTCTACTGGCACCTCACCCATGGCTGATGATTATGCAAATATCTCAGCCAAAGCTCCTACAATTTCTTCTCTAGCCTCCCACAGTGCTCTTGGATATACCTGGTCAGGCCCTGGGGATTTGTCTACCTTCATACCTTTTAAGACATCCAGAACCTCCTCTAATGCATACTTTCCCCAAGACCAAGACTTATCTTTCCTAGTTCTGAAGTCTTCATATCTTTCTCCACGGTAAAAAGAGGACCTTGCCCATTTCCTGTGGCTCCACTCAGTGGTGTCCCCTTTGGTCTTTGAGGGGCCCTATTCTCTCTCTAGTTATTCTTTTTCCTTTAATAATCTCTTTGGATTTTCCTTAATCTTCTCTACCAAAGCTATCTCATGCCCCCGTTTTGCCCTCCTGATTTCCTTCTTGAGTCCATTTCTGCATCCCCTATACTCCTCCAGGGATTCACTTGATCCCAGCTGCCTGTACCTGAACCATGCCTCCTTCATTTTCCTGGCCAGGGCTTCAATATCCCTCATCATCCAGGTTTCCCTTCTCCTACCAGCCTTGCCCCTCTCTCTAACAGGAATATGCACACCTTGAGCTCTCACTATCTCACCTTTAAAAGCTTCTCACTTGCCTGTGATCCCTTTTCCTGCAGACAACCTACTCGAATCAACCATTGCAAGCTCTTGTCTCATACCGTCAAAATTTGCCTGCCTTGCCCCAATTTCTGTCCCTTTCCATAACTATTTTAAAACTAATAGCACTATGGTCACTGGTCCCAAAGTGCTCCCACACTGTCACCTCAGTAACTTGCTCCACCCTGTTACCCAAGAGTAGGTCGATCTTTGCTCTCTTCCAAATAGGGCCCTCTATATATTGCCCAAGGAAACTTTCCTGAATGCACCTAACAAATTTCACCCCATCTTATCCCTTAACAGTTTGGCAGTCCCAGTCTATGTTAGGAAAGTTAAAATCCCCAACTATGACAACCCTATTATTCTTACAACTCTGCACAATCTTCCTGCATATTTGTTCTTCTAATTCCCGTTGACTATTTGGGGGTTTATAGTACTATCCCAACAATGTGATCATCCCCTTCTTGTTTCTCAGCTCCACCCATAAAGCTTCACTGGATTATCCTTCAGTAGTTTCATCTCTGACTACTGCTGCGAAATTCCCCTTAATCAAAACTGCAACTCCCCCTGCTCTCTATCCTCTGCCTCTCATGCACCTGTACCCAGGAACATTAAGCTGCCAGTCCTGGCCCTCCCTTCGCCATGTTCCTGTAATGGCTATAATATCCCAGTGCCACATAGCAACAGAAAGATATTGATCAGCAGAGCAATGGCAGATGGAATTTAATCCTGATGTGCAAATTGATTAGTTTCTGAGAGATCAAATGGGGGGGAACATAAACAATGAATGGTAGGGCCCTAAGGAATACTGAGAAACAGAGGAACCTTGGTGTATGTCCAAAAACCCCTGAAGGTGTCTGCACCGGTGGGTAGAGGAGTAAAGAAGGCATAGGGGATGTTAGCTGTCATTCACTGAGGCATAGAGTTTAAGAGCAGGGAAGGTATAGTATATTAGCTTGGCCACACCTGGAATATTGTGTGCAGTTTTGGTTGTCACTGTACAGAAAGGATGATTGCTCTGGAGAGGATGTAACAGAGATGTTGCCTGGAATGGGGTGTCTCAATTATGAGGAGAGGCTGGATTTGTTTTCCTTAAAGCAGGCTGAGCGGGGGCCTGATAGTTGTACATAGAATTATGGGAAGTGTAGATCAGGTAGGATCATAGAGAATCATAACACAGAAACAGGCCCTTCAGCCCAAATCATCCATGCCGACCAAGTTGCCTAACTGAGCTAGTTGCTTTTGCCTGCATTAGGCCCACATCCATCTAAACCTTTCATATGCACTACATGTCTTTTAAACATTGTAATTGTGCAGCTTCCTTTGACAGCTCATTCCATCTACTCACCACCCTCTGGAAAAAGTTGCCCCTCAGGTCCCTTCAAATCTTTCCCCTCTCATGGTAAACCTGTGCCCTCTAATTTTGGACTCCCCTACCCTGGGGAAAACACTGTGACCATTCATCTTATATATCCTCTCCATGAATTTATAAACCTTCATAAGGTCACCCCTCAGCCTTCTTCGCTCCAGGGCTTAAAAAGTTCCAGCCTATCCAGCCTCTCCTTATATCCCAAGCTTGCCAGTCCCAGTAACATCCTCGTAAATCTTTTTGCACCCTCTCCAGTTTAATGACATCCTTACTATAGCAGGTTGACCAGAACTGTACACACCTTTGGCCTTACCAACATCATGTACAGCTGTAAAATGACATCCCAACTCCTGTACTCAATATTCAGACCGATGAAGGCAAAAGTGTCCCAAATGCTTTCTTCATCACAGTAGAGGGTGGTAATCTTTTCCCCATAGCAGAGGTGTCTAACCAGAGGACAGAGATCTGAGATTTAGAGGGGGGTAAAAGGAAGAATTTTTTTCCCACCCAAAGGGTGGTTGGAGTTTGGAACACATTGCCTGAGGGTCTGACAGAGGCAGAGACTCTCATAACATTTAATGAGAAAGAAGGCTATGAACTGATAAATGGGATCAGTGTAGATGGGTATTTGATGGTCATATGGACACGGTGAACCCGAGGGCCTGATTCTGTGCTGTATGACTGTCTATGGACTATTCATCCATATCTGAAATGTAAAATTAAGTTTGTGATCTACTAGTCAGCAGTCATCTCTGCCTCCTGTTTACTTTGGAGACCTGGAAAACTGACAGCAGCTACCTCAAGGCACTGAAGAAATACCCCCAGTGCAGCCTATCACCCATCTCCTGAGGCTCCCTACATAGATAAACACACTATCTTACAGAGAACTACCTGATAGCCCACATTCTGACAAAGGTATCCAACATCCATTGTATTTGCCATTACCATCACGGTATATTAATAGCACAGGATGAGGCCACTTATTCTGTCAAGTCTGTTCTGGCTCCATACAAGAGCACTCCAGCCAGTCCAATTCTCCCTCCCATTTGCCACACTCCTGAAAACTCCTTCCTTTCGGATATTTATTCTGCTCTCTTTTGATGTTACAATTGAATCTACCTCCATTTCTCCCTGGACTACACATTCCACACCCCAACCACTCGCTAAAAAGATATTCTCCATGTCACTTTTACCCATCATCTGCTTTCTACCTCCCATGGTTCCTGATCCCTGCACCAGATTCCTTCGTGATGTCTGCACCCTTCATTACTTTAAATCCCTCTGTCGTCTGCCCTCACAACCTCTTCTTCCAAGGACAACTCAGTTTCTCTAGTCTATCCAAGTCTCTCATCCAGGGATCATTTCAATAAAGCTTTTCTGCACCTTCTCTAAAGCCTTCCCATCTTTCCCAAAGTAGCAATGCTCAGAACTGGATAAAATTCTCCAGCTATGTCCTAATCAGGCCATTGTAAGAGTTAATTAGGTCTTGCATGCTCGTGCTCTGTGCATCTCTTTATAAAGCCTAGAATTGCTATGTATTTTTAACCACTTTCTCAACTGGTGAACTCCCCCAGTTTGATCTGTTCATGTGCCCCTTCCAGTACTCTGCCCTCTAATTGAAATCATCTCTTCCATTTGTCCTCCCCAAAGTAACACTCCACATTTCTCAGTACTAAATTCCACTCGCTTCCTATTTGCCAGTTATTCCTAGCCTGGTTACATCTCCTTGAATCCAATTCCTATCCTCAAGTTTTATGCCACATAAACCCAAGTCCTGATCACAGAATCACATGTATTAAGGAAGAAGTGTCCCAGCACCAACTCCTGGGAAAATCCACTGGGCACTTCTGGTCCAATAAACAACTTTTCTCCACTGCTTCTTTTGACAATTTTCTATCCATATTGCTACAGCCTTTATCCCCTTTAGCTCCATTGTCTATCATTTCCATGACAAGCCTATTATGTGCCATTTTATCAAACACCTTTTGGAAGCCTATATAAATATAGATACACCCCATCAACTGGACATCCTTCATCAACTCTCTCTCTTCATCAAAAAACTTCACCAAAAACTCAGTGAGACATGGTTTGCCTTTAACACATCAATGCTGGCTTTCTATTCAATCCATACTTGTCCAAATCATGACTAATTGTGTCCCTGATTATTGTTTCAAGAGCTTACCCCACCACTCAATTATGAACTTTATTCTTTCACCTTTTCTTGAAAGGGTGTAACGTTTGCAATTTTCCAGTCCTTGAGCATTACCCCTGAATTCCAGATGTTTGAAAGATAATGGCCAGCAACTCTGCAGGTTTTTAGCGCTCTGGATGTCTCCCATCTGCACCTGGTGATTTATCCACATTAGGTATTTGTAATATCTCCTCTTTCACAATTTGTAGCCCATCCACAACCTCAGCCACATCGTCCTTTGCGGAAACTCCAGCAGCATCTCCTCAGCCAAGCCCTCTGCCTTCATGAGTAAATTGTATTTAAATATCTGATTAGCTCCATCTCTCCTTCTACAAACTTCTCACAGGGGTGTGAGTCTCTGCGATTCTCCACGCTGGAAGGTTGTGGAGGCTGGATCATTGGTGGTGATAAAAAGGAAGGGGATAAATTTTGGAAGGCGAGGGAATTGAGGACAGTGGGGAACTGGTACAGAATGGCCAATAATCAAAAGCACAGAATGGCGATGGCCTTCCCGATGTCATACCTGGACTTCTTGTCCGACTCTGGATCATTCGTCCTAAACACCACAGATCTAACCCCCAGCAGATTACGAATCTCTGGGTTTATCCAGCGTTTCTGGTCAGGAAGACTCAGAATGTTTTTGTGGGCACACACTCACCTGCACATCTCTTCAATGAAGTCGGTGAAGAGACACCAGTGAGCAAAAGGTTGAATAGTTTAAAATCCTTTCCCCATTATCCCTAATTCCATCTCCTGCCACTAAATTCATGGTCAAAAATTCAATTTCATATCTGGCTTACATGTAACAGTGACAATGTATGCAAATACCAACAACTGTCCTGCTGTCCACTAGCTGACCCAATTCCTTAAACCTCCGGTACATTGGGCAGACCCGTCTTGACAAATCCACACTAATTTTGGAGGTGTTCAGCAATACCACAGTTGACTGTAAACTCTGTTAGTTTCCTCACAACCTTGGTTTTGATCTTTAGTTGTTTTCAAGCAGCAGACATGAGTACAACTTTGTAATCTGTCAGAACACTTCTCAAATCAAGAGAACTTTGGAAAGGTAGGGCAGGTGACTCTTCCCAGCAGCAAAATGCATTGAATGACACTCTTTTTACCAGAATAATTGCTGTCTGCTTAGTGGCTCAGCTATATAAAGTCAACATTCTATTCATCCTTTTTGTTCTTTTCTGTGCCTATCCAGAGTGTTTTAATCCAGGAATTCTGTAGGCACCTTCCTGTGTAAGAAAATGCAGTGTTTAGGATCTGTTGCAGTTAGTTTTAGAGGCAGGAATTATTCTCGAGAGGAGTACACAGCCTTCCCTTCCACCCACACGGATGACATAATTTAAATCCTGTCCGGGCCTGAGCCTGAGTAGAGATGTGAGAGCTGGGTGCAGCTCCCTGCCCTCCTCAAACAATTATAGGCAGGAAATGTTAATCAGGAGGGCGGGAGACTGACTATTGTTTGTTGGGCTGAGCAGGAGCCATTCTCCAACCTCGGCTGAGCACCCTCTCACCCACCTTCAACATGTTTAGCAACATAAGACCTGCAAAAATTAAAGGATCAGCTGAATCTGGAGGGGGTGGAGCACGGTGCAAAGCTGGGAAAAGTCTGCCGACACCCTTCAGCATCCAAGTGAGCCCAGTGGCCTGGGCAAAGAAGGATTCCTCGCTCAGTGACCAACAGAACACACAACTGCTGAATGTGGAGATTACCAACAGTCTCTCTCCCTGAGTGTTGGTGACTGGGAATGTCAGGCAGAAAAACTGCTTTTTACAGGCAAATGTGCCCTAAAAAGAGGAAATACTGAAGAAGGATTTCATGTCACATTACAGACCAAATCCACTTTTGCCACAGTTCACGTCTATACCTGGATCAGTGATAGACAGAGGGGGAGATACTGTGGGAGAATTGGGAAAATATGTCCTTTATTAGAAGAGGAGGGGGTCGGTGGGTGAGAGAGGACTTTCTGTGGGACTGATATCATACTGGACTGAGGAAAAGAGGGGGCTCATTGGGGAGAGGGGGAGAGATAGGGGGTCACTGGAGGGAGGGGGAGAGAGGGGGGTCTCATCAGAGGGAGGGAAAGGGGTGGTCTGGTGAACAGGTTTCACTTGAGTGATGGTGAGGGAGGTAGTGGTCACAGGAAAGTGTGAGCTATTGGACGGAGAGGGAATAATGTGATACCTACTAAAGGGGAAAAGAAAGGGCTCACAAAAGAGTGAGGAAGAAGGGGGTCATTTGTTGGGGAAAAGAGGATCCACTGAAAAAAAGGAGAAGAGGGAGTGTTTACTGGGGGGGGGAGATGTCATAAGAAGAGAGTCTGGAGAGAGTGGAGTCAGAGGGGGAGAATGCATTGGGATCAGTGGAGAGAGGGGTCTTACTGTGGGAAGGAAGGACAGGGTAGAAAGAGAGGGAAAGCAGTGTCCCTGAAGAGGAGGTCACAGTGGAGAGAGCTGGATCATGAGAAGGAAATAGACAGAAGGTCCTGGGGAGGGAAGCAGCTCCATGGGACAGGGGTTCTTGTGAACTTGCTTTCTCTCATGAATTTTTATGAATACTTTTTAATTGTCATCTTACTGCCTTGGCAGTTTGGCAGATAAACAGTTAACATTTCAGGCCCATGACCTTGCACAGTATTCCTTGACTTCAGTATTCCCACTTGTTCCAGTTCCAGTGGTGCTTTGCTGTGGGTGAGAGTGGGGAGGAGCAGTCCCTTCCCCCAAGGATGCAGCTGGGAGCACTGGCTGCCAACTGTCCACTAACCAGTGCACACTGCCCACTGTCAGGTAGCCAGTGTCCAGGGACCGGAACCAACTATCTCTGTGACTGGTGCCTAGGGTCCAGTGCTCAATGCCTGCATTCCTCACTCATCCTCCAGTGAATCCTGTGACACTTCACCTCTCAGTTTTTCAGGATGTTTCTTGCACAGCCTGAGCTCAGTGGTGTCCGGTAGTGGGGATGTGGGGGTGGGTGGACCCCTGGTCCACGGCAGAAGCCCAGCGATGGGCAGTCAGTGGGATCAGGAGAAAGGAATGGGGTCAAGGAATGGAATCAGGTATCAAGAGCAGGATCTAGTACAGGAGCAGGGAACGCGATCAGGGTCTAGGAAAGGAGTCAGAAGCAGGGAACAGGATCAAGGAATGGGGTCAGGAGCAGGGGATCAAGGAATGGGGTCGGGATCAGGATTTGGGAATGGGATCAGGATTAGGAGCAGGATCTGGGAATGGGATCAGGTCAGGGATGAGGATGAGGCGCCTGGTCTGGGACTGGGACCGGCCCAGCGGCGGAACTCCGACATCCTGTTGTGAAGCGGCCGCCCAGTCCGAGTCCGGAGCCGAGCTCTCCCGGAGGCTGTCCCCGAGCCTGTCCCCCACCGTCGGCCGGCAGTAGGCTGCTTTCCCCGGGAGAGACGGCGGGAGCCCTAGGGAAGGGACCGGGACGTTGGGATCCGAACAGGCGGAGCCCAGACCGGTAGCGAGCCGAGAGGCTGCAGCATGGAGCCCGGTGAGTACGGGAGTTGGGGGGGGGGGGGGGGGGGGGGGGGGGGGGGGGGGGGGGGGGGGAGGCGGGGGGGGGGGGAGGGGGACCCGAAAATCTGAAACCGAACCCGGACCCGGGAACCGAAACCGGACCGTCCCTGATCTCTCCAATGATAGGATTACCTCACGATCCAGACACAGTATCCCTGCCCACCCTTTGCCCTGTCCTCTCCCGCGGAGGCAGGGCCGGAGTTGTCCTAGCTGGAACTCTGGTTTGTTGATGGCCACACCAGGTCTGACAAAGTACGGTGGGGAACGGCCTGTTGGGATTCGGGAGGGGTGGTGGGATGGAGTCAGTGGGCTGGGTGAGTTTGTGACAGGGAGCGAAACCAGTGGAGCCGGGCTTGCCAACATTTAGTCGGAGGAACCTTCTCTGGATGGAGACAAACTGGTTGAAAACTTAGAGACAAAGACGGAGTAAGATGAGTTGGTGGGGAGGTGTTTTTGGATATTGTTATTGTGGGGCAGTATGTAGATGAGAAATAGGATGGTCAAAGGTAGCTCCTTCATGGGCACCAGGAGGAAATGTGGGTGTGGGAAGAGAAGCTGGAGACGTAAAACACAGAATATTACAGCACAGGAACAGGCCCTTCGGCCCACCATGTCTGTGCCGAACACAGTGCCAAATTAAATTAATCCCACCTATCTTTCCATTCCCTGGCTGTTCATGCGTCTTTCTAAATACCTCTTAAACGTTGCTATCATATCTGCTCCCACCACTTTCCCTGGTAGAGCGTTCCAGGAACCCACCACACTGTATAAAAACTTCCCTCATAAATCTCCTTTAAACTTTCTTCCTTTCATCTTAAAGCTACACCCACTAGTATTTCACATTTCCACCCTGGGAAAGACCCTATCTACCCTGTCTATGTCTCTCAAAATTTTATAAACTTCTATCAGGTCTCCCCTCAGCCTCCACCCCTCTAGAGAAAACAACCCGAGTTTGTCCAACCTCTCTTTATATATAATATTCCCTAATCCAGGCAACGGCAACTTCACGTCCTTCCTGTAAAGCAGTGACCAGAACTGCACACAATGCTACAAATGTGGCCCAACCAAAGTTTTCTACAGCTGCAACATGACTTACCAATGTGAATGGAGTAGAGGCCATTGAGTGATGAGGAGTGTTGGAGAAGGATGGGGTAGTGAGCTGAATCAAGGAGAGCATAAAATGTCCTCTCCTCCTTCGGGAGGTATGACATTAATGCCTTTAGTTAGAGCCATTTGGTAGTCTGGCAGGAGCCAAACATGAAGTGCTGGGAGAGGTGGGCTCAGATTTAGGAGACATTCAAGGGGCTTACAAGAAGAAAGTGAATTTTGGTTGGGATAATGGCTTGTAAGGATGGAGGAGAGTTTTCCACTTGGAAATTGTTCAGTTATTTTAGTGGAAATGGAATGAAAGTTGCAGGAATTATAGATGAGCTTGGAGAGGGTAAAAGAGGTGATGGAAAAGAAATTAGAAAAAGATACAAGTTCAGGTCCAGGGCTGGGACATCCTGGGGAAGTCTGGGTTTGTTGGTGGAGAGAGAAGAGACAGAGGAAGCTGATCACAGGTCACAGACTTTGTAAGGAGGAAGTCCACAAACTCCTAATGTGATGGAGTTGGAGTCAGAGGAGGCAGGAGAGGCGTTTGAGTTGAGAAGCTGGGTCTTATATTCCAACTTGGTCACGTATGACTGAGCAGTGCCGAACAGAGTTACCCAGGTATGTCTCTGAAGACTATGGCAGGTCTGAACCATACCAATTCACATCCATGGCCCTTGGACAATGTTGGCCATACAAGGGAGTTCAGACTGAGAAAGAGAAAAAGTTCTCAATATTTCCACAACTAAATGAGTTTGTTAGTAATGGTTTTGTAAACAACATGGGATTCTCTGACGTGGGATTTGTGGCTTAGAGTTATAGAACCGTACACTACAGAAATGGGTTCTTCAGCCCACCATGTCCATGTCAACCATTTAACCCACCTACACTGATCCCATTTGCCTGCATTATTCTTCCATGCCTCGCCTATTTAAGTGTCTGTCTAAATGCCTCTTAACTATAGAGATTGTATCTGATTCCACCACCTCCTCTGGCAGCATGTTCCAGACATCAACCATTCTCTGTGTAAAAACACTTACCTCTCAGATCCCCTTTAAAACTCCTTCCTCTCACTTTAAATCTATGCATCCTTGTTATTGATACTCCTACCATGAAGAAAGATTGACTATTGACCCTATCTCTTGTAATCTTACACATCTCTATCTGATCACCCCTCATCTTCCTTCACTCAAGGGAAACAAACCCAGCCTATCCAATCACTCCCTACAATTAAAGTTTTCCAGTCCAGGCAACATCCTGGTGAATCCCCTCTGCACTATCTCCAGTGTAACCACATCCTTCCTATTGTGTGGTGACCAGAATTGCACACAATACTCCAAGTGTGATATAACCGGTGTTTTGTAAAGTTGCAACATAATGTCTCAACTCTAATATTCCATGCTCCAACCAATGAAGCTATGCATGTCATATTCACCACCAGATCAATCTGCATTGCCATGTTCAGGGAACTATGGACTTGGTGGAGGCAAATACGATAGGGGCATTCAAGAAGCTCTTAGATAAGTACATGAATGAGAGGGAAATGGTAGGATAAGGACATTGTGGAGACAGAAGGGATTAGTTTAGTTGGGCATTTTATTACTAATGTAATTGGTTCAGCACAAATATTATGGGCTGAAGGGCCTGTTCCTGTGATGTACTGTTCTACGTTCTATGTTCACCCCTGAGTCTCTGTTCTTTTACATTCCTTGGTGCCCTACCATTTATTGTATATGTCCTACCCCTATTTGACTTCCCAAAATACATCATCTCACACTTGTTGGGATTAAATTCCATCTGCCAGTGCTCCACCCAACTTTCCAATTGATCCATATCCTGCTATTACCTTGGACAACCTTCCTCACAGGTTCTTCACAACGCCACCAACTTTCATGTCATCTGCAAACTTACTGATCATTCTTCCTGTGTTCACATCTAAGTCATTTTTAATTGGCAATTCCTTTCTTATTGCCACATGTACTGAGATACAGTGAAAAGCTTTTGTTTTGCGTGCCATCCAGACAGATTATTCCGTACGTAAATACATTGAGGTAGTACAATAAGGAAAACCAATAACAGAATGCAGAATGTAGTGTTACAGTTACAGAAAAAGTGCAGTGCAGGTAGATAAATAAGGTGCAAAGGCCATGACAAGGTAGATTGAGTGATCAAGAGTTCATGTTTATCGTACAAGAGGTCCATTCAAGAGTTTTATAACAGTGGAATAGAAGCTGTTCTTGAGCCTGGTGGTCTGTGTTTCCAAGCTTTTGTAACTTCTGCCCAATGGAAGGGCGGTCAAGAAAGAATGACTGGGTGGGAGGGGTCCTTGAGTATGTTGGCGGCTTTCCTGAGGCCGTTGGAAGTGTAGACAGAGTCCATGGAGAGGAAGCTGGTTTTCGTGATGGACTAGGCTGTGTTCACAACTCTCTGCAATTTTTTGCGGTCTTGGGCAGAGCAGTTGCCATACCAAGCTGTGATGCATCCGGATAGGATGCTTTCTATGATGCATCTGTAAAAGTTGTTGAGGGTCACTGGAGACATGTCGAATTTCCTTAGCCTTCTGAGGAAGTAGAGGCACTGGTGTACTTTCCTGGCCGTAGTGTCCACGTGGTTGGACCAGAACAAATTGTTGGTGATATTTGCATCTAGAAACTGGAAGCTCTCAATCTCTTCCACCTCAACACCACTGATACACACAGGGGCGCGTACTCCATCCCGCTTCCTGAAGCCAATGACAGGAAAGATGCCAGTACCGATCACTGTGGTACACCACTAGTCACAGACTTCCAATCGGAAAATCATTCTTGCACCATTACCCTCTGCCTCCAGTGGAGTGGGAATTTGTGGCATGGGATTATATTGTTTGGCTGCCTGTTTCTGTCTCTTTGCCCTTCTCTTTCTCTCTTCCAAACCTCTGCTGTCCATCCCCACCCCAAACATCCCCTTGATCACTCTGTTGTGATCTGCCTCGGTATTCTCGTTCTTCTTTGATCTCTATTTGCTCACTAATACAGTTCAATCTTTGATTTATTGCTCATGTTCCCATTAGAAGGAATTCTAGATGGGGGTGGGTGGCAGTTTGCTCCAGTCCCTCATGTCCCTGGGTTCCAGACCAGAATCTTGCTGACCACATGTCGGTGCAATGGCTAATTTCATATTTTCTCACTGTAGAACTGAAGAAACCTCCCTTGGCACCAAAACCCAGGCCTCAAGATTTGCAACCGTCGGTGGTTGTACCAAAGGTTCCTCTGCTTCTACCATCTGCTCCCAAGGGCCTGAAGCCACCAATTGCTCCCAAACCAAACCTGTGCAATGAAATGCCAGAGGCAAAACTGACTACACGGAAGGGGATTGTAAGCAGGTACTCGAATGGGAGTGTTTTGGTAACCAATCAGTTCCTGGCTCTGGGGGTTGAAGACGCCACATCTGAAACTTTGGGTCAGACTGGAAGTTCAGCAGCCTATGTAGAAATGGACTTCTCCTCAGCTGCTGATGACAGTAACACTCTGGAAACAGAGACTGCTTTGTGCCATGAAAATGGGTCTCCAATGCCTGATGGATATGAAGACCAAATAGTTACACAGGATGCTGGTGCTGTGATATCAGAAGATGGGGATTTATCAAATGTAGACACCTGTGGCCCTGGCAGTGCAATGCCCAGAGAGAACTTGCAAACCTTCAAAGGTCAGGCAATTGCAGGAGGTGCCTTTTGCGATGAACCCGATGGTGGTCCGAGCCTGAAATGTGGACTTCTGAATGAGGGCAGCAGAGAAGCCACGGACAACATAGAATCTAATGCTGGGTTTTCCCAGGATCTTACTGAAGCTGCAGACAGCTGTGGCACAGGAGCAGGAAATGAACGGCATTCACCACTTGCAGCAGTGTTTGCCCTTACACCTGGGGAGCCAGACGGGCAGGAGGACGGGGCAGGCAGCCCCTCAGACATGCTGGAGAAGGGGGCAAACAGGCTGGTGGAGGAAGCTGACAGGCTGGTGGAGAGGACAGACAGCTCCCCAGGTGGGCTGGAGGAAGGGGCAAATGGGCAGATGGAGGAGGCAGATGGGCAGGAGGAGGGGCCAGACAGTCCCTCAGACATGCTGGAAGAGGGTATAGATGGGCTGGAGGAGGAGGTAGACGGGCTGGAGGAGGCAGACAGATCCCCGGATGAAACTGATGTTCTTGTCCATGAAACGTTGTCACCAAGTGCCTCTACACTTGAGGCACCAGACAGCCTGGGTGCAACAGAGAGCCCTGCAGACGATCTGGAGGGGGGAGCAGACGGACTGGAGAAGGGAGCAGACGGTCTGGAGGGGGGTGGAGAATCAGTAGAACCACCAGTGACAGTGAGTGGTGAAGGGAGGTGCAGTGTTGATGACAGAGATATGGTGTCTGCTGTTGGCGAGGAGGACACGGTGTCTGCTGTTGGCGAGGAGGACACGGTGTCTGCTGTTGGCGAGGAGGACACGGTGTCTGCTATTGCCTGTGAAGCAGAGGTGGAATTGGTTGGAAGCGGACCAGGGGTGAAGGGCCGGATCTCAGGAACTGAAGAGGAAGAAAAGGGTGCTGGGAGGAGTGTCCACACTGGTTTCAGTCCAGGCAGGGTCACAGTAGAGGACATTTCTGCCATAGCTCACTGTGCGATAGGGTTCCCTTCACGAGTTAAAGGGGGACCAACACTGAGGCTAGAAACACAAGCAGACACATCACTGGCTGGTGATCTGGGTCTGATGGGTGACATGGCTGGGAAAGCAGAGTTTGATAAAGCTGTTACTGCAGAATGGAAAAAAGCCAGGGCCAGAACTCAGTCACTGAGTGCCCAGGTGCCTGAGACAGTCCCTGAGGAGACAGACCCATCACCTGTGGAAGGGCACAGCCCAGTGAAAAGGCAGGAGCCATTTGAGAACACAATGTTTGCTGCCAGCCATAAGTATTACATGTTTTATCCCCGCTCATACTCCGTCACGGGCCGGGAGCTTCCTGTTTGTGCTGACAGGGAAATGGAGGGGTCACTTTTAGAAGACAGCAGAATGAACAGGAAGGAAGACAACCTGTCTCTACCAAGTGTTGCTGCAGCTAACCAGAGGCACGTTCCCTCCTCTGGTGCTTCTCCCCCCAGTTCAATGTTGGACATCCCTGCTCCCTTCCAACTGGCCAGCATCACCAAAAAACCCATCACCAAAAGTTCACCTTCACTTTTGGTTGAAGCAGAGTCTCCTGATAAATACTTCAAGCAGAGTACAAAGAAAAAGTCATCTTTCAAGCGCTTCTTACCAATTAAACTATCACTTAAGAAGAAGATTGAAAACAGGATTACAGTTGAGGTTAATGTCTGCAAGGCTGCATCTGAGGCAGTCAGAGCCCTGGATTTTGACAGGAGGAGTTTGGGAAACTCCCCACAGTTAAAAAGTCGATCTGGAAAGATGCGTAAATCAGATTCTTCATCCACATTCTTATTTTACAAGGACGGCAAAGGAAAAGGAATACCCAGACCCTTCAACAGAAGTGTGTCCAGAGTTGAGTCTTTTGAGGACAGGTCTCGACACTCATACACATCACTTCCTCTGACCAAACCCAGATCTATTTCCTTCCCCAACACAGACTCCTCCGATTACGAGAACATTCCGGCTGTGAGCTCAGACTATGAAAATATACAAATCCCTCCCAACAGGATTGGCCATTCAGGGACTGTAACTGAATTCTTTGAAGATCCTAGTAGAAACTTCTCTTCAGCGTGTGAAAATGACGGTTATGTAGACATGAGCAGCTTTACTCCACTGGAGAGCAGGCAGAGAACAGAGCAGGAGCTGGAGAGGTGAGCTCTGCCCTCTGACACTTGTTTGTTCTTAGTTTCCCCGTGATCTCCAGAGTAGACAAACCCCGTGGGATGTAGTTGTAATAGAACTGATAATTATTTCAGCTACTGGGAGAAGTGGGGGTGGGGATGGGTGTGGGGTGGGGTGGAGGGTGTATGTGTAGGGGGAGGGGTGTGTGTGTGTGCGCACGCGCATGTGTGTCTGGGCCTTTGTGGGGGTCTCTGTGAGTGTGCGTGTGTGCGTTCGTGCATGCGCGCGCACGCACGGGGGGGTTCTGTGTGTGTCTGCGTGTAGGGGAAGGGTATGTATTGTGGGTCTGTGTGTAGGTGTGTATCAGTGTGTGGATCTTTGTGTGGGTGTTGGGGTCTGTATGTGAGGGACACAGCGGGTATATGTATGTGTGTGGGTCTGTGTGTCTGTGTGGGGTGGGGGGGGGGGTCTGTGTCTGTGTGTGTTGTCTCATTTCTCCAGCCATGCACAGGCCGGACATGGTGTTGGGGTGGACAGACAGTGATGGAGTGGTTGGAAAATTTAAGCCACAGCAGATATTTATTGGTAATGTGGGAGCTGGTGAAGGAATGGCAGCCACATCCAGGAATGTACATCAGAAATAGTCATTGAATAATCAAAGCAAGAAGTTGGAGGGTGTTTTTCGCTCGTGTAAGGGGAAAGAAGGCTCAGACCAAGCTACGGAGGGCAAGTCTGACACTGGCACCTTAGGTCCGGCCTGAGAGATTCTCTTTAATGTACACACACCATCATCAGCTCAGAGAAAGAGCAACTCACTTGTCTCAGGAGTCTTCTGAGATCTGTTGTTGCCTTGATGTGCATCTGTGGTCAGGCTCACTGGGACCTGTTGTTGCTTTTACAGATGACCAAAAGATTAGTAGAGTTTGTGGACAGAACATAGAACACAGAACAGTACAGCACAGGAACAGCCCCTTCAACCCACAATGTTGTGCCAAACTAATTGTTAGTAATTAAGTACCTAACTAAACTAATCCTGTCTCCCTGCACAATGTCCATATCCCTCCATTCTCTGCACAATCATGTGCCTATCCAAGAGCATCTTAAATGCCGCTATTGTATTTGCCTCCACCACAATCCCTGGCAGCACATTCCAGGCACCCACCAATCTGTGTAATAAACCTGCCCTGCACATCTCCTTTGAACTTGCCCCCCTCACCTTAAATGCATGCCCTCTAGTATTAGACATTTTGATCCTGGGAAAAAGATACTGGCTGTCTACCTATGCCTCTCATGATCTTATAACTTCTATCAGATCTCCCCTCAGCCTCCACTGCTCCAGAGAAAACAACTCAAGTTTGTCCAACCTCTCCTCATAGAACATGTCCTCTAATCCAGGCAGCATGCTGGCAAACCTCTTCTCCACTCACTCCACAGCCTCCACATCCTTCCGATAAAGGGGTGATCAGAATTGAATGCAATACTCCAGATGTGGCCTAACTAGAGTTTTATAAAGCTGCAACATAACTTCCCTACTCTTGAACTCAGTGCCTCAACTAATAAAGGCAAGCATGCTATACACCTACTTTACCACCCAATCAACCTGTGCAGCAACTTTCAGGGAGCTATGGACTTGGACCCCAAGATCCCTCTGTACATCAGCACTGTTAAGGGCCCTGTGTACTCTCCCTTTACATTTGATCTCCCAAAGGGCAACACCTCACACTTGCCCTGCCATTTCTCTGCCCATATCTGCAACTGATCTGTTTCCCTGTATCATCTGGCAATCTTTTACACTATCCACAATGCCGCCAATCTTTGTATCATCTGCAAACTTACTTACCCATCCATCTACATTTTCATCCAATTATATATCACAGACAGTGGAGGTCTCTGCACGGATCCCTGCAGACCACCACTAGTTACGGACCTTCAGGCAGAATAAGTCCTATTGACCACTACCCTCTGTCCTCTATGGACAAACCAATTCTGAATCCAAATGGCCAAGTCACCATGCGTAGACAGAATGTGTATCTGTGGTCAGGTTCATTGGGACCTGTTGTTGCTTTGATATGTATTTGTGGTCAGGTTTTCTGGGTTCTTGGGGTCCTAATCTCTAGCTCACTGAAAGTGGCCATGCAAGTAGATAGGGTGGTAATGAAGGCATATGACATGCTTGCCTTTATTGGTTGGGGAATTCAGTGTAAGAGTAAAGAAGTCATGTTGCAGTGATATAAGTCATTGGTTAGGCTACACTTGGAGTATTGTGTGGAACTCTGGTCACCCCATTATAGTAAGGATGTGGAGGGTTTGGAAAGGGTGCAGAAGAGGTTTACCGTGATGCTGCCTGGATATGAGACATAAGGTGAAGTTGGACAAACTTGGGTTGTTTTCTCTGGAGAAGCGGAAGCTGAGGGGAGACCTGACAGAAGATTATAAAATTATGAGAGCATAGATAGGAGAGCAAGTCAGAATCTTTTTCCCGAGGTAGAAATGTCAAATACTAGAGGACGTGCATTTAAGGTGAGAGGGGGAAAGTTTAAAAGAGATGTGCAGGGCAAGTTTTTTTTTTAACATACAGAAATGGTAGGTGCCTGGAACAGGCTGTCAGATGTAGTGGCGGAAGCAGATACAATAGTGGTGTTTAAGAGGCAGTTAGATAGACACATGAATATGTAGGGAATGGAGGGATATGGATCATGTGCAGACAGAAGAGATTTAGTTTAATTTGGCTTCCTATTCCTGTGCTATACTGTTCTGTGTTCAATGATCTGTTGCCTTGATGTGTATCCATGGTCAGTTCCCAGGACCTGTTGTTGCCTTGATGTGTATCCATGGTCAGTTCACTGGGACCTGTTGTTGCCTTGATGTGCATCTGTGGTAAGGCTCACTGGCATCTGTTGTTGCCTTGTTGTAGGATTAAGGAGAATCCCAAGGGATGTAGGATTAAAGAGAATCCCAAGGCATTCTATACATCTTTCAAGACAGGAGGATAACTAGGGAGCAGGTAGGACCACTTAAGGATAAAGGAGGAAACGTGCTTGGAGGCGGAAGATGTGGGAGAGGTCCTACATGAGTACTTTGCATCAGTATTTACCAAGGAGAAGGACGTGGAGGATAGGGAGATCAGTATGGAGCATCCAATATGCTAGGGCATTTAGAGATAAAGGAGGAGGTAGTGTTGGGTCTCTTAAAGAACATTAAGGTGGATAAGTCCCCAGGGCCTAATGGGATATACCCCAAGTTATTGAGAGAGGCAAGAGATGAGATTTCTGGGCCTTGACCAATATTTTCATGTCCTCTCTAGTTACAGGCAAGGTTCTGGAGGACTGGCGAGTAGCTAATGTTGTTCCATTATTCAAGAAGGGAAATAGGGATGATCCTGGAAACCATAGACTGGTGAGTCTCATGTCAGTGGTAGAAAAGTTACTGGGGAGGATTCTTAGCCTTAGGATTTATGAACATTTGGAAAACCATTGCCTAATTAGGGACAGTCAGCACAGCTTTGTGTGGGACAAGTCATGTCTTACTAACTTGATTGAGTTTTTTGTGGTGGTGACAAAGGTGATTGATGAATGTTGATCTGTGGACGTTGTTGACGTGGATTTCAGTAAGACATTTGACAAGGTCCCTCATGGGAGGTCCATCCAGAAGATTAAGATGCATGGGATCCATGGTGACTTGGCCGTTTGGATTCAGAATGGAAGACAGAGGGTAGTGGTCGATGGGTCTTATGACTTATGAGGTCCATGACTAGTGCTGTTCCACAGGGATCCGTACTGGGACCTCTACTGTTTGTGGTATGTATAAATGACCTGGATGAAAATATAGATGGGTGGGCTAGTAAGTTTGCAGATGATACAAAGATCGGTGGTGTTATGGATAGCATGGAAGACTGCTAAAGGATACAGCGGGATGTAGATCATTTGCAGATTTGGGCAGAGAAATGGGAGGTGGAGTTTAATGGATACACAACAAGGCAACAACAGGTCCCAGTGAACTGACCTGGCCAAATGTGAAGTGTTGCACTTTGGAAGATCGAATGTAAAGGGACAGTACACTATGAATGGCAAGACCCTTAACAATGTTAATGTGCAGAGGTATCTTGGGTCCAAATTCATAGCTCCCTGAAAGTGGCTGCACAAGTTGATAGGGTGGTGAAGAAGGCATATGGCGTGCTTGCCTTTATTAAGTCGAGGCACTGAGTTCAAGAGTCAAGAAGTCATCTTTATATAAGCTTTATAAAACTCCAATTAGGCCGCATCTGGAGTATTGCATTCAGTTCTGGTAGCCCCATTATAGGAAGGATGTGGAGACTTTGGAGAGGGTGCAGAAGAGGTCTGGATTAGAGGGCATGTACTATAAGGAGAGGTTAGGCAAACTTGTGGCGTTTTCTCTGGAGCGACAGAGGCTGAGGGGAGATCTGATAGAGGTTTATAAGATTATGAGAGGCATAGAAAGATTAGACAGCTGGTATCTTTTTCCCAGGGCTGAAATGTCTAATTAACGTGCATTAACATGAGAGGAGGAAAGTTAAAAGGAGATGTTCGGGGCAAGTTTTTTTTTATATACAGAGTGTTGGGTGTCTGAAATGCGCAGCCAAGGGTAGTGGTGGAGGCTTTCAAGAGGCTCTTAGATAGGCACATGAATGTGCAGGAAATGGATGGATATGGACATTGTTTTATGCAGAAGGGATTAGCTTAGTTGGGCATTTGGTTACTAATTTACTTAGTTTGGCACAACATCAGGGGCTGAAGGGCCTGTTCCTGTGCTATACTGTACTGTTATATGTTCTATGTGTATCTGTGGTCAGGTTCTGTTGTGTCTTGCCATTAACTGTATACTGTCCCTTTACATTTGATCTCCCAAGGTATACCACCTCAATAGTGGTGTTCAAGAGGCTCTTAGATAGAAACATGAATATTGCAGAGAATGGAGCAATATGGAGTGATAGAATGATACAGGATGGATACAGGCACTTCAGCCTAACCAGTCCATGCTGACCACAGTGCCCACCCAGCTAGTCCCAATTTCCTACATTTGGCCCATATCCCCCTAAGTCCCGATCCTCCATATACCTATCCAAGTGCTTCTTAAATGATACTGTTGAATTTGCTTCAATCACTTCCTCTGCCAGCTCATTCCATATACTCACCACATTCTGTGTGGAAAAAGTTGCCTCTCAGGTCCCTTTTAAATCTTTTGCCTCTCACCCTAAATCTATGCCCCCTAGTTTTGGATGCCTGTACCCTGGGGAAAAGACTGTTACCATCCACCTTCTCTGTGCCTTTCATAACTTAAAGACATAGCCTGGCCAACCTCTCCCTATAACTCAGTCCCTCTAGTCCTGGCAACATCCTCGTAAATCTTCTCTGCATTCTTTCCAGTTTAACTATGACTTTCCCATAATAGGGTGACCAAAACTGTACACAGTTCTCAGTTATGTGCATGCACAAGAGATATGGTTTAATTCAGCATTGTGGGCCAAAGGGCCTGTTCCTGTGCTGTACTGTTCCATGTTCTATGTCATAGCTTTTCAGCTGCACAAGGTAATCTGCTGGGGCTTAATGGTCTGTCACTCCATGATGAGATCTGGGTGTCTTTGAACTCAAGCTCACCTCCAGCTATTGCTGTTTCTCAGCCAGCTTTTCTCGGAGCACCCCTCAGTGTTTGGACAAGAGGCAAAGCTGACGACTGCAGTTGAACAAGGCACGAATTACCCTGGAGCAGAGCCTCCTGCACCTTTGCTGTTTCTCCATCTCATTCCATGTAGATGTGTTTGTGGTGACTATTTCAGCTGGTAGTTGTGGCAAAAGCAAAGAGCTTGACCCACTACCTGCACCCTCCTGTCCTCTAACACCATTTGGTTCATGAGTGTCTCTCTCTGAGAATTCCCATGGAGACTTGGAATTTGCTTCCCCCCCCCCCACCCCCAGTATCAGCACGTTAGACATTTGAGAGTTGTACAACCCCTCTGTTGGGCTGAAGTTGTACACTACATTATAGGGAAGGAGCAGCAATTAGCATTTGGACCCTTGTGCTTTCTTCACCATTCAACATAGGCTGATCTTTTACCTCAGATCCTCTTTCCTCCACTAACCCCTTAACATCTAAGCATCATCTCTTCCTTTAATATCCCTAGTGACTGAGTCTCCACAGCCCTCTTGGTTAGAGAGTTCTATACAGGCCCTTTGGCCCAACTCATCCATGCTGACCAAGATGCCCATCTAAGCTGGTGCCCATTTGCCCATGTTTGACCCAAGGCGGCAACATCTATCATCAAAAATCCCCACCATCTGGGCCATGCCACCTTCACACAGCTACCATTGGGCAGGAGGTACAGAAGCCTGAAGTCCCACACCAACAGGTTCAACAACAGCTACTTCCCTTCAACCACCTGGTTCTTGAACAAACCAGCACAACCCTAATCACTGCCTCAGTTTAGCAACACAATGACCACTTTGGCCACTTCTTTTCAGTTCTAATTGTGTTCTTTCTTGTATAATTTTGTGTCATTTTTGTTTGTTTTCCTTGTGAATGTTGCATCTTTATTGCTATGTGCATATGATGCTGCTGCAAGTAAGTTTTTCATTGCACATCTACATACATGCACTTGCATATATGACAGTAAACTTGACTTGAAAATATCCCTCTAAACCTTTCCTATCTATGTATGTATGCAGATTTCTTTTAAATGTTATCGTACCTGCCTCAACCATTTCCTCTGGCACCTTGTTCCACATGGACCATCCCATGTGGAAAAAGTTGCCACTCTGGTTCATCTTCCCCTCTCACCTTAAACCTGTGCCATGTAGATCTTGGTTCTCCAACCCTGGGGGTAAAAGACTGTGACCATTCACTATATCAACGCCCCTCATGATTTTATACACCTAAGGTCACCCCTCAGTCTCCTACGCTTGAAGGAATAAGGCCTGTCCAACCTCTCCATAATATAGTTCCTGGAGTCCTGGCAATATCCGTATAAATCTCCTCTGCACTCTTTCCAGCTTAATGGCACCTTTCGTACAGCAGGTAACCAACACTAAACACATTATTCCAGATGCGGCCTCACTGTCTTGTACAACTGCATCATACCATTTCAACTTCTATACTCAGTGCCCTGACTGATGATGGCCAGCGGGTCAAAAGCCTTCTTCAACACCGTGTCTACCTGTGAAGGCACCTTCAGGGAACTATGTACTTGTACTTCCAGGTCCCTCTGCTCCACAACACACCACAGAGCCCTACCTGTGAAAGTCCTACCCTCATTTGTCTTCCCAAAATGCAACACCTCACATTTCTCTGAATTAAACTCCAGTTGGTAGTAACTTACCTACCACAGATATTAAATTTACTGGTCTGCAGTTCCCAGGTTTTTCTTTGCAGCCCTTCTTAAGTAAAGGCACAACATTAGCCACCCTGCAGTCTTCTAGCACTTCACCCATTGCTACGATGATGTATATACCCCAGCTAGGATTCATGCAATTCCTTCTTTAGCTTCCCAAAGTGTTCTTGGATATACCTGGCCAGGCCCTGGAGATTTGTCTACCTTCATACGTTTTAAGATGTCCAGCACCTCTTCTACTGTAATACAGACTATCCTCAAGAACTCCCCTTAACATTTCCAAATTCCAAAGTCTTCAAGTCTTTCTCCATAGTAAAAACAGAGGAGAAATATTCACTGAGGACCTCACCCATCTCCTGTGGCTCCACACAAATATGCCCACTTTGGTCTTTGAGAGGCACTATTATCTCTCTAGACTCTTTTTCCCTTAATATACTGACAAGATCTTTTTGGATTCTCCTTAATCTTCTCTGCTGAAGCTATCTCATGCCCTCTTTTTGCCTTCCTGATTTGAGTACACTCCTGCATCCCCGAAACTCCTCCAGGGATTTACTTAATCCCTGCTGTCTGTACCTGACCCATGCCTCCTTTTTTCTGCCCAGAATCTCAATATCTCTCATCATCCAGGGTTCCCTACTTCTACCGGCCTTGCCCTTCACTCTAACAGGAACATGCTGAACTCTCATTATTTCACTTTTAAAAGTCTCCCACTTGCCAGAAGCAACCTACTCCAATCAACTTTTGCAAGTTCCTATTTTGTACCATCAAAATTCACCTTGCCTCAATTTAGAACTTAAACCTGTGGACCAGTTCTGTCCTTTCCATAAATAATTTAAAACTAATAGAACTATGGTCACTGGTCCCAAAGTGCTCCCCCACTGACACCTCAGTCACTTGCCTTGCCCCATTTCCCAAGAGTAGGTCAGGCTTTGCCCTCTCCATGTTGCCTGAGGCAATTTTCCTGAATGCACTTAAATTCCACCCCATCTAAACCCTTGACTCTATGGCAGTCCCAGTGTATATTTGGAAACTTAAAATCCCCTATTATTCTTGCAACTCTCCAATCCTAATTTGCCAATTTACTTGACCTAGGACATAGAACAGTACAGCACAAGAATAAGCCCATCACCCCACAGTGTTGTGCCAAACTATTTAAGCTATTGGCAATCCCTTCTGCCTGCTCATGGTTCATATCGCTCCATTCTCTGCACATTCATGTGCCAATCTAAGAGACTCTTAAGTGCCTCAATCATATCTACCACCTCTGGCAGTGCAATCCAGGCACCCAGTACTCTGTGTAAAAACAAAACCTGCCCCGCATATATACTTTGAACTTACCCCCTCTCACCTTAAATACATGCCCTCTAGTAGAAGACATTTCGACCATGGGGCTGTCTATGCCTCTCATAATTCGATAAACTTCTATCAGATCTCCCCTCAGCCTCTGCCACTCCAGAGAAGACAACCCAAGTTTGTCCAACTTCTCCCCATAGGAAATACCCTCTATTTCAGGCAACATCCTGGTAAACCTTTCCTGCACCCTCTCCAAAGCCTCCACATCCTTCCTATAATGGGGTGACCAGAATTAAATGCAATTCTCCAGGTGTGGCCTAACCATATTTTAATAAAGCTTATCACTTCAACTCCTTACTCCTCCTCCCAAACTATCACTGATTTGACAGTCCTCGGCCTCCTCTACTGCCAGGAGAATTCCAAGCACAAATCGGAGGAACAGCACCTCATTTTCCGTCTTGGAACTTTGCAGCCTAATGGCATGAACATTGAATTCTGTAATTTCCACCCCCCCCAACCATGCTTCTTCTCTTCTCTTTTTTCTACCTTTTTTCCCCGTCTCCTTACGTTTGACCCATCCCCTGGTGGATCTGCTCTCCCCTCCTCCCCATCACTATCTCTACCCATCACCCTGTGCCCACCCCGCCTCCCCTCTTTTGTCCACCTATCACTGCTCTGCTTTTCCCTCCTATATATTGGGCTTCCCCTTTTCCTGTCTTCAGTCCTGAAGAAGGGTCCTGACCCGAAATATTGACCATCTGCTTTTCTCCACTGATGCTGCCTGGTCTGCTGAGGTCCTCCAGAATCATGTTTTTCACTTATAAAGCAACAACATTGTTTCCTGACTCTTGAATTCAGTGCCTTGACTAATAAAGTACTACTAACTTGTGCAGCCTCTTTCAGAGAGCAATGGACATGGACCCCAAGATCCCTCTATGTATCAGTGCTGTTAAGGGTCCTGCCATTCAGAGTGCCTTTACATTTGATCTCCCAAAGTGCAACACCTCACACATGGCCAGATTAAGCTCCATCTGCCATTTCTCTGCCCATATCTGCAACTGATCTATATCCCGCTGTATACTTTGGCAATCTTCTACACTATCCACAGTGCTATCGATCTTTGTATGGTCTGTGAACTTACTAATCCACCCATCCATGTTTTCATCCAAGTCATTTATAGTATATACTGTACATCACAAGCAGCAGAGGTCCCAGTACGGATCCCTGTGGAAAACAACTAGTCACGGACCTCCAGCCAGAATAAGACCTATCAACTACTACCCTCTATTCTATGGCCAAGCCAGGTCTGAATCTAAACAGCCAAGTCACCAGGGATCCCATGCATCTTAATCTTCTAGATAAGCCTCCCATGAGGGACTTGTCAAATGCCTTACTAAAATACATGTAGTCAATAACCACAGCTCTACCTTCATCGATCACCTTTGTTACCTCAGAGTTATAAAGCTGTACAGCATGGAAATGAGCCTTTCAGCCCAATTAGTCCATCCTGACAAAGATTCTCATCTATGCTAGTCCCATTTTCCTGCATTTGGTCCATACCCGTAGCATTAAAATAAACACACTTCAACCCTTTCATCCCATTGTGTGTATTATGTTGGTCCTGCCTTACAGACTTACTGGTCTTGACATCGACCTTCTCCTCAATCCCTTCACTTTCTGACCTGGTGCCCTGGTTCCCATTCGATTCTGTTCCAGCCTCCCATCTGCCTCACTGCTACTTTGGATTGCACCCCGCTGCCAACCTCGTATCTGGACAACAGACCGAACCAGTTCCCCTCCACCCTCCTCCATTTGACTGAACTGGTACTCACCCTCAACAACTCTTTCAGCTCCTCCCACTTTCTCCAAACTGAAGGTCTAGCCATGGGCACTTGCATGGGCCCCAGCCATGCCTGCCTTTTTGTCGGCTATGTGGAACAGTCCACATTTCAAGCCTACACTGGTAATGCTCCCCAACTCTTTCTCCACTACATTGATGACTGCATTGAGGCTGCTTCCTGCACCTATGGTGAACTCATCAATTTCATCAACTTTGCCTCCAACTTCCATCCTGTCCTCAAATTTACTTGGCCCATCTCCGACACCTCCCTCCCTTTTCTGGATCTCTGTCTCTATCTCTGGAGACAGATTAACCACAGATATCTTTTATTATCCCACTGACTCCCACAGTTACGTTTTCTACACCTCTTCCTACACAGTCACTTGTAAGGATGCCATCCCCTTCTCTCACTTCCTCGACCTGTGACGCATCTGTTCCCATGATGAGGCTTTCCACCCCAGGACATCTGAGATGTCCTCCTTTTTCAGAAGGGGTTTCCCTTCCACCACCATCAATGCTGCCCTCACCTGCATCTCCTCCAATTCCCGCACATCTTCCCTCACCCCATCCCCCTCCTCCCAACATAACAAGGACAAGGTTCCTTTTGTCCTCACCTACCACCCCACGAGCCTCTGCATCCAACATATCATTCTCCTCAACTTCCACCACCTCCAATGGGATCCCACCACTAGGCACATCTTCCTATTCCCCACCTTTCTCCGCTTTCCGTAGGGATCACTCTCTCTGCAACTCTCTTGTCCACTCATCCTTCCCTGCAGATGACCCTCCCGGCAGTTATCTCTGCAACCGTACTAAGTGCTACACCTGCCCCTACAGCTCCTTCCTCACTGCTATTCAGGGCCCCAGATAGCACTTCACCTGTGAATCCAAGGGTGTCATTTATTGCATCTGGTGCGGCCTCCTCTACATCGGTGAGACCCGACACAAATTGGGTGGCCACTTCGTTGAGCACCTTCACTCTGTCCGCCATAATAGCAAGGATCTCCTGGTGGCCAGCCTCTTCAATGCCACATCCCACTCCCATACCGACATGTCTATCCATGGCCTCCTCTACTGCCATGTTGAGGCCAGACGTAGGTTAGAGGAACAACACCTCATTTTGCCTTGGGAGTCTCCAACCTGATGGCCTCAACATCAATTTCTCTAACTTGCGGTAACCCCTCCCCTCTTCTCACCCCCCTCTCTTTTTTTCTCTTCTTTGTCTTCCCACATTCCTGTGGTCCCCTTCCCCTGCCCTCGTGACCTGCCTATCTATTGCCCACCTCCTTCCATTTATTCCATGGTCCACTGCCCTCTCCTACCAGATTTCTTCTTCTTCAGCCCTTTGCCTCTTCGACCTATCACCTCTCAGTTTCTTGCTTCTTCCCCCTCCCCCACCCTCTTACCTTTCCCCTCTCACCTATCACCTGCCTGCATGTACTCCTCCCCTTCCCCTGACATTCTGGCTTTTGCCCTCTTCCTTTCCAGTCCTAATGAAGGATCTCGACCCAAAACATCAACTGTTTATTTTACTCCATAGATACTGCCTGAGCTGCTGAGTTCCTCCAGCATTTTGTGTGTGTTGCTCTAGTTTAAACCCTCCCTGGTAGCGCTAGCAAATCTGCCCATCAGGATATTGGTCCCCCTCCAGTTCAGGTGCAACCCGTCCCTCTTGTACAGGTCATGTCTGTCCCAGAAGAGATCCCAATGGTCCAAAAATCTGAATCCCTGCCCACTGCACCAACTCTTCACCAATTCATTCATTTCCCATATCCTCCTATCCTTACCCTCACTAGCACATGTACTGGACGTGATTACTACTAGAGATTACTACCCTCGAGGTCCTGCTTTTTAACCTCTTCCCTAACTCCCTATATTCACTCTGCAGGACTTCATCCTTTTTTCTACCCACATCATTTGTGCCAATATGCACAATGACTTCTGGCTGCTCACCCTTCCCTTTGAGAATGTTCTGCAGCCGCTCCAAGACGTCGTTGAACCTGGCAGCCAGGAGGCAACACACCATCCTAGAGTCCCTTTTGCGGCAAGAGAATCTCCTGTCTGTCCTCCTAAGTATTGAGTCTCCTTTCAGTATAGTCCTTTCTGCCTTCATCCTTCCCTGCTGAACCTCAGAGCAAATCCTAGTGCCACAGACCTGGCTGCTGCTTTTTCCTGACTGGTCATTCACCCCCCCCCCCCCCCCCCCCCCCCCAACTGTATCCAATAAGGTATACTTGTTTTTGAGAGGAATGGCCACAGGGGAATCCTGCACTGTCTGCCTGCTCCCTTTACCTTTCCTGATGGTCACCAACTACCTGCTGCCTGCACCCTAGGTGTGACCACCTCACTAAAACTCTTGTCTGTGGTGCTCTCAGCATCCCGGACAATCCTAAGTACGTCCAACTCCAGGTCCTTAATGCCGTCAGTCAGGAGCTGCAGCTGGGTGCACTTCCTACAGGTAAAGTCATCAGGGACACTGGAAGTCTCTCTGACCTCTCACATCCTGCGGTAAGGGCATAACACTGCCCTAACTGCCACCCAGCTACTCTAATCTGAAGAGAAATTTTAAGAAAACCTGACCTGCTCTTACCTCTTCCTCTGTTCAGCCTCCTCACTGAAATCACTTGAGCCAAAGTTCAAAAATTGCCACTCTTAAACTGACCACTCCAAAATGGCTGCTGCACTAGAGCCTGTCTCCCTTTTAAACCTGCAAAACAACTTTTAAATGCTGCTGGCTCCTCCCCTCTACCTGCATACTTGTTACTCTAATTCCCATTGGTTATTAGGGGGCCTATAGTATAAGTGCAACAAGGTGATCATCCCCTTCTTATTTCTCAGCTTCACCTATTAAGCCTCACTGGATGCAGACTACTGCCACGATGTTCCCCTTAATCAAAAAGCACAGCTCCCCCTAGTCTCTTTCCTCCACTTCTATCCCACCAAGAGCTCCTGTACCCTGGAACATTTAGCTGCCAGTCCAAATTTCCTTTCTTCTCTGTTCTGACTGGCTGATCCCTTCCTTAGAGATTGTGGCCTCTGGTTCTATACTTCTTAAACTGACACCTCAAGTCTTTCCACCATCTACAAGGCACATGTCTGGGGTGTGATAGAACACTCCCCTGGATGAATGCAGCTCCAACAACTCTCATGAAGCTTGACACTATCCAGAACAAAGCAGAAACCACCCCCCCCACCCCACCATGTGAAACATTTATCTCTTCCCCACTCACCTGTGTAGAGATACTACAATGTGCACCATCTACAAACTCCACGCCATTACTTGACCAGGCTACAGTGCCAGCACCTCCCAATCCCACCATTCCTCTCCCCAAGAAGGGGAACACTATCGCCTGCAGATTCCCCTCCAAGTGACACACAGCCCTGGCTTGGAAATATATCACTGGTCCTTCATCATCACTGGGTTTGAGGGTACACCTTCATCAGAAGGCCTGCAGAGGTTCAACAACAGGGCTCACTGCCACCTTGTCCAGGGCACTTAGGGATGGGGAGTAAATGTTGGCATCACTGGTGATGTCTAGATCCTGGAGATGAATAGTATGAAGCCCTGATCTCCCCAGTGCATCGATATACCCTGTCAATGTAACTTACTGTAACTGGCCATCCATTTTACACTCCTCCTGTAGTCTTCATCACCAGAGAATTTGAGAACCGGAGCAGGGATGTGATCCTGCAGCTGTATATGGCCTTGGTGAGACCCCACCTACAGTTCTGGGTGTAGCTTTAGTTTCCTTATCTGAGGAAGGATGTTCTTTTCACAGAGGGAGTGCCACAAAGGTTCACCAGACCCATTCCTGGGATGGCAGGGTGGGGTATGAGGGGAGATTGGGCGGGTTAGGTTGGTGTTGGACGGGTTAGGTCAGTATTCCTTGGAAGACTGAAGAATGAGGGGGGTCTTATGGAAACCTGTACAGTTCTAACACAATCGAATGGACTGGATGCATGGAGGGTGTTCCCAGTTGTGGAGGCTCCAGAATTGAGAAACACAGCTTCAGGATACAGATGTGCTGACTAGAACCAAGATCAGAAGTTTGAGCCTGTTTTACCTTCTTGCACCAAGAAGTATCTGTTCTCAGATATCACGAGCAGGTGTGCAGGATATGCCAGTTGGGTAATGAGCAGTGTGATTTGACCTCAGTGTTTGTTGTTTTAGTGTGGACAGTGAGATCCTGGCAATGCATCATTCCCATGAAGAGATGGTCTCCAGTGAGCAGACGGGGAACAGCTCCGAGTCGGAGGAGCAGACCACGCAGGTAGACCATTCTATACTTAATGCAACACGGGAGGCTATTTGGCCCACTTGGTGTACACAGGCCCCTTATTTCCTTGTACTTCAACTACTTCTGCTCTCTTAAACATGTCCAGCAATTCTTTTTTGGCATTAACTACACTGGCGGCAATTGGTGGTGCCGGTAAACTTACCAGCACATCAGTGGGATGTGGGACGAAAGCAGAACACCTGCACATGGAGAAAACACGCAAAATCCACAGAGTGCATCTGTGGTCAGGATCGAACCAGCAGCCCTGGATTTGGCAGTGATTGAGATACATTAGCTGTTATTGGCTGGGACCCAGCCCTAGGCCAGTCTTCTGCGCAGTTTATTGTTTTCAACAGTAAATAAACTATCTGCTTTAGTCAGGGAAGATGTGGCTGATTTTTTTCTTTTCATTTGTCATGGCTGCAGTTTGGGAATGATCTTTGGAGGTTTCAATAAATATTTCTTCACTTTCTTGTAGAGTAACACGGAAATTGAAGCATATCGCATTGCAAAAATGATGACCACTTCAGAGAGAGCGTAAGTATATCTCCCTAACGACAGAGATTGAGAGCAAGTGTGTGTATGAGTACATGCCACCAACTACAGAGTGAGTGAGTGAGTGAGTGAGTGAGTGAGTGTGTGTGTGTGTGTGTGTGTGTGTGTGTGTGTGCGCACCACCAATGACAGAGAGAATGTATGTGTCCATAACAAGCGAGAGAGAATGTAGGTACATGTCCCCAAGTACAGTGCGTACATGTCCTGAACTGTGCAGGGAGGGGGAGTGAGTGAGTGTGTACATGCTGTTAGGGGAGGTGGTGGAAGCAGATATGACAGCAATGTATATCGCATCTGCTTTCCACCACCTCCCCTGCTTTAGCAGAGTGGCTGTTTTGGTAGTGGCCATGTTTCTTTGCTGAGTGCAGTGTTTGAGGTCAATGTGCTGAGGCTTTGGCTGTGAGCCTTCGGCGAAGAGGCTGAGCAGGGGTAAGAGCCAAAGTAAGCAGAACATTCTCAAAGGGGAGGGTGCGTATTAGCACAAATGAGATAGGCAGTAAAAGGGATGAATATAGGGAGTTAGGAAAGCTAAAAAGCAGGACCTTGAGGGTAGTAATCTCTGGATTACTCCCTGTGCCATGTGCTAGTGAGGATAGGGCAGATGAATGGGTGGCTGAAGAGTTGGTGCAGTGGGCAGGGATTCAGATTTGTGGACCATTTGGGATCTCTTCTGGGACAGAGGTGACCTGTACAAGAGGGATGGGTTGTACCTGAACTGGAAGGGATCCAATATCCTTGTGGGCAGATTTGTTAGTGTTACTAGGGAGAGTTCAAACTAGAAGGGTGGGATCCAAAGAAATGAGGCAGATGGGAGGCTGGAAGTTGGGTTGGAGTGGGTTGTTTGTGGGCAAAGGGATGTCTGGAAAGTGGGAGGCTTTTAAAAGTGAGATATTGAGAGTTCAAGATCTGCATGTTCCTGTCAGAGTGAAGGGCAAGGCTGGCAAGAGTAGGAACCTCTGGATGATGAGAGATACTGAGCTTCTGGTAAGGAAAAAGGAAGCATGGGTCAGGTACAGGCAGCTGGGATCAAATGAATCCCTGGAGAAGTATAGGGCTTGCAGGAGCATAATCAAGAAGGAAATCAGGAGGGCAAAAAGGGGGCATGAGATAGCTTTGGCAGAGAAGATTAATAAGAATCCAAAGAGATTTTATATTAAGGGGAAAAGAGTAACTAGAGAGAGAATAGGGTCCCTCAAAGTGGACATGTTCGTGTGGAGCCACAGGAGATGGCCAAGGTCCTTGATGAGTATTTTTCCTCTGTTTTTACCGTGGAGAAAGACATGAAGACTTTGGACCTGTCTGCATTACAAGCAGAGGAGGTATTGGATGTCTTAAAACCTATGAAGTTAGATAGATCTCCAGGGCCTGATCAGGTATATCCAAGAACACTGTGGGAAGCTGGAGAAGAAATTGTGGGAGCCCTGGCTGAGGTATGTACATCATTGTTAGCAATGGGTGAGGTGCTGGAAGATTGGAGGGTGGCTAATGTTGTGCATTTAAGAAGGGCTGCAAAGAAAATCCTGGGAACTATAGACCAGTAAGCCTAACGTGTGGTAGGTAAGTGACTAGAGGGGATTCTGAGGGATAAGATAGACATGCATTTGGAAAGACAGGGGTTGATTAGGGATAATCAGCACAGCTTTGTGCTTGGGAGATCATGTCTCACGAATTTGATTGAGGTTTTGGAGAAATCACCAAGAAGGTCGGTGATGACAGGTGGTAGACATGATCTACATGGACTTCAGTAAGGCCTTTGATAAGGTTCCGCATGGTAGCCTGCAATGAAAGTTAGATCACATGGGTTCCCAGGAGAGCTGGCTAATTGGATACAGAATTGGCTTGATGGTAGGAAGCAGAGGGTGAAGGTGGAAGGTTGTTTTTCAGACTAGAGGCTTATGGTGTTCCCTGGGATTGGTGCTAGGCCCATTGCTATTTGTTATCCACATCAATGATTTGGATAAGAAAGTAGTTTCTCATTTAGTAAGTTTGCAAATGACACTAAAATAGGTGGTGTCATTGACAGTGAAGATGGTTATCAAGATTTACAGAGGGATCTTGATCAGCTGGGTAAGAAGGCTGAGGAATGGCAAATAGAGTTTAAATTGGATAAGTGTGAGGTGTTGCATTTTGGGAAGACAAATGAGGATAGGACCTTCACAGTTAATGGTAGGGCCCTGGGGAATGTGGTAGTACAAGAACAGAGTACAAGAACGTAGTTCCCTGAAAGTGGTGTCATAGGTAGACAGTGTGGTGAAGAAGTTTTTTTTTCCCCTAATGGTTCGGGGATAGCAGGGAGTAACTGTGCAGGCGCGTGACATCAGTCAGTAGCGTGCGCGAACAGTTTAAAAAAAGGAAAGTCTTTGGCGTTTTCGATTGGGAGCGAGCGGAATCGGCTGAGGAGTTCTGAACAGATAAGTTTTTTTTCCTAACCGTTCGGGGATAACGGGGAGTAACTGTGTAGGCGTGTGACATCAGTCGGTAGCGCACAAACTGTTTAAAAAGACTGCCATATCCAGCGGGCAGCGCTCGGAGCAGGCAGTGGAGTGAGAGGGAGCAGTGATTGGGCTTTGGCTCAATGGGCTAGGGTGGTAAAGGGGCAAGGTGGGTGAGTAGCTGGTAAGTAAAGGTAAAGTTTACCTGTTACTGTTATAAATTTGAAGTAGGATAAAACTAGGTAGGGAAAGAATAGTTCAGATGGAGGAGATGGTGCTGTGCTGCAGCTTCTTGATGTGGGAGCTGATGGACCCTGCTGGGGCACAGTGACCACTTCTGCAGTAAGTGCTGGAGGGACTTTGGTTCAGAATTGATGAGCTGGAGTTGCAGCTTCAAACACTGCGAAGCACCAGGGAGGGAGAGAGTTATGTAGATACTGTGCATCGGGAGACAGTCACCACCCCCCCCCCCCCCCCCCCACTTAAAGTAGGTATTTCTAGGGTCCAGGAAGCAGATAGAAGGGTGACTGTTAGGGGAGAGAAAAAGAAAAATAAAGGGAACAGGCAGACAGGGCAGAGGACCCTGGAGGCTGTTCCCCTCAATAACAGGTTTTCCATTTTGGATGCTGTTGAGGGAGATGACCTACAGGGATCAAGCAGCAGAAGCCAGGTCTCTGGCACTGGGACCAGTCCTGCTGCTCAGAAGGGAAGGGAGAAGAGGAGGGCAGTAGTAATAGGGAACGCGATAGTCAGGGAAACAGACAGGAGGTTCTGTGGAAGTGAGCATGAATCCCGGATGGTGTGTTGCCTCCCAGGTGCCAGGGTCCGGGATGTCTCTGATCGGGTCCACAGGATTCTTGAGCGGGAGGGAGAACAGCCAGAAGTCGTGGTTCATGTTGGTACCAACGACATAGCTAGGAAGAAGGATGAGGTCCTGAAAAGTGAGTTTAGGGAGCTAGGCAGAAGGCTGAAGAACAGGACCTCAAGGGTAACAATCTCAGGATTGCTGCCAGTGCCACATGACAGTGAAGGTAAGAATAGGAGGAGATGGCAAATGAATGTTAGTGCAGGAGGGAAGGTTTTAGATTTTTGGATCATTGGGATCTCTTCTGGGAAAGGTGGGACCTGTACAGAGAGGACTGGTTACACCTGAACTCGAGGTGGGGGCAATATCCTTGCAGCCAGGTTTACCAGGGTGGTTCGGGAGGGTTTAAACTAGATTGCGGGGGGGATGGGAACCAGAGGGGTAGGTCAGAGGAAGAAGGGGATGGGGAAAAGTCAGATCTCTCAAGTAGAGAGGCTTTGAGGAAGGAGAAGCAGAGTACAGGGTATAAAAGTAGAAAGGTGGATGGGCTAAAGTGCATTTACTTAAATGCAAGAAGTATCAGGAATAAGGGTGATGAACTGAGAGCTTAGATAAGTACATGGAACTATGATATTGTGGCTATTACAGAGACATGGCTGACACCAGGGCAGGAATGGATATTGAATATTCCTATCCCTTTTAAAACACTGAAATCCAGGGAGGGGAGGAGAAGAGGAGGAGGGGTGGCGTTACTGGTCAGGGATACTATTACAGCTGCAGAAAGGGTGGATAATGTAGAAGGATCCTCTCTAGAGTCAGTATGGGTGGAACAAGAAAGGAGCAGTTACTCTACTGTGAGTATTCAATAGGCCCCCCAGTAGCAGCAGAGATACTGAGGAGCAGATTTTGGAAAGGTGCAAGAATAACAGGGTTATCATCATGGGAGACTTCAACTTCCCAAATATTGATTGGCACCTGCTTAGTGCCAAAGGTTTAGACAGTGCCGAGTTTGTTAAGTGTGTCCAGGACAGATTCCTGTCACAGTATGTTGACAGGCCGACTAGAGGGAATACCATATTAGATCTAGTATTAGGTAATGAACTGGATCAGGTGACAGATCTGGTGAGCATTTGGGGGACAGTGACCACTGCTCCCTAACCTTTAGCATTGTCATGGACAAGGATAGGAGCAAAGAGGATGGGAAGATATTTAATTGGGGAAGGGCAAATTATGAGGCTATAAGGCAAGAACTTGGGAGTGTAAATTGGGATGATCTTTTTGAAGGGAAAAGTACTATGGAGATGTGGTCATTGTTCAGGGATCTCTTGCAGGATGTTAGGGATAAATTTGTCCCAGTGAGGCAGAAAAAGAATGGCAGGGTGAAGGAACCATGGTTGACAAGAGAGGTGGAACAACTAGTTAGGAAGAAGAAGGTAGCATACATAAGGTTTAGGCAGCAAGGATCAGATAGGGCTCATGAAGAATATAGAGTAGCAAGGAAGGAACTTAAGAAGGGGCTGAGGAGAATGAGAAGGGGACATGAAAAGGCTTTGGCGAGTAGGGTTAAGGAGAATCCCAAGGCTTTTTTCATGTACGTGAAGAGCAGAAGGATGACGAGAGTAAAGGTAGGTCCGATTAGAGACAAAGGTGGGAGGATGTGCCTGGAAGTTGTGGAAGTGGGTGAGGTTCTCAATGAATACTTCTCTTCAGTATTCACCAAAGAGAGGGGCCTTGATGACACTGAGGACAGTGTTGGCAAGGTTAATGTTCTAGAGCATGTAGATATCAAGAGAGAGGATGTGTTGGAGCTGTTGGAATATATTAGGACAGATAAGTCCCCGGGGCCTGACGGAATATTCCCCAGACTGCTCCACGAGGCAAGGGAGGAGATTGCTGAACTGTTGGCTAGGATCTTTGAGTCCTCGTTGTCCACGGGAATGGTACCGGAGGATTGGAGGGTGGAAAAGGTTGTCTCCTTATTCAAAAAAAGTAGTAGGGATAGACCAGGGAATTACAGACCAGTGAGCCTTGCATCTGTGGTGGGTAACCTGGTGGAAAGGATTCTAAGAGATAGGATCTATGAGTATTTAGAGAATCATGGACTGATTAGGGACAGCCAGCATGGCTTTGTGAAAGGAAGATCATGTCTCACAAGCCTGATAGGGTTCTTTGAGGAGGTGACCAGGAAGATTGATGAGGTTAGTGCAGTAGATGTGGTCTACATGGATTTTAGTAAGGCGTTTGACAAGGTTCCGCATGGTAGGCTTCTTCAGTAGGTCAGAGGGCATGGGATCCAGGGAGGTTTGACTGTGTGGATTCAGAATTGGCTTGCCTATAGAAAGCAGAGGGTTGTGGTGGAGGGAGTGCATTCAGACTGGAAGGCTGTGACTAGTGGTGTCTCACAAGGATCAGTACTGGGACCTCCACTTTTCATGATATTTATTAATGACTTAGATGAGGGAGTAGAAGGGTGGGTTAGCAAGTTTGCAGACGATACTAAGGTCGGTGGTGTGGAGGGCTGTCGAAGCTTACAGAAGGATATTCATAGGATGCAGAGCTGGGCTGAGAAGTGGCAGATGGAGTTCAATCCGGAGAAGTGTGAGGTGGTACACTTCGGAAGGACAAACTCCAAGGCGGAGTACAAGGTTAATGGCAGGATTCTGGGTAGTGTGGAGGAGCAGAGGGATCTGGGGGTTCATATCCACAGATCACTGAAAGTTGCCTCACAGATGGATAGGGTAGTTAAGAAAGCTTATGGGATGTTAGCTTTCATAAGTCGTGGGATCGAGTTTAAGAGCCGCGAGGTAATGATGCAGCTCTACAAAACTCTGGTTAGACCACACTTGGAGAACTGTGTCCAGTTCTGGTCACCTCGTTATAGGAAGGATGTGAAAGCGTTGGAAAGGGTGCAGAGATTTACCAGGATGCTGCCTGGATTGGAGAGTATAGATTATGAGGAGAGACTAAGGGAGCTAGGGCTTTACTCTTTGGAAAGGAGGAGGATGTGAGGAGACATGATAGAGGTATACAAAATATTAAGAGGAATAGATAGAGTAAACAGCCAGCGCCTCTTTCCCAGGGCACAAATGCTCAATTCAAGAGGTCATTGCTTTAAAGTAATGGGTGGGAAGTTCAAGGGAGATATCAGAGGGAAGTTTTTCACCCAGAGAGTGGTTGGTGCATGGAATGTGCTGCCTGGGCTAGTGGTGGAGGCAGATACATTGGTCAAGTTCAAGAATTTGTTAGATAAGCATCTGGAGGAATTTAAAATAGAGGGAAATGTGGGAGGAAGGGGTTAGATAAGGGGTTAGGTGTGGTTTAAAGGTCGGCACAACATTGTGGGCTGAAGGGCCCATATTGTGCTGTATTGTTCTATGGTTCTATGGATTTTGGCATGCTGGCCTTCATCATTCATGGCATTGACTATAGAAGTTGGGATGTTATGTTGCAGTTGTACAAAACGTTGGTGAGGCCACATTTGGAATATTGTGTTCAGTTTTGGTCACCCTGAAATGGGAAAGATCCTATTATGCTGGAAAGAGTGCAGGGGAGATTTACACGGCTGTCACTGGGAACTGAGGGACTGAGTTATAGAGAGAGGTTGAGCAGGTTGGGACTCTTTTCATTGGAGTGTAGGAGAATGAAAGGTGTCAGAGTTATACAGCATGAAACAGACACTTCGGCCCAACTGGTCTATGCTGACCAAAATTTAAGCTAGTCCCATTTGCCAGCATTTGGCCCAGAACTTTCTAAACCTTTCCAATCTATGTACCTGTCGAACTGTCTTTTAAAAGTTGTTATTGTACCTGCCTCAATTACTTTCTCTGGTAGCTCATTCCACATACATACCATCCTTTTTGTAGAATAAGTTACCCCTCAAGTTCTTATTAAATCTTTCCTCTTGCACCTTAAACCTATGTCCTCTAGTTCTTGATTCCCCTTCCCTGGGAAAAAGACTGAGTGCATTCAGGTCATTTGTCAGTGACAATAAATCTGATGATGATTCTATGCACCTCATGATTTTATACACTTCTGCAAGATCACCTCCAAGGAATAAAGCCCTAGCTATATATAGGAAGCTATAACCCAGTCCCTCAAGTCCTGGCAACATCCTTGTAGATCTTTTCTGCACTCTTTTCAGCTTAATGACATCTTCCCTGTAACAGGGTGACCAAAACTGAACACAATACCTCCAAGTGCGGCCTCACCAGCGCCATGTACAATTGCACCATGACCTTCCAACTTTTATACTCAAGGCCCTGACTTATGCCCTAGACAATGTGTACACATCTTACCCCTCAGTGTGCCAAAAGCCTTCTTCACCACCCTGTCTACTTGTGACTCAACTTTCAATGAACCTTGTACTTATACTCCAAGGTTCCTCTGTTCAACCACATTCCTCAGGGCCCTGCCATTCACTGTGAAAGTCCTAGCTGGATTTGACTTTCCAATATGTAATACCTTGCACTTAACCAAATTAAGCTTCATTTGCCATTCTTCAGCCCACTTACTCAGCCGATCAAGATCCCCTGTAATTTTTGACAACCTTCTTCATTGCCCACTTTACCAGCTATTTTGGTGTAATCTGCAAATTTACTAACCACATCTTGTACATTCTTATCCAAATCATTGATATAGATGTCAAATAACAATGGGCCACCACCGACCCCTGAAGCACACCACTAGTCACAGGCCTCCAGTCTGAGAAACTACCTTCTACCATCACCCTCTGCTTTCTACCATCAAGCCAATTGTGTTTCCAATTAGCTAGCTCTCCCTGGATCCCATGTGATCTAACTTTCCTTAGCAGCCTACCATGTGGGACCTTATCTAAGGCCTTGCTGAAGTCCATATGGACCACATCTACTGCCCTGCCCTCATCGACCTTCTTGATCACAATATCAAAAAACTCCCACATGATCTCCCACATACAAAGCTGTGCTGACTATCCCTAATCAACTCTCGTCTTTCCAGATGTATATATACAGTATATCTTATCTCTCAGAATCATCTCCAGTAACTTACCTACCACAGAAGTTAGACTTAATGGTCTATAGTTCCCAGGTTTTTCTTTGCCACCCTTCTTTAACAATGGCACACAGGCTAATAAAGGGTAATCTTACAGAGGTGGATAAAATCATGAGGGGCATAGATAGGGTGAATGCACTCAGTCTTTTTCGCAGGGCCAGGGAATCAAGAAACAGACGGCATAGGTTTAAGGTGAGAGGGGTGAGATTTATTAGAAACCTGAGGGGCAACTTTTTCACCCAGAGGGTGGTCAGTATATGGAGTGAGCTGCCAGAAGAAGTGGTTGAGGCTGGTACATTACAACATTTAAAAGATACTTAGACAGGTTGTTGGATAAGAACTGTTTAGAGGGATATGGGCCAAACATGGGCAAATGGGACTTAGCTTAGATGGGAATCTTGGTTGGCATGGACCAGTTTGGCTGAAGGGTCTGTTTTTCTATGACCCTAACATTTAAGAGGCAGTTGGACACATGAAAGGCAGGGGATGGAGGGATATGGACTTTGTACAGGTAGATGGGATTAGTTAAATTGGCATCATGGTTGGCACAGACATGGTTAGCTGAAGGGCCTGTTGCTATACTGTTCAGTATTCCCCACTACAGAGGGAGACCTTAAACACATACTTCAAACAATGGAGAGAGAGAGAGCGAGGGTACCTGTCCCTAACTACAGAGAGAGGGTGTAGATAGCTATCCCAAACTAGAAAGAGATAGTGTAGGTACATGTCCCAAAAAGGGACAGGACTGAATGCTTAATATTCCAGGGATTCAATGTTTTAGAAAGGATGGAGGGCAGGAGTAAAAGAGGACGGGGAGTTGCACTGTTAATTAGGAACAACATCACAGCTGTACTTAGAGGGCTCATCCACTGAGTCTATATGGGTAGAACTCAAAAATAAGAAAGGTGCTACCACTCTGATGGGACTATACTGCAGACCCTCCAATAGCCACTGGGACATCAAGGAACAGATATGCAGGCAGATTAGGGAAAGGTTCAAACGCAACAGGGTTGGTGTTGTGGGTGACCAACTTCTCGAATATAGACTGGAACCTCCTTAGTGCAAGAGGTTTAGATGGGACAGATTTTGTTAGGTGCATTCAGGAGGGTTTCTTAAATCAGTATGTGGCTAGTCTAATGGGGGGAGGGGCCATACTGGACTTGGTGTTGGGAAATGAGCCTGGCCAGGTGCCTGACCTTTCAGTGGGAGAACAGTTAGGGAACAGTGATTATAACTCTAAGTTTTAAGACAGCTATAGATAAAGATAAGTGTGGACCTTGCTTGAGAAGATTAAAGTGGAGCAGGGAAAATTACGAGAGTATTATGCAGAAATAAGGGAGAGTTGATTGGGAACAGCTGTTTTTGGGCAAGTCCACATCTGACATGTGGAGGGTGTTTAAAGACCAACTGCAGAGAGCACAGGACAGGTATGTTCCAGTAAGAAGGAAGGACAAGGATGGCAAAGTAAGGGAACCTTGGATGACAAGAGAGGTGGTGAATTTCATAAGAAGGAGGAAGCATATGTAAGGTTTAGGAAGCTAAAATCAAATGGAGCCCTTGAGGATTATAAAGAAGCTAGAAAAGAAGGGAATTGGGAGAGCCAGGAGGGGCCATGAAAAGTCCTTGGTAAGTAGGATTAAAAAGAATCCCAAGGCATTTTATACATACATAAGAGCAAGAGGATAACCAGGGAGAGGGTAGGACCACTCAAGGATAAAGGAGGGAACATGCGCTTGGAGGCAGAGGATGTAGGCGAGGTTCTAAATGAGCACTTTGTGTCAGTGTTTACCAAGGAGAAGGTTGTGGAGGATTGTGTGATCAGTGTGGAGCGTGCTAATATATTGGGGCATTTTGAGATAAAGGAGGAGGTAGTGTTGGGTTTCTAAAAGGATATAGAGGTGGATAAATCCCCACGGCCTGATGGCAGAAACCAGAGGTCATTGAAAGAGGCAGGAGGTGAGATTGCCTGGGCCTTGACCAAGATTTTCATGTCTTCTCTAGCCACAGACAAGGTCCTGGAGGACTGATAAATAGCGAAAGGGGTCCAGAGGGAGACAACAGATGGGATTCATAATTGGCTCAGTGGTAGGAAGCAGAGGGTGCTGGTCGAGGGTTGTTTCTTAGACAGGAGGCTTGTGCCTAGTGGTGTGCCAAAGGGATCAGTGCTGGGACCTTTGTTTGTAATTTATTAAAATGATTTGGATGTGAATGTACAAGACGTGGTTATTAAGTTTGTGGATGATACTAAAATTGGTGTTGCAGATAGTGTAGAAGGTTATGAAAAATTACAGGGGGATCTTGATTAGCTTTCAATCCAGGTAAATGTGAGGTATTGCATTTTGGGAGATCAAACCAGGGTAAGACTGGTACAGTGAACGGTAGAGCCCTGAGGTGTGTTATGGAACAGAGGGACTGAGGAGTGCAAGTGCAATGTTCGCTAAAAGTGGTGTCACAGGTAAGTAGGGTGGTGAAGAAGGCATTTGGCATGCTGTCATCAGTCAGGGCATTGACTATAGGAATTGGGAAGTAATTCTGTTGTTATACAAGACATTGGTGAGGCTGCACTTGGAGTATTATACAGTTTTGGCACCCTGTTATAGGAATGTTATTAAACTAGAAAGAGTGCAGAAAATATTTACTAGGACGTTGCCTGGACTTGGGGTCCTGAGTTACAAGGAGAGGTTGCATAGACTAGGTCTTGATTCACTGGAACAATAAAGAGGAATTAACAGAGGTCAGAGATTTAAAGGGGACATCAGGGGCAGCATCTTCATGCAAAGGGTGGTGTGTATTGGAATGAGCTGCCAGAAATAGTGGTTGAGGCAGGTTGAACCATTAACAGCCATCTCGATAAGTACATGGATAGGAGGGGTTGAGAGGGCTGTGGGCCAAATGCAGGCAGGTGGAACTAACACAGTTGCCGGGGACGATTTGGGCTAAAGGGTCTGTTTCCATGCTGTTGTTCCACTATTCTCGAAGGGAAATAGGGATAATCCTGGAAACTAAAGATCAGTGAGCATCATGTAAGTGGCAGGGAAGTTGCTTGAGAGGATTCTTAGGGAAAGGATTTGAGCATTTGGAAAACCATAGCCTAATTAGAGACAGTCAGCATGGCTTTGTGTGGGGCAAGTCGTGTCTTACTAACTTAAGTTTTTTTGAGGAGGTGATGAAGGTGATTCATGAAGGTAGAGCTGTGAATGTTGTCTACATGGATTTTAGTAAGGTGCTTGACAAGGTCCCTCATGGGAGGCTCATCCAGATGATTAAGATGCATGGGATCCATGGTGAATTGGCTGGTTGGATTCAGAATTGGCTTGCCCATAGAAACCAGAGGGTAGTGGTCAATGGAACTTATTCTGGAAGTTTGTGACTTGTGCTGTTCCGCAGGGATCCATAATGGGACCTCTGCTGTTTGTGATATATATGAATGACCTGGATGAAAATGCAGATGGGTGGGTAAGTTCACAGACAATACAAAGATTGGTGTTGTGGATAGTGCAGAAGATTGCCAAAGGATACAGCAGTATATAGATGCAGATATGGGCAGAGAAATGGCAGATGGAGTTTAATCCAGTCAAATGTGAGATGTTGGACTTTGGCACATCAAATGTAAAGAGACAGTACACTGTGAATGGCAGGACCCTTAACAGGGTTGATGTACAGAGGGATCTTGGGGTCCAAGTCCAAAGGTCCCTGACAATGGCTGCACTAGTGTATGGCATGTTTGCCTTTATTGAGGCACTGAGTAGGGAAGTTATGTAGCAGCTTTCTAAACTTGAGTTTGGCTGCATATGGAGTATTGCATTCTGTTCTGGTCACCACATTATATGAAGAATGTGGAAGCTTTGAAGAGGGTGCAGAAGAGGTTTACCAGGATGCAGCCTGGATTAGAGGGCATGTGCTATAAGGATAGGTTGGATAAAATTGAGTTTTCTTCTTTGGAGCAGCAGAGGCTTAGGGGAGACCTGATAGAAGTTTATAAAGATTATGAGAGGTACAGATAGAATAGACAGCCAGTGTCTTTCTCCCAGGGTCAAAATATCTAATACTAGAGGCTATTCATTTAAGGTGAGAGGGGTAAGTTCAAAGGAGATGTATAGGGCAAGATTTTTTTAAACAGAGAGAGTGGTGGGTGCCTGAAATGCACCAACAGGGGTGGTGGTGGAGGCAAATACAATGGGTACTCTTAGATAGGCACATGAATGTGATGAGAATGGAGGGATATGGACATTATGGAGGCAGAAGGGATTAGTTTAGTTAGGTATTTACTGACAATATAAATTAATTTGGCACAATATCGTGGGCTGAAGGACCTGTTCCTGTGCTGTACTGTTCTATATGTTCTAAGTAGAGAGAGAGAGTGTAGGTACATGTCCCTAACTACTGAAACAGTGTAGGTACATGTCTCTAACTAATAGAGTGTGTAGGTACACATCCCTAGCGACTGTGACAGTGCAGCTACACGTCCCTAACTACAGAGAGCGCTCAGGTACATGTCCTGAACTACCAACAGTGCAGGTACAAGTCCTTAATGATGGAGACAGTATAGTACATGTTCCTAAGTACAGAGAAATTGTTGGTACATGTCCCTCACAATAGAGACAGGGTAGGTACATATCCTTAACTACAGAGACAGTGTAGGTACATATCCCCAACTACAGAGTGTAGGTACATGTTCCTACATACAGAGACAGTTTAGGTACATGTCCCTAATTACAGGGAGAGTGCAGGTACATATCCCTAACTACAGTGAGTGTGTAGGTATGTGTACATAACTATAGGTACATTGTAGGTACAGGTTTCTAACTCCAGAGAGAATGTAGATACATGTCCCTAACTTCAGAGAGAGTATAGGTAGTTGTCCCAAACTACAGTGACACTGTAGGTAAGTGTCCCTAACTAGAGACAGTGCAGATAAGTCTCTAACTACAGAGAGGGTGTTGGTACGTGTCCTAGCTACAGAGAGTGCATCAGTACAATGTCCCAAACTACAGACAGTGTTGGTACATGTCCCAAACTAGAGACAGTGCAGAGACATATCCCTAACTACAGAGTGTAGGTATGTGTACATAACTACAGTGACAGTGTAGGTACAGGTACATAACTTCAGAGAGAATGTAGGTAGATATCCCTAACTTGAGAGTGTGTCGGTTGTGTCCCAAACTACAAAGACAATGTAGGTAAGTGTCCCTAACTCCAGAGAGAATGTAGGTACCTGTCACTAACAAGAGAGACTGGAGGGACAGGTTCCTATCTACAGTGACAGTGTAGGGACTTCTCTACTATAGAGAGTGTAGACACATGTCCCAGACTACAGTGACAGTGTAGGTACATGTTCCAACTACAGAGAAAATGTAGGAACATATCCCTAACTAAGGAAACTGTGTAGGTACATGTACTCACACTGTCTGTAGTTAGGGACATGTCCCTCATAACAGAGGGAATGTAGGTACATATCCCCAACTACAGAGTGCATGTGTTGGTGTCATGGTCAGTACAATCATTATGGACTGAAGGGCCTGTTCCTGTGCTTTTCCACTATATGTTCTATCCTTTACGTATGTGTCCTTTACTACCTTGCCTTTTGGAGTTGTGATAGTACCCCATGTTCATTAAGTACCTCTCTCCTTGTCTCCCTCCCATAGGTTTGTGAATCTCCTTGAGGACCTACACTCAGTGAGTAGCAGTGTTTTCATGGTGTTCCTGGGTATCACTGTGGGGAATGAGTGTGAATTCTGTGTCTGTGGGTGCTGATCGATGTGAGCTATGGACCTTCAAACTGATGTTACTACGGTTCTTCAGATATTAGGATGAGAATGAACTGCAGGAAACAGCTTCTAAAGAAGAATCCACATCAAAGTACTTGACCCATTCCCCTAGCTTCTTAACCTGCTGCTGAGACTGTTTGATCCAAGACCCTGATTTGTTTGTCAGAGAGTCATAAATTCATACAGCATAGTAACAGGCCTTTTGGACCAAGTGTTCCATGCTAAGATTCCCATCTAAGCTAGTCCCTCTTGCCCACATTTGGCCCATATCCCTCTCAACTTTTCCTATCCATATACTTGTCCAAATGACTTTTGAATGTTGTTATTGTACCTTCCACACCCACTTCCTCTGGCAGTTTGTTCCACATCACCCTTGTTACATATCACCCTCTGCATGAAGAAGTTGCCCCTCAGATCCCTTTTAATTATTTTTCCTCTCACTTTAAACCTATACTCTCTAGTTTTTGGTTCCCTCTCCTTGGGAAAGAGTTCACCATGTCTATGCCCATCATGATTTTATGCACCTCTATATGGTAATCCCTCAATCTCCAAAACGCCAAGGAAAAAAGTCCTGGCCTGCCCAACCTTTCCCTATAAACTAAGGCCCTCAAATCCTGGCGGTATTTTGAAGAGGTTACCAAAAGGGTAAATGATGATAGCGCAGTGGATGTTGTCCATGTGGACTTTAGCAAGGCCTTCGACAAGGTCCTACATGGTAGGCTGGTCTGGAGGGTTAGGTCCCATGGAATCCAGGGACAGCTAGTTAGGTGGATTCAAAATAGGTTTGGAGGTGGGAAGCAGGTGGTGGTGGTTGAAGGTTGTTTCTCAGAATAGAGGCTGATGACTAGTGGTGCACCGCAGGGGTTGGTGTTGGGACCCTTGTTATTTGTTATTTATATAAATGATTTGGGTGTGAATAAACAAGGCTTTATCAGGATGTTTGTGGACAACACAAAATTAGGTGGTTTTGTTGATAGTGAAGAAGGTTATTGTAGATTACAGGGGGATCTTGATCAGTTAGGGAAGTGGGCAGAGGAGTGGCAAATGGTTTTCAATACAGATAAGTGAGAGTTGATGCATTTTGGAAAGTCAAACCAGTGTAGGACATATACTATGAAAAATATGGCACTAGGAAGTATGATGGAAGAGAGGGACCTAGGAGTACAAATGCAGCATTTGTTGAAAGTGGCATCATAGGTAGACAAGGTGTGAAAAGGGCTTTTAGCACACTGGCCTTCATCAGTCAGAGAAATGAGTATAGGGATTGGGACATTATACTGCAGTTGTTTAAGTAGTTGGTGAGGCTGCCTTGGAGTATTGTGTACAGTTTTGGTCACCGTTTTTGGAAAGATGTGGTTAAACTAGAAAGAGTGCAGAGAAGATTTATGAGGATGTTGCCAGGAATAGAGGGCCCGAGTTACAGGGAGAGGTTGGCCAGGCTAGGTCTTTATTCCTTGTAACTTAGGAGAATGAGGGGTGATCTTATAGAAGTGTTTAAAGTTATGAGAGGCATAGATAAGGTGGATGGTAAGTCTTTTCCCCTGGGGAATCCAAAATTAGGGGGCATAGGTTTAGGGTGAGAGGGGAAAGATTTAAAAGAAACCTGAGGGGCAACTTCTTCATGCAGACAGTGGTGAGTATATGGAATGAGCTGCCAAAGTGGTTGACGCAGATACAATAGTATCATTTAAGAAGCTCTTGGATAGGTACATGGAGGGGAGGGGCTTGGAGCGATATGGGCCAAACACAGGAAATTGGGACTAGCTGGGTGGGCACTGTGGTTGGCAATGGAGTGGTTGGGCCAAAGGGCCTGTATCTAAGCTGTATTGCTCTATGACTCTTATAATATTCTTATATCTTCTTTGCACTCAGTCTTGCTGAATAATGCCTTTCCTATGACAGGGCAACCAAAACTGTGGCCTCACCAACATCCTGTACAACAGTCTGTAACCAGCCACAGGATTCTGCAGCTCTGATTCCTTGACCCCACCAGGTGAATGGGGAGCAGTTGTAGGGGTAGTGGGTCAAGATGGGAGTTGTGTGATTGGATAAGGCCAGGCCCAGAGGTGGGGGTGATGCAGGAGAATATAAGCCATTTATGGGATGCCACATGTCATGTTTGAGTTTTAGTTTGGGACTTCTGTTTCAACAGAACTTCAGAGAAGTGGTCACAAGGATTGTTGGTGGCAATGCACAGCCCGTGGTCAACCAGGAAGGAATGACTCACACCCTGCACTATGTCAATGAGTTGCATACACTTCACCAGGGGATACTGAAAGAGCTGGAGCGAAGCACCCTGGAATGGTACCTGTGTGACATTTTCAATCCAAGGGGAGCTGGTTGCTGGGTGTGGTTTGAGGCAGGTTCAAGACTGCTGGGCAGTATTCTGGGAGATCACAGCCAAGGAATCATTCTTCTGAACCTACGACCTCCTAAGTCATTCCTGGAAACTCTTCTCCTCAGCCAGTCTCTCGGGATTGAAGATAACTTGCTTCCACTCCTGTCCTGTGGGTTCTGAGGTGGTTGATGAGAGCAGTGTGGGACCCATTGATGCTGCCACAGTTGGGCCAGAGAAGTCTGCCCCACGGTAGGGACCTAGGGGTGATGGAAGGTACAAAGTCAAGGTCAGTCAAATCTTTGTCCCTTAGGTCAGTCTCTGGATGCTCTCAATCTGGAAATGACTAAGGAGGTCACAGGGTTGGAAGTAAAATTCATTGTCCATGATCATTGTCCATGGGAGAGGTCTGGAGGGTTATGGACTGGGTGCAGGTAAATGGGACTAGCGCAAAGGTTTTGGCACAGACTAGAAGGGCCAAATGGCCTGTTTTGTGCTGTAGTGTTCTATGATCAAGGGTTGAAGGAGTGTTCAGGCATTTGGGGGTGAAGGTTCATCAACTGAGGTGTTGCGGGGGGGGGGGGGGGGGGAGGTTTAAGTCTGGGTGGGGTTGGGAGCAGTGAGGGAAGGCCCAGGCTGGGGAGGGTTGGGTCAGATCAAGGAGTAGGCCTGATGGGCAATGGGGGAGGGTCTGGGGGAGGTTGAGGTGATTGGGTGGATGAAATGGAATTTGAATAGGAGAGTTGTACAGACAGCTCTGGGTGTCCTTGTACACTGGTCACTAAGAGCAAGCAGTGAAGGCGGCACATGGTAATGAACCCAGAAGCAGGGATGTCTCCACAGCTGGAGTGTGAGGGTTGGTCTCCTTCCTGGATCAAGGATGTTGTTGCCATGGAGACAGTGCCATGAGGATTGACTGATTCCTGGGACAGTGAATGAGGAGAGGTTACATAGAAACAAAACAAACTACAGCACAATTCAGGCCCTTCAGCCCACAAAGCTGTGCCAAACTTGTCCCTACCCTAGAAATTACTAGGCTTACCCATAACCCTCTTTTATTCAGCTCCACGTACCTATCCAACAGTCTCTTAAAAGACCCTATCGTATCCACCTCCACCATTGCCAGCAGCCCATTCCACGCATTCACCACTGAGTTAAAAAAAACTTACCCCTGACATCTCCTCTATACCTACTCCCCAGCACCTTAAACCTGTCCTCTTGTGGCCACCATTTCAGCCCTGGGGAAAAGCCTCTGACTATCTACCCGATCAATACCTCTCATCATCTTATATACCTCTATCAGGTCCTCCCCCATCCTCTGTCACTCCAAGGAGAAAAGGCCAAGTTCCCTCAACCTGCTTTCATAAGGCATGCTCCACATTCCAGGCAGCATCCTTGTAAATCTCCTCTGCACCCTTTCTAAGGCTTCCACATCCTTCCTGTAGTGAGGCAACCAGAACTGAGCACAGTACTCCAAGTGGGGTCTGACCAGGGACCCATATAGCTGCAACAATACCTCATGGCTCCTAAATTCAGTTCCGATTGATGAAGGACAATACACCATATGCCTTCTTAACCAGAGTCAACCTGCGCAGCCACTAAGCGTCCTATGGACTTGGACCTCAAGATCCCTGATGCTCCACACTGCCAAGAGTCCTACCATTAATACTATATTCTGCCATCATATTTGACCTACCAAAATGAACCACTTCACACTGATCTGGGTTGAACTCCATCTGCTACTTCTCAGCCCAACTTTGCATCCTATGTCCCTCTGTAACCTCTGACAGCCCTCCAAACTATCCACAACACCCCCAACATTTGTCTCATCTACAAACTTACTAACCCCACCCCTCCGCTTCATCTAGGTCATTTATAAAAATTACAAAGAGCAAGAGTCCCAGTACAGATCCCTGAGGTACACCACTGGTCGCCAACCTCCACGCAGAATACGACCCTTCAACAACCACTCTTTGCCTTCTGTGGGCCAGCCAGTTCTGGTTCCACACTGCAATGTCCCCTTGGATCCCATGCCTCCTTACTTTCTCAATAAGCCTTGCATGGGGTACCTTATCAAATGCTTTGCTGAAATCCATATACTCTACATCTACTGCTCTCCCTACAGCGATGTGTTTAGCCACATCCTCAAAAAAATTCCATCAGGCTCGTAAGGCAGGACCTGCCCTTGACAAAGCCATGCTGACTATTCCTAATCATATTATACCTCTCCAAATGTTCATAAATCCTGCCTCTCAGGATCTGCTCCATTAGCTTACCAACCACTGAGGTAAGACTCATTGGTCTATAATTCACTGGGCTATCCCTACTCCCTTTCTTGAATAAGGGAACAACATTTGCAACCCACCAATCTTCCGGAACCTCTCCCATCTCCATCGATGACGCAAAGATCATCGTCAGAGGCTCTGCAATCTCTTCCCTCACCTCCCACAGCAGCCTGGGGTACATCGCATCCGGTCCCGGCGACTTATCCAACTTGATGCTTTCCAAAAGTTTCAGCACCTCCTCTTTTCTAATGTCTACAAGCTCAAGCTTTTCAGCCCACTACAAGTCCTCACTATAATCCCTCAGATCTTTTTCCATAGTGAATACTGAAGTATTCATTAAGTACCTCTGCCATTTCTTCCAGATCCATACACACTTTCCCACTGCTGCACTTGATAGGCCCTATTCTTTTGCATCTTATCCTCTTGTTCTTCACATACTCATATAATGCCTTGGGGTTTTCCTTAATCCTGCCCACCAAGGCCTTCTCATGCCCACTTCTGGCTCTCCTAATCTCAAGCTCCTTCCTATTAGCCTTGTACTCTTCCAGATCTCTAACATTACCTAGCTCTCTGTACCTTTTGTAAGCTTTTCTTTTCCTCTAGATTTATTATAGCCTTTGTACACCACAATTCCTGTATCCTCTCATGACTCCCGTCTCATTGGAACATGCCTATGCAGAACTCCACACAAATATCCCCTGAATATTTACCATATTTCTTCTGTACTTTTCCCAGAGAACATCTGTTCCCAATGTAATCTTCCAATTTCCTGCCTGAGAGCCTCATAATTCCCTTTACTCCAAGTAAAGGGCTTTCTAGTCTCTGTTCCTGTCTCTCTCCAGCGCTAACGTAAAAGGAGATAGAATTATGATCACTATCACCAAAATGTTCACCCACAGAGATCTGACACCTGACCAGGTTATTTCCCAATACCAAATCAAGCACAGCCTTATAGCTGTGTATATAATATATGTGTGTATATAAGAGCCTTATAGCTCTTGTAGGCTTATCTGTATATTGTGTCAAGAATCCTTCCTGAACACACTTAAACCCCTCACTGTCTGGAGATGCCAATTGATGTTTGGGAAATTAAAATCCCCATCACAACTCTTTTGTTCAACTCTCTTGGGTCAAGCCTGCATTTACTTGTCAAGAAGGATGAGAGGAGCTCTCACTGACAGAACTTGGCAGGGAGGATGGAAGGGATTCCTTCACTCAGTGTGGCCAACATTTGCAGTGGTCTGAGAAACCATGGTCCCCCAGTCACTGAATAAACTAAAAGAGGTCAATAGATTGCTGGGTGCAGAAAGGAAAAACAGAAATCTGATGCTGAGACAGAGGATCAGCCATGTTTATGTTGAACAGCAGATCAGGCTCCAAGGGGCTGTAGTAGATGATATGGCTCTTCCTAGGCTTCCATGTTTTGGAGACAGGTGATCTCAGGAGTTTGGGATGTTGGAAGTTGCCTTGGGATGTTGAAGTTGTTCTGGAGTGCTGCGAGTGAGGAGCTCTCTGACTGGGTTACTGAGATGGATGAACAGGGAACATATCTGTCTGACTGGCCTCTGTCTGTTGTTGCCAGGAATCAGACTGGGCTGACTTTGGGTCACGCAATGTCAGTGTATGGACCCAGATTGAACATGTACTTCAGTTATATCGAGCAGTTTGACAGCAGCATCACCTTCCTGGAAGAATGCTGCTGGAAGGCACCTAGAATCTCCACTGCTCCCCACCAGTCCGAGGTAACTTTCTACTAATTATCTTCACTCAAATCCTGACAAATGGGAACTATATTTACAGATTTAACAACCCATGGTCCCCTCCCCTCTTGGCTCCTGTGCCACTTCTGGGCCCTGCCAGACAGATAATAAATGTTATTTCATCAAATGCTACCACCTCACACCTAGTGGCATTAAATCCCATTTCAGTGGTTTACCCCTCTACTCAACTTCTCCAAAATTTCAACTTCCTTTTACCTTCCAAAGAGCTGTGGGGACCGGTGGACCCTCAGTGGCCCTGTGGGGATTGACAGCATTCATTCATATGAGATGTGTTGTACTTGCCCGAGGATTGTTAGAACATAGAACACTAGAGCACAGTACAGGCCCTTCAGCCCACAATTGTGCCAAAAGTTATCCTGCTCCAAGATCTATCTAACCCTTCCCTCCCACATAGCCCCCTATTTTTCCATCATGCGTCTAAGTCTCTTAAATGTCCCTAATGTATCTGCCAATGAAGGTCAACACTCCAGATGCCTTCTTAACAACCCTATCGACCTGCGTGGCAACCGAGGGATCTATGGATGTGGACCCCAAGATCCCTCTGTTCCTCCACACTGCTAAGAGTCTTGCCATTAACCTTGTATTCTGCCTTCAAATTTGATCTCCCAAAGTGTATCACTTCGCACTTATCCAGATTGACCTCCATCTGCCACTTGTCAGCCCAGCTCTGCATTCTACATCTGCATTCTGCATCCTGTTGTAATCTACAGCAACCTTCTACACTATCCACAACACCACCAACCTTGGTATCATCAAACTTACTAACCCACCCTTCCACATCCTCATCCAAGTCATTTATAAAAATCAAAGAGCAAGGGTCCCAGAACAGATTCCTGCAGAATACCACTGGTCACCAACCACCAGGCAGAATACATTCCATCTACCACCACCCTGTCTTCTCTGGGTGAGCCAATTCTGAATCCACACAGCCAAGTTTCCTTGGATCCTATGCCTCCTGCTTTTCTGAACAAGCCTTCCATGAGGAAGCTTATCAAACACCTTACTAAATCCCATGTACACCACATCCACTGCTCTACCTTCATCAATGTGCTTTGTCACATCCTCAAAGAATTCAATTAGGCGCGTGAGGCATGACCTGCCCTCACAAAGCTATGCTGACTGTCCCTAATCAGCCTATGCTTCTCTAAATGCCCATAAATCCTGCAAGAATCTTCTCCAGTAATTTGCCCACCACTGAAGTAAAACTCACTAGTCTACAATTCCCAGGGTAATCCCTACTTCCTTTCTTAAGCAAGGGAACAACATTTGCCACCCTCCAATCATCTGGCACTACTCCTGTGGCCAGTGGGGATGCAACGATTGTCACTAAAGGTGCAGCAATCTCTTCCCTCGCTTCCCATAATAATCTTGGATATATCCTGTCCGGCCCCAGTGACTTACCTATCCTAATGTTTTTCAATAGTTCCAGTACATCCTCTTTCCTCACATCAACATGCCCTAGCGTATCAGTCTGTTGTACACCATCCTCACAAACATCAAGGTCTCTCTGGTGAATACCAAAGCAAAAGTATTCTCTTCCAACTCCAGGCACATTTCCTCTTTCATCCCTGATCAGTCCTACCCTCACTCTAGTCATCTTCTTATTCTTCACATGTGCAGAATGCCTTGGGGTTTTCCATGATCCTACTAGCCAAGGACTTCTCATGCCCCTTTCTAGCTTCCTAAGTCCATTCTTAAGTTCCCTCCTGGCTACCTTGTAACTCTCCAGAGCCCTGTCTGATCCATGCTCTCTAAACCTCAGGTAAGCTTCTTTCTTCCTCTTGACAAGATATTCTACATCTCGTGTCATCCACAGTTCCTTCACTCTACCATCCTTACCCTGCCTCAATGGGACAAACCTTTCCAGAACCCCATGCAAGTATTCCTTAAACAACCTCCACATTTCCACTGTGCACTTCCAAGAACATCTGTTCCCAATTTACACTCCCAAGTTCCTGCCTAATAGCATAATTCCCCCTCCCCCAGTTAAATACTTTTCCATATCATCTGCACCTATCCCTCTCCAAGGCTATGGTAAAGGTCAAGGAGTTATGGTCACTATCTCCAAAATGCTCTCCCACTGAGATCTGAAACCTGATCAGGCTCATTGCCTAGTACCAGGTCCAGTACAGCCTCTCTAGTCAGCCTGTCCACATACTGTGTCAGGACTCCTTCCTGGATACACTGAACAAACTCCATCCCATCTATCCCCTTTACACTAAGGAGGTGCCAATCAATATCAGGGAAGTTGAAATCACCCATGACAACAACCCTGTTATTTCTGCACCTCTCCAAAATCTGCCTCCCAATCTACTCCTCAGCATCTCTGCTGCTATTGGGGGTGGGGGGTGGTGGTCTGTAGAATACTCCTAGTAGATTGATCACTCTGTTTCTGACTTCCACCCACACTGACTCAGTGGATGATTCCTCCAGGACATCATCCCCTTCTACAGCTGTGACACTGTCTCTGATCAGCAAAGCCACTCCCCCACCTCTTACCTCCACCCATCCTTTTTGAAACATCTAAACCCCAGAATATCCTGCAGTCATTCCTGCCCTTGCGACAGCCAAGTCTCTGTAAGTGGCCACCACATCATAGTTCCATGTACTCACCCACACTAAGTTCATCAGCCTTGTTCCTGATATTTTTCACATTAAAGTAAACACACGTCAACCCATCCAACTGACTGCAATTTTGCCCTTTCAACTGCCTATCCTTCCTCAGTCTTTCTACACTCTGCAGTAAATGAATCAAGCTCTGACCTATCACTCTGGTTCCCATCCCCCTGCCAAACTAGTTTAAACCCTCCCCAACAGTTCTAGCAAACCTGCTCGCAAGAACATTGGTCCCCCTCCAGTTCAGGTGTAACCCATCCCTTTTGTACAGGTCATACCTTCCCCAGAAGAGATCCCAATGATCAACAAATCTGAAACCCTGCCCCCACACCAGTTTCTCAGCCACACATTCATTTGCCAAATCATCCTATTCTTACCCTCACTGGCACATGACACAGGCAGCAATCCAGAGATTACTACCCTTGAGGTCCTGCTTTTCAGCTTCCTACCTAATTCCCTATATTCCCTCTTCAGGACCTCATCTCTTTTCCTAGCTATGTCATTGGTACCATGACCTCTGGCTGTTCACTCTCCCCCTTCAGAATGCTGTGGACTCGATCCGAGACATCCCTGACCCTGGCACCAAGGAGGCAACATACCATCTGGGAGTCTCCTTCACACCCACAGAATCTCCTGTCTACCCCCCTTACTATGGAATCCCCTATCACTACCACTCTCCTCTTCTCCCCCCTTCCCTTTTGCACCACACCACCAGGCTCAGTGCCAGAGACCTGGTCACTGCAGCTTTCCTATGGTAGGCCATCCCCCCAACAGTATCCAAAGCAGTATACCTGTTTATTGAGGGGAACAGCCACAGGGCACTCTGCACTACCTACCTATTCTCCTGATAGTCACCCAGCTACTTGCCTCCTGCAGCTTTGGAGTGACTGCCTCCCTGTAGATCTTGTCTTTGTACTCCTCGGTATCCCATAGCAGCCAAAGGTCATCTAGCTGCAGTTCCAGTTCCCTCACACAGTCTGTAATGAGCTGCAGTTCCAGTTCCCTCACACAGTCTGTAATGAGCTGCAGCTGGATGCACCTTGTGCAGATGGAGGCATCAGGGAGACTGGATGTCTCCCAGTACTCCCACATCTCACAAGCTGAGCACACCACTGACTCTGGGGCCAGTCTTACTACTCTGCACTACAGGGACAAAGCCTCAGCTCCCCACTCCAACACTAGCCCACTACAAATAATAGCTACTCCCAAAGTGGCTGCTCCACTTACCTTTATTTGCTGCTGTTGATAAGCCAATCAGCAGGTAACACTTTGCAAATGTGCCTCGTTTAGACTCACCAGCTCAGGCACAGAGACTCACCTCTTTTCAAAGGTCCCACTCCAAATCTCACTCCAACTCACGACTCTGCAAGTTGTGCTGTTTCTGTATGTCTGTGAATGTCTTCCTGAGGGTGTGTAGCTGTGATTAAAGAGTAGAAAAACAAGTGCTGCTGTCACTGAATCTTGTGGAAATGTGAGTGTGTCTGTCTGGGAGTGAAGCCTTCTCCTCAGGACAATGTAGGTACACGTCCCCCAATCAAGGTGCGTATCTGAGCATTGCTCCACTGTCCCAGAAGAAATCTCAATGGTCCAGGAACATGAATTCAGGAACTCCTACACCAGCTCCTCAACCATACATTCACCTGCCCCATCCTCCCATTCCTATCATAACTAGCACGTGACATCCAGAGCTTACAATCCTTGAAGATCCTGCTTTTTATCCTTCTGCCTAACTCCCCACATTCACTCAGCATGATCCCATCGTGTTTTCTACCAATGTGCACCATGACCTCTGGCTGTTCACCCTCCCCCTTGAGAATGTTCTGCAATTTCTTGGAGACATCATTGACACCGGCACCTAGAGTCTCATTAAAGGCCACAGGATCTCCTGTCTGCCCCCCTGACTATCAAGTCTCCTGTTACTACAGCTATTCTTGTCTCCACTCTTCCCTGTTGTACTTCAGAGCTCTCCTCTGAAAGGCCATGCCCCCGCCCCCTCAACAGAATACAAAAGAATGTACTTGTTCATGAGGTGAGTGGCCACAGGGGAACCCTGTACTGTCTGCCTGCTCCCTCTACCTTTCCTGGTGGTCATCCAACTACCTGCTGCCTGGACCCACAGGGTGACCACCTCACTAAAGCTCCTGTCCATGATGCTCTCAGTGTCACAGATGCTCCTGAGTGAGTCCACTCACAGCTCCACCTGCTTGATGTGGTCAGTCAGGAGCTGCAGTTGTACTCACTTCCCATAGGTATAGTCACCAGGGATACTGGAAATTTCCCTGATCTCCCACATCCTGCAGGAGGAGTATGCAACTGCCCTGACTACCATCTCTAAAGCATCAAGACTACTGAGGGAAGTAAAGTCTCCCACCTTACCCTCGCATTGGCCCTGGGACAAAGCCATAAGACCATAAGACAAAGGAGCAGAAGTCAGCTATTCGGCCCATCGAGTCTGCTTCGCCATTCTATCATGAGCTGATCCATTCTCCCATTTAGCCCCACTCCCTGCCTTCTCACCATAACCTACCAATGGCTACTCAGCCTGGCTATAGCCAGCCTTCTCACCATAACCACCCTGGCTACTCAGATACCTACCAATCTCTGCCTTAAATACACCCAATGACTTTGCTTCCACAGCCGCCCATGGAAACAAATTCCACAGATTCTCTGGCTAAAGGAATTTCTCTGCATGTCTGTTCTGAATGGGCGCCCTTCAATCCTGAAGTCATGCCCTCTTGTACTAGACTCCCCTACCATGGGAAACAACTTTGCCACATCTACTCTGTCCAGGCCTTTTAACATTCGAAATGTTTCTATGAGGTCCCCCCTCATTCTTCTGAACTCCAAGGAGTACAGCCCAAGAGCCATCAAACGTTCCTCATATGTTAGCCCTCTCGTTCCTGGAATCATTCTAGTGAATCTTCTCTGAAACCTCTCCAACATCCTTTCTTAAATAAGGAGCCCAAAACTGCACACAGTACTCCAAGTGAGGTCTTACCAATGCCTTATAGAGCCTCAACATCACATCCCTGCTCTTATATTCAATTCCTCTGGAAATGAATGCCAACATTGCATTTGCCTTCTTCACCACCGACTCAACCTGGAGGTTAACTTTTAGGGTATCCTGCACGAGGACTCCCAAGTCCCTTTGCATCTCTGAATTTTGAATTTTCTCTCCATTTAAATAATAGTCTGCCCGTTTAGTTCTTCTACTAAAGTGCACGACCATATATTTTCCAACATTGTATTTCATTTGCCACTTCTTTGCCCACTCTCCTAGTCTATCCAAATCTCTCTGCAGACTCTCCAGTTCCTCAACACTACCTGTCCCTCCACCTATCTTTGTATCATCGGCAAACTTAGCCACAAAGCCATTTATTCCATAATCCAAATTGTTGATATACAACATAAAAAGAAGCAGCCCCAACATGGACCCCTGTGGAACACCACTGGTAACCAGCAGCCAACCAGAATGGGATCCCTTTATTCCACTCTCTGTTTCCTGCCAATCAGCCAATGCTCTATCCATGCTCGTAACTTTCCTGTAATCCCATGGGTTCTTATCTCGTTTAGCAGCCTCATGTGCGGCACCTTGTCAAAGGCCTTCTGAAAATCCAAATACACAACATCCACTGCATCTCCTTTGTCTAGCCTGCTTGTAATTTCCTCAAAAAATTGCAATAGGTTTGTCAGGCAAGATTTTCCTTTAAGGAAACCATGCTGAGTTCAGCCTATCTTGTCATGTGCCTCCAGGTACTCCGAAACCTCATCCTTGACAATTGTCTCGAACAACTTTCCAACCACCGATGTCATGCTAACAGGCCTATAATTTCCTTTTTGCTATCTCGCACCCTTCTTAAATAGAGGAGTGATGTTTGCAATTTTCCAGTCCTCCGGAACCACGCCAGAATCTATTGATTCTTGAAAGAACATTACTAAAGCCTCTGCAATCTCTACAGCTACTTCCTTCAGAACACGAGGGTGCATTCCATCTGGTCCAGGAGATTTATCTACCCTTAGACCATTCAGCTTCCTGAGTACCTGCTCTGTTGTAATTGTGACTGCACACATTGACACCCTTGAGTGTCTGATATACTGCTGATGTCTTCCTCAGTGAAGACTGATGCAAAATACTCATTCAGTTTCTCTGCCATCTTCTTGTCTCACATTACAATTTTTCCAACGTCGTTCTCTATCAGTCCAACATCTACTCTTGCCTGTCTTTTACTTTTTATACTGTATACTTGAAAAAGCTTTTAGTATCCTCTTTGATATTATTTGCCAGCTTCCTTTCATTGCTCATCGTTTCCTTCCTAATGACCTTCTTAGTTGCCTTTTGTAAGTTTTTAAAAGCTTCCCAATCCTCTATCTTCCCACTAATTTTTGCTTCCTTGTATGCCCTCTCCTTTGCTTTTACTTTGGCTTTGACTTCTCTTGTCAGCCACGGTTGTATCCTTTTTCCATTTGAAAATTTCTTCTTTTTTGGAATATATATGTCTTGCACTTTCCTCACTTCTCACAGAAACTCCAGCCATTTCTGCTCTGCCATCCTTCCCGCTAGTGTCCCTTTCCAGTCAACTATGGCTAGTTCCTCTTTCATGCCACTGTAATTTCCTTTACTCCACTGAAATATGGACACATCGGATTTCGGCTTCTCCTTCTCAAATTTCAAAGTGAACTCAATCATGTTGTGATCACTGCCTCCTAAGGGTTCCTTCACCTTAAGCTCTCTAATCACCTCTGGTTCATTACACAATACCCAATCCAGTACAACTGATCCCCTAGTGGGCTCAACAACAAGCTGTTCTAAACAGCCATCTCGTAGACATTCTACAAATTCTCTTTGTTGAGATCCAGTACCAACCTGATTTTCCCAATCCACTCGCATGTTAAAATCCCCCACGATTATCATAACATTGCCCTTCTGACAAGCCTTTTCTGTTTCCTGTTGTAATTTGTAGTCCACATCACAGCAGCTGTTTGGAGGCCTGTATAACTGCCATCAGGGTCCTTTTACTCTTGCGATTCCTTAACTCAACCCATAACGATTCTACACCCTCCAATCCTATGTCACCTCTTTCTAATAATTTAATATTATTTCTTACCAGCAAAGCCACGCCACCCCCTCTGCCTACCTGCCTATCCTTCCGATACACTGTGTATCCTTGGACATTCAGCTCCCAAAGACATCCATCCTATAGCCACGTCACAGTGATGGCCACAACATAATACCTGCCAATCTGTAGCTGTATTTCAAAATCATCCACCTTATTTCTTCTGCTGCATGCATTTAAGTATAATACTTTAAGTCCAGTATTTGGTACTTTTTGCTTTGATTGCACTGCAACTCACCCCACTGGTTGCAAATTTGCCCATCACCTGCCTGTCCTTCCTGTCCTTTTTACTGCGTGCTATCTTTGATTTATTACTGTTTTCCCCTTCCTCAGCCCTATCACTCCAGTTCCCATCCCCCTGCCAAATTAGTTTAAACCCTCCCTAACAGGTCTATTAAACCTGCCCGCTAGAATATTGGTCCCCTTCGGGTTCAGGTGTAACCCATCATTTTTGCACAGGTCATACTTGCCCCAGAAGAGATCCCAATGATCCAAGAATCTGAAGCCCTGCCCCCTGCACCGGTCTCTCTGCCACACATTCATCTGCCTGATCCTGCTATTCTTGCCCTAGCTAGCACATGGCACAGGCAGAAATCCTGAGATTACTACCCTGGAGGTCCTGCTTCTCGGCTTCCTTCCTAACTCCCTGTATTCTCTCTTCAGGACCTCCTCCCTATTTTTACCTATGTCATTGGTACCAACATGTACCAAGACTTCTGGCTGCTCGCCCTCTCCCTTCAGAATACTCTGGACCCGATCCGAGACATCCCGTACCCTGGCACCATGCGGGTGTTCCTATCAGGCCCATGGAATCTCCTGTCCGTTCTCCTCACTATGGAATCCCCTATGACTACCGCATTCCTCTTCTCCCTCCTTCCCTTCTGCGCAACAGAGCCAGGCTCAGCGCCAGAGACCCGGTCACCGTGGCTGTCCTCTGTCAGGTCATCCCCCTCAACAGCATCCAAAATGATGTACTGATTGCTGAGGGAGACGGCCACAGGGGTGCTCTCCACTATCTGGGCATTTCCCTTCCCTCTCCTGACAGTCACCCAATTATCTGACTCCTGTAGCCTAGGGATGACTACCTCCCTGTAGCTACCGTCTATCACCTCCTCACTTTCCCTAACAAGCTGTAGGTCATTAAGCTGCAGCTCCAGTTCCCTAACATGGTCTCTAAGGAGCTGCATCTCGGTGCACCTGGCGCAGATGTAGCCATCGGGGTGGCTAGAAGTCTCCCAGGATTCCCACATCTGACACCCTGAATAAAGCACTAACCCTGCATACGTGCCACCTAATTCTACAAAGAATGTAACAAGGAAAAAGAAGTCAACTTACCCACTTACAGTACCTCGCCTCTTGCCTGTTCTCGCTGAAGCCTGTTGAGCCAAAGCCTTACCACTCTGACTCAGGCCACTCTGACAATGGCCGCTCTACAATGGCCACTCCGCTTTAAACAACCTCCTTTTTGTTGGCCCTTCTTAATTCTGCAAGAAAAAAAAAGCTCATGAAAACACACGAAACACACAGGCTTTTTAATCAGTTAGCCCATTATCTGTGAGGGACCCACTGCTCCTCCCTCTCTCCAGGCTGATTCTGCAAGAAAAAGCCCATGAAAACACAAAAGCTTTTTAAACAGTTAGCCCGTACCTGTGAGGGGCCCGCTGCTGCTCCGCCTCTCCGGGCCGATTCTGCAAGAAAAGCCACTCGAGACAAATCCTCAGCACTGACACCTCAAACACAGCCATGCTCAGAATGGCTACTCCAAAATAGCCACTGCACTGAAGCTCAGAAGTTTTCTTTACCCACGTTTGACCTGACAATAGAAGACTTTATTGGGTCTGGATCACTGCTGAAGATACCCTGAGCTTCTCCTTCCTCTCATTTACACATCTTTGAATGGTGTGTCCTGGTGATAGATGATGTACCACAGGTTTGATTCTGTGTGTGAATGTTTTGCAGTTCCTGTGTGTTCTGTACTTTGCTACACGTCATCCTAGGGTCAGACTTTGGAGTGAATTGTAAGTCTTGCTTGAAATAGTGACTTTTAATTTGTCTTTTTGGTTGTCCAGGTGCCTAGCTCAGACTGTGCCCATGTGAAGCAGCAGCTCTTCGGGACCCTCCGACACGTGTCACTCTACCATCATCAGCTGACAGGTAGGTGACCTCTGTCCGCCCTGCTCCATGCCTTCTGCTCAGCTCCCTCGCTGGTGAACCACCTCACCTTTATCATCTACGTCAGAGATCTCAAATTGGCAATTGGGCCTTATTTGGTAGTAAATACCTGAGGTCAAAGCGTCATTAACCAAATTAACACAATGCTGAAGACTTTCTCTGCCCTTCCTGGGTCTGCCCCTCCCAAATGGATGTGCAGTGTCCCGACCACCTCCCCATCCTCCTTTCATTTTAGCATCCCTGCCTGTCCCTGTACCTGCACTCCATTCAGCTCTTATTCCTGCTCTGCCCTCTGCACCCACAGCCACAACAACCCTCACCACCATCAGCCCCCCTCCTCAGCCTGCAACACCTCTCCTTGTGTCACTCCTGTCTCCACCTCTTCACCTGCCTCCTCTTCACGGCAACGTCTTGTGGAGTAATTTTGCACAGAAACAGGCCATCCAGCTACTGTCTGTGTCTGCCATGCCAGTCCCATCTCCCAGTACTTGGTTCATAGTTGTCTTGGCAATTAAAGCGCTCGTGGGATGATGTTTAAATGTTGGGAGAGTTTCTGTTTCTGTCACCCCCTGGAGCTGTGCTATAACTCAAATGAAGTGGAGCCAGTGGAAGGCTCAAACAGCCTCAATTTAAGATGGATTTATAATTTTATAATTCCAATCACCCTCTTGGTGAAAAAACCGTAACTTAAATCCCCTCTAAACCTTTTTCCCTTTACCCTAAACCCGTGTTGTATGGTTATAGACACCTCTACTTTATGAAAAAGTTTCTCACTCTTTTCCCTATTTATGATCCTTATAACTCTGCATAACTCTGTCAGGTCCCTCCCCAGCCTCCTCTGCTCCAGGGAAAACAAACCCAGCCTATCCAGCCTCTCCTCATAACTGAGTCATTCCATCCCAGGCCACATTATGGTGAATCTCATCCAGTCCTTCTCTAATGCATTCATTAGAGAAGGACTGGATGACCAGAACAGTGCAGAGTACTCCAGCTGTTGCCTAACCAATGTTTTATACATTTGAACCATAACCTCACTGCTCTTATATTCTATGCCCAGCTGATGAAGGTAAGTATCCTGTATGTTTCCTTCATTGCCTTATGAAGGAGACATGCTGCCACCTTCAGGGATTCTTGGATGTGCACACACACGCACATGCGCACACACGCACATGTGAACACACACTCACACACATAAATGCACATATATACACAGAAGCACATAGACACACTCACACCTCAGAACTGATGGCCTTAGAGGTTACTGCACCGTAAGAGCAGTGTTGGAATGGGAGGTTGACTCGAGCCCATACCAGGGCAGGCTGAGGCTTTGGCTGAGTCCCAGTATCAGCACTGGTGGGAAGGCCCAGCCAATGAGATGACCTCAACACCAATGACAGGAGCGGTAAAACCACTGGTGAAGGCTTGGAATTTTTGTTACCTCCAGCCAGCCTTCCCCTGTGGTCTCACACTGACTGATGTTCTGCTCTGGCCACAGCTTTTGCTGTTGGTGTGGAATGGTTTTTGGTGAATTGGTTTGGTTCTCAAGAGGCCCTGTGACTGTTGAGAAGGTTGTATCTGCTGAATCCCACTCTGTTAAGTTTGCAATCTGTAATTGGAGACAGAAGGCGACTTCTCTCTTGGAGAGTTGATAGAGATAAACTGTTCCCAGTGGCTGCTCAGTCGGTATCCAAAGGGCACCCAGGTGGTTGGGAAAAGTCCTAATGCAGGCAAATGGGATTAGTATAGATGGGCGAAAAGGTCAGAATGGATATGGTGGGCTGAAGGGCTGTTTCTGTGCTGTGCGACTTTTGATAAGTTGAAGTCCTAAATTGCCGCAAAGTTAATTTTGATGACATTAGACTGGAAGTTGCTAAGATTGATTGGGAGAGGCTATTAGCAGTAAAGAGATGCCTGGCAAGTGGGAGGCTTTTAAAAGTGAGATGGGGAGAATTCAGGGCCTGTATTTTGCTGTTAGAGTGAAGGGCAAGGTTGGAAGGAGTAGGGAACCCTGGATGACGAGAAATATTGAGCCTCTGGTCAGGAAAGAGGAGCATATGTCAGTACAGGCAGCTGGGATCAAATAGTGCATGCCGGTGTATAGTTTAGAAGGAAAAGGCGACATGAGATAGTTTTGGCAGAGAAGGTAAAGAAGAATCCTAAAAGATTCTATGTATATTAAGAGCAAAAGGGTAACTAGAGATAGAATAGGTCCCCTTAACGATCAATGTGGTCATCTATGTGTGGAACCACAGCAGATAGATGAGGTCTTATATTAATACTTCTTGTCGTACTTACTGTGGTGAAGTAAGGGAGGAGATTGCTGGGGCCCTGACAGAGATTTTTGTATCTTCGTTAGCCACAGGTGAGGTACCAGAAGACTGAAGGGTGGGTAATGTAGCTTTATTGAAGACAGAATACAGGGACAAGCCAGGGAACTACAGTGCGGTGAGCCTAACATCGGTGGTGGGAAAGTTACTGGAGGAGATTCTGAGGGACAGGATCTATTTTCATTTGGAAATACAAGGACTGATCAGGGATAGTCAGTATGGTTTTGTGTGTGGGAAATCATGGCTTGCAAATTTGATTGAGTTTTTTTGAAGGGGTGACCAAGAGGATTGTCATGGAAAGGGCAGTAGACAGTCTGCGTGGACTTCAGCAAGACCTTTGACAATGTACCTCATGGTAACCTAGTCTGGAAGGTGAGATCACATGGGATCCAGGGTGAGATGGCAAATTGGATACAAAATTGGGTTGTTGTTAAGAAGTGATAGTGGAGGGCTGTTATTCAGATTGGAGACCTGTGACCAATGGTGTATCGCAGGGATCGGTGCTGAGTCCACTGTTGTTTGTCATATATATTAATGTTTTGGATAAGAATGTAGGTGGCATGGTTAGTAAGTTTGCAGATGACACCAAGACTGGTGGAGTAGTGGACAGTGAAGAAGGTTGTCTAGGGGTACAATTGGATCTAGATCAACTGGGGAAGTGGGCAAGGAAATGACAGATGGAATTTAACTCCAAGTGCAAAGTGATGCATTTTGGGAAGTTAAACCAGGACAGGACACACAGTAAATGAGAGGGCCCTGGGCAGTGTTGTTGAACAGTGAAACCTAGGGGTACAAGTACATAGTTCCCTGAAAGTGGTGACAGAAGTTGACAAAGTGATGAAGAAGACGTATGGCATGCTTGCCTTCATTGGTCAGCCATTGGATACAGGAGTTGAGATGTCATGTTATAGCTATACAAGACATTGGTGAGACCACAGCTGAAGTATTGTGTGCAGTTCTGGAAGGATGTGATTAAGCTAGAAAGGGTGCAGAAAAGATTCACGGGGATGTTGCCGGGACTAGATATGAGGAGAGACTGGATAGGCTGGAACAGATTTGCCTGGAGCAAGGGAGGCTGAGGCGTAACCTTCTAGAGGTTTATAATATCTTAAGGGGCATAGATAAGATGAATGGTCACAGCTTTACCCCAGGAAAGGGGAATCTAAAACTATAGGGCACAGATTTAAGCTGAGAGGGAGAAGATTTAAAGGGGAGTTTTTTTGCACAGAGTGTGGTAGGTGCCTTGAATGTGCTGCGAGGGGAAGTGGTGGAAGCAGATATGATAGCAATATTTAAGAGGCATTTAGACAGACACATGACAGGTAGGGAATGGAGGGATAAAGACCATATGCAGGCAGATAGGTTTAGTTTGGACTGGCATCATAGTTGGCACAGACATCACAGGCTGAAGGGCCTGTTCCTGTGCTGTACTGTTCTATGTTCTGTACTTTTTCACATGGAGGCTGGTGGGTTTATGGAACGAGCTGTCGGAGGAGGTGGTAGAGGTGGGTACAATTATAATGTGTAAAAGATATTTTGACAGGTGCATGGATAGGAAAGGTTTAGAAGGAGACACATGCGACTGCAGATGCTGGAATATGGAGCAAAACGAGCTTCTGGAGGAACTCAATGGACCAAGTAGCATCTGTTGGGGGAAAGGAATTGTCGATGTTTTGGGCTGAAACCGTTCATCAGGACAGAGGTTTAGAGGGATATGGGCCAAACACAAGCAAATGGGACTAACTCAGGTAGACACCTTGGTCCATGTGGACGAGTTGGGCTGAAGGACTGTTCCATGCCTCATGTGATCTGGGGAGCAGCTCTGTGGCCACTGAGAAGAGGCACGAGGAGGATGCTGGCAATGACGTGTGCTGTGGCAGACAGCAGGGAGACCCCTCTGTGGTTACCACGGTCACACATGGTCACAGTCCTTCGAAGATGGCCATCAGGCAGAATCAGTGAGACCCTTCTACACTTGTTCTACACTTCCTACATGTGGGAGATGGAGGTGTGGATTTGCACCAGAACCACTTTAGGATGAATTTACTTTGCTGCGAAAGTCTTGTTGTTCTCTAGGATTACCTTTTCAACTTCTGCTAGGCTTTGTGCAAAGATGGGATCAGATAGTGTGTTGTGGCATAGGGTCTCCAATATGTGTCGAAGTTCAGCTCCAAAACCACCTGGTAGAAAATGGTCCCTGGACCAAACTGCCCCAGCTCACATAATGTAAAACCAAGGTACAAAACATCAACCTACACAGCCCAACCTGGCAAACATGCACCACTTGCCACCTCAGGGATCACCTCTCAGTGAAGAGACTATCCATCACGTTCAGTGATCAGCACAACCTTTGGTTGTTTAAGAAAAACTGTTTGAAGATCAAAACCAAGCTCCAAGCTTTTAGTCAAGTGGGTGACAGTGCTCCCTGTTATCATTTACTCTTCAGGGACCTGTGCTACCTTCAAGTTACCGCAGAAACACCACTAAAGCCATCTTCTCAAAACTTTCCAGATGGATTGTCAGTCAAATAAAAACTGCAGATGTTGGAAATCTGAAAAAAAATGCTGGAAACACTCAGCAGATCAGGCAGCATCTGTGGTAAAAAATTGAGTTAATATTTCAGGTCAAAGATCCATGGGTTCCCTTTCTACAGATGCAGAGGTCTTCCAGCATTCTGTTTTCCTACAAATGGACTGTGACCTCTCCAGACCAACAGGGTCAGGGATCTGGTCACTCAGGTAATTCCCATCGGCTCGTGTCTGATACTCACTCCTAAAGCAGTTGCAGGTCTTCCATGGGCTACGAACGCCTGACTTTTCTCTGGAGCAACGGAGGCTGAGGGGAGAGCTGTTATGAGAGGCATTATGAGAGGCATAGATAGAGTAGTCAGCTGATATCTTTTTTCCAGGGTCGAAATGTCTAATATTAGAGGGCATGCCTTTAAGGTGAAAGGGGGTAAGTTCAATGGAGATGTGAAGGGCAGGTTTTATACAGAGAGTGGTGGGTGCCTGGAATGTGCCATCAGGGTGATAGTGGAGGCAAATACAATAGAAGCATTTGAGAGGCTCTTAGATAGGCACATGAATATACAGAGAATGGATGGATATGGACCATGTACAGGCAGAAAGGATTTGGTGTCATTAGCTTAATTAATTCGGCACAACATCGTGGGCCAAAGAGCTGGTTCCTGTGCTGTACTGTTCTGTGTTCTATGTGAAAGAGGAGTGTTCAGGATGACATTGAACACAGAGAAGCTAAGTACAAACAATGCAAGGAGGGCACATTTCATTCTACCCACCCTCCTGCCCCAACCCCGGATTACCGTGGCACAAAAAATTCTGCAGATGCTGGAATCTGGAGCAATACACAAAAAGTGCTGGAGGAACTCAGCAGGTCAGGCAGTATCCATGGAGGGAAATAAACAGTCGACGTTTCAGGCTGACTGTTTGGTCGCACTATCATAGAAAAGATGTGGTTAAACTGGAAAGAGTGCAGAGAAGATTTATGAGGATGTTGCTAGGACGAGAGGGCCTGAGTTAAAGGGAGAGGTTGGCCAGGCTAGGTCTTTATTCCTTGCAACGTAGGAGAATGAGGGGAGACCTTATAGAAGCATTTAAACTTATGAGGTAGATGGTAACAGTCCTAGGGACAGAGGGGAAAGATTTAAAAGAGACCTGAGGGGCAACTTTGTCACGCAGACAGTGTTGAGTATATGGAATGAGCTGCCAGAGGAAATGGTTGAGGCAGGTACAATAGCGTTATTTAAGAAGCACTTGGATAGGTACATGGAGGTGTGTGGCTCAGAGGAATGTGGGCCAAATGTAGGAAATTGGGACTAATTGGGTGGGCACCATGGTCGGCATGGACTGGTTGGGCTGAAGGGCCTGTAATCCGTGCTGTATTGCTCTATGATTCAGCACCAAATGGACACCCCAAGAACAAACAGAAATGGAGTGAAAGTGCCACTCACAACCTGAGGGACTGTGAAAGGAGACTGGTCCAGGTCTGATACATCAGCAGGGATGAAGACTGAGCCTGATTCGAAGCTCTGAGCTACTTGAAGAGGGATCGGTGCAGAATGACGGAACCTAACATAACCATAGCAGGGACAGCAGTCCCAGGGAACAACTACAGATTCCGGAGCCTGAAACAAAACCAGAAAATACTGCACAAATTCAGACTGTCCAGCAGCATCCTTGAAAATGGTTCCTGCCATTTGCTGTGTATGTCTTGCCAGTACTTGACATTGCAAATTTCATTACCTCACACTTGTCTGGATTAAATTCCAACTGCCACCACTCTGCCCAACTTTCCAGCTGATCTATATCCCACTCTATCCTGAGACAACCTTCTTTGCTACAACTCTACCAATTTTCATGTTGTATGCAAACTTACTAATCAGACCATCAGGCCAACTCATCCAAGTCATTTATATACATCACAAACAACAAAGGTCCCAGCATCGATCCCTGTGGTACAGCACTTCGGGTCAGTAAAACACCCCTCCATCGCTATACTCTGCCACCTATCACCAAGCCGATTTTGGATCCAGTTTGCCAACACACTTCAAATCCCTTGTGCTTTATCCTTCTGGACCAGCATAAAATGCGGGACCTTGTCAAACACCTTACTAAAGTCCATGTTAACTACGCCTACCATTCTACCTTCATCAATTTTCTTAATATTCTCCTCAAGAGACATGATCTCCCCTGCACAAAACCATGCTGACTCCTCCAAATCAGTCTTTCCAAATGGTCATAAATCCTGTCCCTCAGAATCTTCTCCAACAACTTCCCACCACTAATGTAAGGGCCTGCTGATTTTAGGCTTATCCCTCCTGCCCTTTTCGAATAAAGAAACAACATTAGCTGTCCTTCAGTCCTCTGATACCTCATCTGTGGCTATCAAAGAGGCAAAAATCTCCATGAAAGACCCACTAATTTCCTCCTTTGCTTCTCTTATCACCCTGTGATAAATCCTGGGGATTTATCCACCTCAACATGTGCCAATGTCTTTAACACTTCCTCCTTTCTGATACAAACATGTTCCAGAATATCAGTGTTCCTCTCCTCATACTCACCATCCTCCACATCCTTCTCCCTGGTGAATGTCCATGAAAAATATTCATTTAGGACCTCACCCACATCCCCTGGCTCCACACATAAATTACCACTCTGGTCCCTGGGGGACTGCTCTTTCCTTAGCTACACTCTTGGTACTAATATACTTATAAAAATTTTGTGATTCTCCTTAATCTTGCTTGCCGAGGCCATTTCATGGCTGCTTCTTGATTTCCTTACTTTTTTAAGTTTAAAAAACTGCATGGAAATTGGTGGGACATTAGGTGATGATGAGTGTGAGGACTGACTGTTAGGGAGACTGTCAGAAAGGGGGCTAAGCAGGATAATGGGACACTGATGTCTGGGTTTGTCTGGGAGAGGGCCAGCTCAGTGTTCTGAAGTTCCAACATACAACATCATGTGTGCTGTGAACCCCAGTTGTTTCGCCATGTTTTATGGCAGGTATATCACCTCTTACAGCAGTTACTGAAATTGCTTGCTTATCTTTATTTCTATTTAATTTTTGCAAATGTTGAAAATTATAAATTATTCAGTACAAAAGTATTGACCCATCAATAAGTATTTATATGGACAATTATGTCTGTTAGCAAAATGCTGGAAATATGAAATTAAAAAATTCTAAAATAGGAGGTTAAGCAGAGTCAGTGGAGAAACAGAGTTAATGGTTCAGGCCAATGACCTTCATCAGTTCTGAAGAAAGGCATTTAGGGTCCCTTTGTCCACTGTGTTTATCTTAAAGCTGACAGCACTGTTTCTCAAACAGTTAGAAAGCTCTTGGTGACATCATGGCTTCTACCCACTGCACAGTCTGTCACTTCACATCTTCAATGTTTCCCTGCGTGGCTTTTTCAGTTCTTGGTGCTGCTTGTGTGTGTTACTGATGTAGGACAGAGCAGTTGCTCTATATCAAAACCACACTGTACCTGTCTGTGTGAGCATTTATTGGGGTTGTTAATTGTTCTTTCATGGGCTTAGGATGTTGATCAGTACTTAATATCCATCCTGACTTGTTATTGAGATGATGACTGGCCCTCCTGGATCAATGCAGTCCTTCTGGTGAAGGTGATGAATGAACAGATGGATTTCATCCCAGGAACAATATAGTTCTAATTCCTGATAACTTGAGGGGAACTGGGAGACCAGTCAAGGCCTTGTAACCTGAACAAGTTCAAGGCGATGCATTTTGGGAAGTCATACAGAGGTAAGACATAAACAGTAAGTGGTAAGGAGCTAAAGGACACAACAAGCTGTTCTCTGTTGCAGTGTGGAAGGAACCTTTCTTCTACAATTCACCTGTGTTATAACTGCCCTGGAAGTTTTGGTGCACCAGATGAAGAAAAAACTTAAAAACTTTATTTATACAGCATGGTAATAGGCCCTTCCGGCCAAACAAGCCCACGCCGCCCAATTACACCTATGTTAGTCTACTAACCCGTACATCTTTGGAATGTGGGAGGAAACCGGAGCACCCAGAGGAAACCCATGCAGACATGGGGAGAATGTACACACTCTTTACAGAACGGCAGGAATTGAACCCCGATCACTGGTGCTGTAATAGCATTACTCTAGCCACTAGGTGTCTTAGATACACTATCTTCCCTTTGCAGTTTTGGATGGCACAGGCTGAATCTAATTAGGGTTAGGTGCCCTGGGAGAGTTAACGCTGTGTAGCTGGTGTTCACTGTGTCTCAGCTCCTGTGTTCTTCCCCTGCTGACACAGTGTTAAGGAAATGTCATCTTCCAAAGGGGTATCTGCCTTGGTAGTTTGTGATTGTGTGATTTTAATGTATGAGATGTTGCCATGAATATAAAGCTGTAGCTACAGGGAAGGATTGGAGCCTGAGGGGAGGTTTATTTAAGGTGTATAAACCTATGAGGAGACTAGACAGAATAAATTGGAAAGGCCTATTTCTTTTAGCAAGGGGTCAATAACTAGGTGACAGAGATTTAAAGTGATTGGCAGAGGGTTGGAGGGGAGAAGAGGACCAGTGTTTTCACCCAGTGGGTGGTGAGGTCTGGAACTCACTGTTAGAAAGGGTGGTTGGGGCAGAAACTCTCGTCCCATTAAACAGAATGTGGGCTAAAGCTGTGACCTGCAGGAAGTGGGATTAGGCTGGAAAGCTCTCCTCTGATCAGCACGGATAGGTGGCAGAGGTGGGGTTCATGTCCCAGCATGTGTGTGGAAATGTTCATGAGATACTTCTGAGGAGAATTTGCTGGCAATTAGGGACTGAGTTGCTGCATCTCAAATCAATGTCACTAACTACAGGGCATAATTTCACATGCTGGTGAAGGGTGGGAGATGAGAACGTGCTGTGCATGCTTGGTGTTGGTGGTGGGTGAGAGTGCCAGCTTCCTGGAGAAGGGTTGTGGGGGCCATGTTCTGGAAGAAATGGCCATTAGTTGAGAGATGGAACATGCATGCTGAGAGGTAAGTCAAGACTGGACAGTATTGGGAATGCACCTTGGGTGCAGAACCTAATTATTCTCCAATCTCTTCATTTGCTTTTTTCCAGATTATCTAAAGCATTTGTCTCCAGACACTACTGAATATGAAGATACGAAAGGTAATTATAGAATTATAGTCACAAAATGTCATTACAAAACTTCAAATGCATGGCAGTTGGCATCGGATTGAAGAGAGCTCTTCCACTCTGCAATTTATGTTCCCAATGCATTGTCTGTGAAAGCAGATTCAACAAACGTGTGATTGGGTAGTGGGTCCCGTAAGCTGATGGGGGAGGTGTGTGATTGGGCAGAATGTCCTATTGGTTGATTGGGTGAGAGGGGGTAGATCTGACCACTGATGGGGCAGCAGCTGTGTTGCACTGATCTGCTTGACTGGTTACGGAGCTGTTGGTGAATCCCTGAGTGGTCTGTCTGAGGGCTGCACTTTGTATGTGGATAGATCACTGGGCGTGGAAGTGGGCACAGTGACTGTAACTCAGCATGGTATGAATAGAGCAACTATACTCTAAATGGGCTGAATGTCCTCCTTCCTTGCTGTCACCATGCAGGGACTCTGGGATTAACAACCTCCAGTACTGGTGTTCCAGTACCAGTCCTCCAACATCAGTCCTCCAACACCATCCCTCCCACACCGGTCAGAGAGTCATAGAATTATAAAGCATGGAAACAGTCCCTTTGGCCCAACTGGTCCATGCCAACCAAAATGCCCATTTGTCTACGTTTAGGCCATATCGCTCTGAACCTTTCCTATCCATGTACCTGTCAAAGTGCCTTTCAAATGTTGTTGGTGTACCTGTCTCAACCACTTCCTCCAGTGGCTCATTCCATTTACTGTGTGAAAGAGTTGCGCTTCAGGTTCCTATTAAATCCTTCCCCTCTTACCGTGAACATGCCCTCTAGTTCTTGATTCCCCAACCCTGGGAATAGACTGAGTGCATTCACAGTATCTATTGCCCCTCATGATTTTATACACGGTGGTGGAGGCTGATACGATAGGGTCTTTCAAGAGACTGTTAGATAGGTACATGGAGCTGAGTAAAATAGAGGGCTATGGGTAAGCCTAGTAATTTCTAGGGTAGGGACATGTTTGGCACAGCGTTGTGGGCTGAAGGGCCTGAATTGTGCTGTAGTTTTTTTCTATGTTCTTTCTATAAGATCACCTCTTAGTCTCTTATGCTCCAACTCAATCCCTCTAGTCCTGGCAACAACCTTGCAAATCTTCTCTGGTATTGGTATTGGTTTATTATTGTCACTTATACCAAGGTACAGTGAAAAGCTTGTCTTACAAACCGATTGTACAGGTCAATTCATTACACAGTGCAGTTACATTGAGTTAGTACAGAGTGCATTGATGTAGTACAGGTAAAAACAATAACAGTACAGAGTAAAGTCTCACAGCTACGGAGAAAGTGCAGTGCAATAAGGTACGAGGTCACAACAAGGTAGATCGTGAGGTCATAGTCCATCTCATTGTATAAGGGAACTGTTCAATAGTCTTATCACAGTGGGGTAGAAGCTGTCCTTAAGTCTGGCAGTACGTGCCCTCGGGCTTCTGTATCTTCGACCCGATGGAAGAGGAGAAAAGAGAGAATGTCCTGGGTGGGTAGGGTCTTTGATTATGCTGGCTGCTTCCCCAAGACAGCGAGAGGTAAAGACAGAGTCCAAGGAGGGGAAGCTGGTGTCCGTAATGCGCTGGGCTGTGTCCACAACTCTCTGCAGTTCCTTGCGGTCCTGGGCAGAGCAGTTGCCGTACCAAGCCGTGATACATCCAGATAGGATGCTTCTATGGTGCATCTGTAAAAGTTGGTGAGAGTCAAAGGGGACAAACCAAAAGGGGACAAACTGCACTCTTTCCAGTTTAACAACGTCTTTCCTATAGCAGGGTGACTAAAACTGAAAACAATACTCCAAGTGTGGCCTCACCAGTGTCTCGTACAACCACACTATGACATCTTAACTTTTATACTCCATGCCCTGACTGATGAAGGTCAGTGTGCCAAAAGCGTTTTTCACCACCCTATCAACAAGTACATGGATAACTGAAAGTGACTCCACTTTCAGTTATCCTTGTACTTGTACCCCAAGGTCCATCTGTTCCTCAATACTCTCCAGGACCTTGCTGTCCACTGTGAAAGTCCCATCTTGATTTAACTTTCCAAAATGCAACACCTCGCAATTAACTGAATTAACCTCCATTTACCATTCCTCAGCCCACTTACTCAGCTGATCAAGATCCGCCTGCAATTTTTGATAACCTTCTTCATTGTCCACTATACCACCTGTTTTAATGTCATCTGCAAACTTACTTGTACATTCTCATCCAAATCATTGATATAGATAACAAACAACAGTGGGCCCAATACCAACCCCTGAAGCACACCACTAGTCACGGGCCTCCAGTCCGAGATACAACCTTCAACCATTACCCTCTGCTTCCTACCATCAAGCCAGTAGTGTATCCAAATAGCCAGCTCTCCCTGGATCTCATGTGATCTGACCTTCCAGAGCAGCCTACCATGTGGAACCTTATCAGAGGCCTTCCTGATGTCCATATAGACCACGTCTACTGCCCTGTCCTCATCGATCTCGTTGGTGACTTCATCAAAGAACTCGATCAAGTTCATAAGACATGATCTCCCATGCACAAAGCCATGCTGACTATCCCTAATAACCTCCTGTCTTTCCAGATGCATCTATATCTAATCCCTCAGAATCCTCTCCAGTAACTTACCTACCACAGATGTTAGGTTTACTGGTCTATAGTTCCCAGGTGTTTCTTTGCGGCCCTTCTTAAATAAAGGCACAACATTAGCCACCCTCCAGTCTTCCGGCATCTGACCTGTGGCTAACGATGATGCAAATATCTCAGCCAGGGTTTCCACGTTTCTTTTCTAGCCTCCCACGGTGTTCTTGGATATACCTGGTAAGGCCCCAGAGATTTGTCTACCTTCTTACATTTTAAGACTTCCAACACGTCCTCTATCCACAAGACATCACCATTAACATTTCTAGTTCCAAAGTCTTCATGTCTTTCTCCATGGTAGAAATAGAGGTGAAATATTTATTGAGAACCTCACCCATCTCCTGCAGCTCCATATGAAGATGTCCACTCTGGTCTTTGAGAGGCCCTTTTCTCTCACTAGTTACTCTTTTTTCCTTAATATATTTACAAAATCTCTTTGGATTCTCCTTAATCTTCTCTGGCAAAGCTATCTCATGCCTCCTTTTTGCCTTCTTCATTTCCTTCTTGAGTGCACTCCTGCATCCCCTATACTCCTCCAGGGATTCACTTGATTCCAGCTGCCTGTACCTGACCCATGCCTCCTTTTACCTGGCCAGAGTCTCAATATCCCTCATCATCCAGGGTTCCCTACTCCTGCCAACCTTGCCCTTCACTCTAACAGAAACAATGTAGACCTTGAGCTCTCACTATCTCACTTTTAAAAGCCTCCCACTTGCCAGATATCCCATAAGCTCTTGAATAATACCATCAAAATTCACCTTGCCCCAATTTAGAACTGGAACCTGTGGACCAATTCTGTTGCTTTCTATAACTATTTTAAAGCTAATAGAACTATGGTTACTGATCCCAAAGTGCTCCCCCACTATTGCCTCAGTCACTTGCCCTGTCCTGTTACCCAAGAGTAGGTCAAGCTTTGCCCTCTCCCTAATAGGTCCCTTTATATATTTTGTGAGGAAACTTTCCTGAACACACTTAACAAATTCCACACCATCTATGTGGTCCCAGTCTATCTTAGGAAAGTTTAAATCCCCTACCATGACAACCCTATTATTCTTGCAACTCTCCGCAATCTCTCTGCGTATTTGTTCCTCTAATTCCCATTGTCTATTAGTGGGCCTATAGTACAACCTCAGCAAGGTGATCATCCCCATCTTATTTCTCAGCTCTGCCAATAAAGCCTCACTGGATGATGCCTCAGTAATTTCATCTCAAACTACTACCATGATGCTCCCTTTAATCAAAAATTCAACTCCCCTCCTCCACCTCTATCCCACCTAAAGCACCTGTATCCTGGAACATTTGGCTGTCCCTCCCTTAGCCATGTTTCCATAATGGCTATAATATCCCAGTCCCATGTAGCAATCCGCACCCTGAGTTCATCCACCTTACCTGTGCAATTTTATCTTTTAGACTTTACCTGCTGTGCTCCTGCCTGTCTTGTCTTTCCAACTTGCTGTTGCTTTGTGGCCTCCCATCTGCCTCACTGCTAGATTCCTCTGCCTCCCCACCCCCCAAATCTAGTTTAAACCCACCCTAGTAGCACCAGCAAATCTGCCATCCAGGATATTGGTCCCCCTCCAGTTTAGGTGCAACCCATCCCTCTTGTACAGGTCACCTCTGTCCCAGAAGAAATCCCAGTGGTCTGCAAATCTGAATCCCTGTACCCTGCACCAACTCTTCAGCCATGCAGTCATCTGCCATATCCTCCTACTGTTCCCCTCACTAGCATGTGGCACTGGGAGTAATCCTCCAACGCCACCCCCCTCCAACACCATCCCTCCAACATTGGACCCCCAATGTCATCCCTCCAATACCATCCCCACAACTCCAACCCCAACACTGCCCCTCCAACACTGTTCCACCAACACCGGTCCTCAATCGCCGGTCCCCCCAACTCCATCCCTCCAACTCTGCCCCCCCCCCAACAACGGTCCTCCAACGCCGGTCCCTTCAACCTGCTCTCCCCCTGCTCTCCTCCTGCCCCTGATCTTTCCCCCTCTCCTGATCTCTCCCCCTCCACTGTCTCCTCCCTGCTTTCTCTCCCCCTCCGTTCTCCCCCGCACTGTCACCCCACTCCCCCTGCCCTCTCTCCCTCTCACTCTCCCCCGCTCGCATTCTCTCTCTGCCCCACCCCCACTCTCTCCCCCACGCTCTCTCCCCTGTTCTCCCTGCACCCTCTCTCCCTCCCACTCTCCCTGTACCCTCTTTCCCCCGCTCTCTCCCCCACCCCTGCTCTGTCCTCCAGTGCTTTGTGTATTGCAATAGTTTTTCCTTCACCCACTATCCTCCACCCCAACCCTCTGCCCACTCTCTCTCGTGCTCTCTCCTCCTCTGCTCTGCCCCTGTTCCCGGTCTCTCTCCTTCCTGTTCTCTCTCCCACCCAGCCCCTACTCTCTCTCCTCCAACCCCTGCTCTCTCTTCCCCCGGCTTTCTCCCAACCACCAGCTCTCTCTCCCCCATCCATCCCCGCTCTATGGACAAGAACAAGACTCCCGGATGGTATGTTGCCTCCCAGTGCCAGGGTCAGAGATGTCTCAGATCGAGTCCATAGCATTCTTAAGGGTGACGAGGTTCTGCAAAGTGAGTTAAGGGAGTTAGGTGCTAAGTTAAAAGACAGGACATCCAGCGTGGTGATCTCAGGATTGCTACCTGTGCCATGTGCTAGTGAGGCAAGAAATAGGAAGATAGAGCAATTTAACATGTGACTAAGGAGATGATGCAGCAGGGAGTGCTTCAGATTTTTGGATCATTGGGCTCTCTTCCAGGGCAGGTGGGATCTGTACAAATGGGACAGTTTGCATCTGAACTGGAGGGGGACCAATATTCTTGCAGGAAGATTTGCTAGTGCTGATTGGGGGGGTTTTAAAGTAGAGTTGCAGTGGCAGGGCAGAACCAGAGTGGCAGGGCAGCGAGTGGACTGGCTGTGGGGAAAATAGATGTTAAGCCTATAAGCAAAGACAGAAGTCGACTGGTTGATGAGCATAGTGGGACTAATGTTCTGAGGTGCATCTATTTCAATGCAAGGAGTATTGTAGGTAAGGCAGATGAACTTAGAGCATGGATCAGCATATAAAATTATGATGTAGCCATTAGTTAGACTTGGTTGCAGAGGGGTAGGACTGGCAGCTTAATGTTCCGGGGTTCCAATGTTTTAGACATGATAGAGAGGGGGTTATTAAAGGGGAAAGGGTGGCATTACTTATCAGGGAAAATATCACGGCAGTGCTCAGAGAGGACATACTGGAGGGTTCATCCACTGAGGCAAAATGGGTGGAACAGAGGAATAAGAAAGGGATGACCACGTTAATGGGACTATATTATAGACCTCCCAATAGTCAGTAGGATTCAGAGCAATGAATTTGTAGAGATGTATCAGACAGTTGCAAGAAAAAATAAGGTTTTGATTAGGTAATTTTAATTTTCCACGTATTGACTGGGATGTAAAGGGATTGCATGGGATTGAGTTTGTCAAATGTGTTCAAGAAAGTTTCCTTAATCAATATGTAGAGGTCCCAACTAGAGAGAGCACGATACTGGATCTCCTATTAGGGAATAAGACAGGCCAGGTGACAGGAGTGTTGTAGGGGAACACTTTTGGATATAGTGATCATAATTCCATTAGTTTCAAGATAACTATGGAGATGGGTAGAACTGGTCCTCTGGTTGAGATTCTAAACTGGAGTAAGACCAATTTTGATGGCATCAGAAGGGATCTGGCAGGCGTGGATTGGGATAGGCTGTTTTCCGGCAAAGGGATGCTTGGTAAGTGAGAAGCTTTCAAAAGTGAAATATTGAGAGTACATAATCTGTATGTTCCTGTTAGAATAAAAGGCAAGGCTAGCTGGTTTAGGGAACCTTGGTTATTGAGGGATATTGAGGCCCTGGTAAAGAAAAAGGTGGCGCATATCAGGTATAGGCAGAGGCGATTGAGGAGTATAAGAAATGCAAGAGAACACTTAAGAAAAAATCAGGAGGGCAAAAACAAGACATGAGGTTGCTCTGGCAGACAGGGTGAAAGAGAATCCCAAGGGTTTCTATAGCTATATTAAGAGCAAAAGGGTAGCAAGGGACAACATTTGTCTTCTTGAAGATCAGCATGGTCATCTGTGCATGGAGCTGAAAGAGGTGGGGGAGATCTTAAATGAATTTTTTGCATTTGTATTTACTCTGGAGACAGAAACAGAGACTATGGAACTGAGGCAAAAGAGTAGTGAAGTCATGGATCGTATCTGGATTACGTAAGAGGAGGTGCTGACTATCTTGAGGCGAATGAAGGTGGATAACACCTGACAAGGTGTTCCCTTGGACCTTGTGGGAGGCTAGTGCAGAAATTGCAGGGACCATGGCAGAGATATTTAAAATGTCCTTAGCCACGGGTGAGGTGCCAGAGGACTGAAGGATAGCTAATTGTGTTCCGTTGTTCAAGAAAGGCTCTAAGAATAGGCCGGGAAATTATAGACTGGTGAGCCTGATATTAGTCATGGGTATATTATTAGAAGGTATTCTAAGGGACAGGATATATAATAAGCATTTGGATAGACAAAGTCTGATTAGGGATAGTTGACATGGCTTTATGCATGGTAGGTCATGTCTAACCAATCTTATAGAGCTCTTCGAGGAGGTTACCAAGAAGGTCAATGAGGGAAAGGTGGCGGACATTGTCTCCATGGACTTTAGCAAGGCCTTTGACAAAGTCCCGCATGGGAGGCTAGTCCAGAACGTTAAGTCGCTTGGCATTCAGGATAAAGTAGTCAATTGGATTCAACATTGGCTTAGTGGGAGAAGCCAGAGAGTGGTAGATGATGGTTGTCTCTCTGACTGGAGGCCTATGTCTACTGGTGTGCTGCAGGGATTGGTGCTGGGTCCGTTGTTGTTCATCTATATTAATGATTTAGATGATAATGTGGTAAACTGGATCAGCAAATTTGCGGATGACACCAAGATTGGGGGTGTAGTGGACAGCGAGGAAGGCTATCAAAGCCTGCAGCATGATCTTGACCAGCTAGGAAAATGGGATGAAAAATGGCAGATGCAATTTAATACAGGTAAGTGTGAGGTGTTGCACTTTGGGAGGACAAACCAGGGTAAGACTTGCACAGTGAATGGTAGAACATTAAGGTGTGCGGTAGAACAAAGCAACCTGGGAATACAGATCCATAGTTCCTTGAAAGTGATGTCACAGGCAGTAAGGGTCATAAAGAGAGCTTTTGGTACTTTGGCCTTCATAAATCAGGGCATTGAGTACAGGAATTGGGATGTTACGTTGAAGTTGTACAATATGTTGGTGAGGCCGAATATAGAGTATTGTGTGGTTACTTACCTACAGGAAAGATATCAATAAGCTTGAAAGACTGCAGAGAAAATTTACAAAGATGTTGCTGGATTTAAGGACCTGAGTTATAGGGAAAGATTGAATAGATTAGGACTTTATTCCCTGGAGTGCAGGAGAATGAGGGGGAGATCTTACAGAGGTATCCATAATCATGAGGGGTATAGATATGTGAATGCATGCAGGCTTTTTCCTCTAAGGTTGGGTGAGACTAGAACAAGAGGACATAGGTTTAGGGTGTAAGGTGAAATATCTAAGGGGAATCTGAGGGGAAACTTTTTCACTCAGAGCATGGTGCAAGTGTGGAACAAGCTGCCAATGGAAGTGGTAGATGCGGGTTCAATTGTAACATTTAGGAGAAGTTTGGATAGGTACATGGATGGGAGGGGTTTGGAGGGATATGGTCTGTGTTCAAGTAGATGGGACTAGATGGGCTGAAGGGCCTGTTTTTGTGCTGTAGTACTCTATGACTCTCTCCCCCACCCCTGCTCTCTTACCCCTGTCCTTGCTCTCTCTCCCCTGCCCCCATCCTCTGCCCTCCCCCCCCCCACCCTTGGTCCCTTGTTGATGATGACCTTCTCTTTCCTGTGCAGCTGTGTTGGCCGTCGTGGCTGAAGTCTGTGATCAGGTCCGGCTGCGTGTGAAGCACGGGGTAAGGATTCGTTGTTCATTACTCGAATGTCCTGGGACAGGGTGAGAGAGGTCAGGGACAGGTCAGGACAGGGACAAGCACAGTCCGAGACAGGGACAGACTGAGACCGGGTTAGTTTGATCCCATACAGGAACACAGAGGCATAATGAAATCACCAGTCAGGTAATCCCGGGACCACACTGTAAATCCCACCAGGGCTGTTGGTACATGGAAAATTAGTTGGGAAGCAGAAGGAGTAGATTCTTTTGAAATAATTGTTGAGGAAGGAGGACCTGAGGTTGATGTGACTCCACACTCATCCTTGCACCACATACAAGGCACGTCAGGAGAGGGATGGTATAGTTTCTGTTGCCTGGACAACCAAACTCCCCTGTCCACCACCCTAAATACACACCCCTTCCACATTGGCCCACAGTGACAGCATGGGGCACCGTGCACACACCCACACACCACGGGCATATTCTCACCCCCCTTCCCATTCCCATCTCTTGCCCCTTACCTCACCCTTTGCCCTTTTCTCCCTTCCTTTCCCCTTTCCTTTTCCATTCACAGCCTCCCCCTCCGCTCCACCTCTCCCACCTCCCGCCACCTCCCCAATTTCCCCGCTCTCCTTCTCTCTCCTCTCTCTCTCCCCTCCCTCTCCCGCCTTGCCCCTCTCCTTCTCTCTTGTCCATTTCCTTTCCCCAACCCAGCTTCTCTCCCCCACATCTCCCCTTCCCCCCGTCCAACCCCCTCCATCCCCCACTCCATCCCCCCTCCACCCCCCCCCTCTCCATACCCCGCTCCGACACTCCCCCTGTTCTTCTATCTATCTGTTTTGCACTATCTCCATCTCCGACCATCGCTTTCTTTCCCAGCTCCCTTAATGATGATCATTTTCATGTTCAAACAGGAGAGTCTTCAGAAGCTGCTGGCTGTGGAGCACCGAGTGAAGGGCTTCCATCAGGCCTTCCAGCCCGGCAGGGTGAGTGCATTCCCTCCTGTCTCTCAGTCTGCTGTTCACTTCTCTTGTCCCACTGCCGGCCGGTGTCTGCAGAGCTAGCTGGTGCCTGCAGTGGTGGCCCCAGTGTCTGAAGTGGTGGCTGGTGTCTGCGGAGCTGACCAGTGCCTGCAGTGGTAGCTGATGTCTGCAGAGCTGGCCGGTGTCTACAGCCATACATTACACTAGGGTGTAACAGGGACAAACAATATCAGTGGTCAGAGCAGGCGAGCGATCACACGGCTGAACTTTGTCGGAGTACAGACCACAGGGAACGGGAATAACATCTGGTACAGGAGGGAGGAGCATACAGAATGGGAATATTGTCTAATACAGTAGTGGGGAGCAGCAGGAATAGGAATCCAATCCGATGCAGGAGTGGACCATCCTTCTGTTGACAGTGTAGGGACCACAGGCAATGGGAATACTATGAGGTACAGAAGCAGGTAGTGGAATGGGGATAACATTCAGTGCATCAGTGGGGAGCATACAGAATGGGAATATTATCCAGTACAGAAGTGGGAATCACATGCAGTGGAGCACAAGGAATGGGAATACAACATCCCACATGGTTGGCTTGTCTGGAAAGTGAGATCACATGGGATTTAAGGTGAGCTAGCCAATTGGATAGAAAATAGGCTTGGTGGAAGGAGACAGAGAGTGGTAATGGAAGGTTACTTTCAGACTGGAGACCTGTGACAGTAGTGTGCCGCAGGGATCGGTGCCGGGTCCACTGTTGTTTGTTATATAAATGGTTTGGATGAGAATGTAGATGGCGTGATTAGTAAGTTTGCAGATGACAACAAAATTCGTGGTGTGGTAGACAGTGAAGAAGGTTGTCTAAGGTTACATCAGGATCTAGATATACTGGGAAAGTAGGAAAAGGAATGGCAGATGGAATTTAACTCAGCCAAGTGTGAAGTGATGCATCTTCGGAAGTTAAACTAAAAGGTCTTACTCAGTGAATCTCAGGACTCTAAGGGAGTTTTGTAGAAGAGAGAGACCTAGGGGTACAAGTACATAGTTCATTGAAAGTGGCAACACACGAAGATAGGGTGGTGAGGAAGGTGTATGGTATGTTTGCCTTTATCAAGTACAAGAGTTGGAACATCACATTACAGCTGCATAAGATGTTGATGAGACCACACCTGGAGTATTGTGTGCAGTTCTGATCTCCATGCTGTAGGATGGATGTGATTAAGGTAGAGAGGGTGCAGAAAAGATTCACAGGGATGTTGACACAAGAGACTGCAGTTGCTGGAATCTGGAGTTAAAAACAAGATGCAGGAGGAACTTAATGAGTCAGACATCAGTGGAGGGAAATCTTTGTCTATTTCTGGCTGAGGAGTGACCTTATAGAGGTTTATAAAACCTAGAGGGCATAGGTATAACGTGAAAGGGGAAAGATTTAAAGGTGACTTGAGGGGCAGGTTTTCACACAGAGCCTGGTAGGTATACGGAACGAGCTGCTAGAGGAAGTGGTAGAGACGGGCACAACTACAACATTTAAAAGATATTTGGACAGACACATGAGTAGGAAGGGTTTAGAAAAGTATGGGCCAAATGTGGGCAAATGGGACTAGCTCAGGTTGGCACTTTGGTCAGCATGGACAAGTTGGGCTGAAGGGCCTGTTTCCTTGCTGTAGAGTCAAAGAGTCATAGAGCAATACACTACAGATACAGGCCCTTTGGCCCAACAAATCCATGCTGACCATGGTGCCCACCCATCTAGTCCCAATTTCCTGCATTCAGCCCATATCCCTCCAAACCCCTCCCCTCCATGTACCTATCCAAGTGCTTCTTAAAGACACTATTTTACCTGCCTCAACCACTTCCTCCAGCAGCTTGTTCCATATACTCACCTCCCTCTGCGTAAAAAGTTGCCCCTCAGGTTTCTTTTAAATCTTTCCCCTCTTACCCTAAAGCTATGTCCCCTCAGTTTTGGACTCCCCTACCACAGGGAAAAGACTGTTACCATCCACCTTATCTATGCTTCTCATAATTTTAAACATTCCTATGAGGTCGCTCCTCATTCTCCTACGTTCCAAGTATAACTCTGTGACTATAATCCCATTCAATACAGGATTGGGGAGCAGCAGGAATGGGAATACAGTTCAGTGAAGGGGTGGGAAGCAGTAGGAATTGGAATACTGTCTGCTGCTGAAGTGGAGACTGTAAAGAATGGGAATTCCATCCACTGTAGGAGTGCGGACCACGGGGTATGGGAACATGGTCCAGTAGAGGTGTGGGTACTTGGAATACCAACCAATCCAGGAATGGGGATCACTGGGGTGGAAATAATGTCCTCTCCAGGAGCACAGGGAATGGGAATACTGTCCTCTATGAGAGTGGGCAGCAATGGGAATAGAAGTACTGTCTGATGCAGGAGTAGAGACCACAGGAAATGGGAATACTGGCCAATACAGGAGTGGAGATCTCAGGGAATAGGAATCCTGTCCAATGCTGGACCGGGGAACATAGTGAATGCGAATAAAGTCAGATGCAGGAGTGGGGACCACAGGAAATGGGAATATCATCCAAAACAGGAGTGGAGAGTGGAGGACCTGGAATATCATTCAGTGCAGGAGAGAGACCACAGGGAATGGGAATACCATGTGTTGTTGAAGTGGTGTCCTCAGGGAATGGGAATGTTGCTCTGTATGGGAGCAATCGGTGTGGGTCTGGGGTCTGCAGGGAGCAGGGATACCTTGTGTGGGCTGAGTGGGGCCACGGGGAGGTTGAAGACCAGTCAGTGTCAGTGTAGGACAAAAGGGCCACAGCTCTTTATTGGATCAACATCCTCTCATTATCTGTGGCTCACAATCCCCAACAGATCATCAGGAAACACCAGGTGAAGGGCAGTGCTGACATTGCCATCTTGGACATCCCAGAATTGAGAAAGGATAATATTCCGGGATCAGGAGCCTTTTGCCCTATCCTGTTGGGTGAGAGGAATGATGAGGGAGGAGTGCGGTGAACAGGTTTTGCCACTGTATTGAGCAGCACTCTGGAGCACCCATTCACCCACCTCTTTTTCACTCTAGATGCTTATCAAAGAGGGACGTCTGCTGAGATTGACCGATGGAGCCATGCAGCCTCGATACTGCTTCCTGGTAATTTGCACTTGCTTCATTTGAACTTATTTCAGGGCCTAACTTGTCTGCATGGTGTAAATGTTATCAGAGTATGTGGTGAATATTCACAGCATCATATGTGTTATCTTCCTAGACCAGGCAGATCAGCCGTGATCAACATACTGTACATCCTCCATGCTCTTGCAGACGTCACCTTCAGCACGGTCATCCCCATTCTATCATAGATTTCCCCATGTTCTCTCCAGCCCTCCCTCCTCTGCATCTGGAAACACACTTGTTTTCTCTCTCATCCAGTTCTGCTGAAGGGTCATTGACTTTCTTTCTCCACGGATCCTTCCTGACCTGCCGAATATTTCCAGGCCTGTGATTTCCCCATGTTCTCTCTGCATCCTTTCTGGAACATTGGATTTGCAACTTTCCCAATGTTTGTAACCATTCTAAGATCCAGGGAAATATGGAGAATTGCAGCCTATGAATGCAGCATCTGCTTTAGACCAGAATGGGAGATTGAGGATAGTGTTTGCATTGATTTCCATGGATTTCTGTTAATCTCACATTCCCTGACCTCTTTGTCTCTGACCCCCTACCCCTTCCTCTCCAACGCCCAACCTCTGTCCCTCTGACCCCCGACCTCTCTTTCTCTAATTAGATTCAGCTATAAATAGAAAGCCTTTCAGTCATACAGTTGTACATCACAGAAGCAGGCTCTTTGGCCCACAGCATCTCTGCTGACCATCATGCCTGTCTATACTAATCATACTTGTCTGCACTAATTCCATACCTGTCTATGCCCTGTTCTTTCAAGTACCTGTTTAGATGCCTCTTAAACATTGTTACTGTTCCTGCCTCCACCACCTCCTCTGGTAGCTCATTCCAGATGCTAACTATTCTTTGTGTGAAAAATTTACCACTCAGATCCCTTTTAAACCTCCTCCCTCTCACCTTCAACCTATGCCCTCTAGTTCAAGACACCCCTACCATGGGAAACAACTCTGTCTATCTACTTTGTCCATGCTTCTCATAACTTTATAAACCTCTATCATGTCACCCCTCAGCCTCTTTCACTCCAGAGAAATGAATCCCAGCCTATCCAATCTCTTTTTTTTACTCAAGCTCTCCAATCCAAGCAACATCCTGGTGAATCTTTTCTGCGCCATAATCACATCCTTTCTGTGGTGTGGCCTTCGTTGATAAAAAAAAATCCAATACCAAATGCCATAATTTGAGTGATTTCCCCTTATCAATAAAACTAGCATTTAAACAATGAAATATACCACCAAGGGTATTTAAATATAATCTCGACTGACGATTTTAGTTCTTAGACCAGTACCACTCACTTATTCCCATCAATGAAATTACAGAAAAATAAATTGAATCTGTCGTAAGAGTCATGAAATGAAAGTCAGGAACAGTAACAACATTTAAGAGTTTTAGACTGCCGTACACTGGGAAAAAGACTGTGACCATCCACCCTATCTATGCCCCTGATAATTTTACAAATCCCTGAGAATGGGTCCACAACTTCTCCCAGCTGATGTTACAGGAAGGACATCAAGACCTGACAACAGATGAGGCTCACAGGATAAGCAGAGTCAGTAACTTATCATTGTCTCCACAGCTGAGTGACGTCTTCCTGTACACGGTGCCTAAGTGCGGTGGCAAATGTCAGCTACGGAAAGTCCTACCACTGGAAGCTCTGAAGGTAAGTGGAGCAATGGAGTGTGTGGACGGGGGTGGGGGGGGCAGATGGAGTGTTGAGACGGGAAGGAGGAATGTTGAGGGGAGGGGAAGTGTTGAGGGGAGGGGAAGTGGGTGTGTTGAGGGGAGGGGAGGAGAAGGGGGAGTGTTGAGGGGAAGGGGAGTGTTAAGGGTTGGGCGAGGGGGGACATACAGGATAGGTATTTGTGGGGGATCACATGACCTCCAGTGATGCCCCTCTGTGTGGGGCATTCCCCCACCACTCTGATCTCAGGGTGGGAAGTATTAAAGTCACCCACTGGCACAGCACAGAAACAGACCATTCGGCCCAATATCTATACTGACCAATGGGCACCCATCATATCACTCCCATCTCCCAGTCCTTGGCCAACATCTGTCTGTGTCAGGATGATTCAGTCTGGACCTTCCTTACACACTGTCAGTATTTACACGTTGTCCTTACACACTTACACACTGCCTTTGCACACTTACACACTGTCCTTGCACGCTGTCAGTTTTTACACACTGCCCTTACACACTCAGTATTTACAGACTGTTCTTATACACTTACATGCTCCCTGCACACTAAGTGTTTGCACACTAAGTGTTTACACACTGTCCTTACTCACTTGCACACTGTCCTTACAGACTGTCAGTTTTTACACACGGCCCTTACACACTTAATCGCTGTCCTTGCACAGTGTTCACACACTGACCTTACACACTTACACATGGTCCTTACACAGATACACAATGTCCCATCCCGCCCCCCTGCCCTCCCCATGGGTGTGGCCCTGCCTCTCCTGCTCATTCTGGGCTGTGTTCCTTTACCAGGTGAGGAAGCTGTGTGCTGACATGGTGGAGAATGTGCTGAGGATTCAGGGTGTTCACGGATCGCTCACCCTCTGTGCCAGGTACCAGTGCTGCAGTCCCTCAGCCTCCTCTCACCCTCCCCTCTTCTCACCCTCATCCTCTCATCACACTCCCCTCTTCTCACCTTCACCCTCCCTCTTCTCACCCTCAGCCTCACCCTTCCCTCACCTTTCCTCTCATCATTCCCTCCCCTTCTTTCCTGCTCATCATTCTTTCCTCCTCCCCTCGGTCCTCCCTACCGCTGTCGTCACCCTCCCCTCCCCGTGTGTGTCAGTGTGGGTGTATCACAGGATCCATCAGTGGTGATGATGGGGGCATGATCTTCAAACATCCCCTCAGCGTGTTCAGTATGAGGGGGAGGGGGGAGTGATATCCCCCTCACCGTGTTCAGTGCCTATCTAAGAGCCTCTTAAACGCCTCCACCACTACTTCTGGCAGTGCATCCCAGGCACCCATTGCTCTGTGTAAAAAACTTGCCCCTCACATCTCCTTTGAACTTCTCCCTCTCACCTTAAATGCATGTCCTCTAGTATTGGACATTTCGACCCTGGGGATAAAAATGCTGTCCATCTATGCCCCTCATAATGTTATAAACTTCTATCAGATCTCCCGTCAGCCTCTGCTGCTTCAGAGAAAACAACCCAAGTTTGCCCAAGCTCATGCCCTCTAATCCAGGCAGCATCCTGGTAAACCTCTTCTCCACTGTCTCCAAAGCCTCCACATCCTTCCTATAATGGGGCAACCAGAACTGAATGCAATACTCGAGATGCAGCCTAACCAGAGTTTTATAAAGCTGCAACACAACTTCCTGACTCTTGAATTCAGTGCCTCAACTAATGAAAGCAAATATGCCACATGCCTTCATTAATATTCATACCCTATCAACCTGTGCAGTCACTTTCAGGGAGCTATGGACTTGGACCCCAAGATCCCTCAGCGCATCAACACTGTTAAGGGTTTTGCCATTAACAGTGTATTTTCCCTTTTCATTTGAACTCCCAAAGTGCAATATTTCACACATACCCAGATTGAACTCCATCTGCCATTTCTCTGCGCATATTTGCAACTGATCTATATCCCGCTGTATCCTTTGGCAATCTGCTACACTATCCACAACACAACCAATCTTTGTATTGTCTGCAAACTTACTAACCCACCCGTCCACATTTTCATCCAAGTCATTTATATATACCACAGACAGGGATCCCAGTACAGCTCCTTGTGGAACACCACTAGTCATGGACCTCAGCTAGAATAAGTCCCCTCTCCCACAACCCTTTTTTCTATGGCATGCCAATTCTGAATCCAAATGGCAAAGTCACCATGTATCCCATGCATCTCAATCTTCTGGATGAGTCTCCAACGAGGGACCTTGTCAAACACTTCACTAAATCCATGTAGACAATACCCACAGCTCTACCCTCGATAATCTCCTCCTCAAAAAACTCAATCAAGTCAGTTCAACGTGACCTGCCCAGCACAAAGCCATGTTGACTGTTCCTAATTAAGCCATTGCTCTTCAAATGCTCATAAATCCTATCCCCAAGAATCCTCCCCAGTAACTTCCCTACCACTGATGTGAGAGTCACCGGTCTTTAGTTAACAGGATTATCACTATTTCCCTTAAACAACAGGACAACATTAGCTACTTGCCAATCCTCCAGGACCTTGTCTGTGGCTAGAGAGGAAACCATGGTTAAGGCCCCAGCAATCTCATCTCTTGCCTTTCTCAATAAACTGGGCTGGGGTATATCCCATTAGGCCCTCGGGACTTATCCACCTTAATGTTCTTTAAGAGACCCAGCACTACCACCTCCTTTATCACAAAAGTGCCATAGCATAGTGGAACGCTTCACACTGAACTCATTATCCTACATGTCCTTCTCCTTAGTAAATACTGATGCACTCATTTAGGACCTCACCCACATCTTCCATCTCCAAGCACATGTTCCTTCCTTTATCTTTGAGTGGTCCTACCCTCTCCCTAGTTATCCTTTTACTTTTAATGTAGGTGTAGAATGCCTTGGTACCTTGGGATTCTCTTTAATCCTACATACCAAGGACTTTTCATGGCCCCTCCTGGCTCTCCTAATTCCCTTGTTGAGTTCTTTTCTAGCTTCTTTATAATCCTCAAGGGCCCTGTTTGATTTTAACTTCCTAAACCTTACATAAGCTTCCTTTTCCTTCTTGACTAAATTTACCACCTCTCTAGTAATCCAGGGTTCCCTTACCTTGCCATCCTTGTCCTTCCATCTTACTGGAACATACCTGTCCTGTACTCTGTGCAGTTGGTCTTTAAACACCCTCCACATGTCAGATGTGGACAGCCAAAAACAGCTGTTCCCAATTAACTCTCCCTAGTTCCTGCCTCATACTCTCATAGTTTGCCCTGCCCAAATTTAGAATCATAAGAGCACGGAAACAGGCTCTATCTATGGCCCAACTGGTCCATGCCGACCAAGATTCCCATCTAAGCTTGTCCTAGTTTCACACGTTTGGCCGATATCCCGCTAAAGCCTTTCCTATCCATGTATTCCAGTACCAGTCCTCCAACACCAGTCCTCCAACACCATCCCTCCCACACCGGTCAGAGAGTCATAGAATTATACAGCATGGAAACAGTCCCTTTGGCCCAACTAGTCCATGCCAAATGAAATGCCCGTTTGCCTACGTTTAGGCCATATCGCTCTGAACCTTTCCTATCCATGTACCTGTCAAAGTGCCTTTCAAATGTTGTTAATGTACCTGCCTCACCCACTTCCTCTGGCAGCTCATTCCATATACACACCACCCTCTGATCCCTATTAAATCTCTCTCCTCTCACCTTAAACGTATGCCCTTGAGATCTTGATTACCCAATCCTGGGAACAGGAATCAGAATCAGGTTTATTATCACTGACATACGAAGTGAAATGTGTTGCTTTGCAGCAGCAGTACAGTGCAAAACATAAAAATTATTATAAGTTACAAAGATAAATAAATAGTGCAAAAGAGTAATAACAAGGTAGTGTTTATGGGTTCACGGACCGTTCAGAAATCTGACGGCGGAGGGGAAGAAGCTGTTCCTCAAACTTTGAGTGTGGGTCTTTAGGCTCCTGTACCTCCTCTCTGATGGTAGTAATGAGAAGAGGGCATGTCCTGGATGGTGAGGATCCTTAATGATGGATGCTGCCTTCTTGAGGCACCGCCTCTTGAAGATGTCCTCGATGGAGGGGAGGATTGTGCCCGTGATGGAGCTGGCTGAGTCTACAACCCTCTGCATCCTCTTTTGATCCTGTGCATTGGAGCCTCCATACCAGGCAGTGATGCAACCAGTCAGAATGCTCTCCACTGTACATCTATAGAAATTTGCAAGAGTCTTTGGTGACATACCAAATCTCCTCAAACTCCAACTGAAGTAGATCCGCTGGTGTGCCTTCTTCGTGATTGCATCAATATGTTGGGCCCAGGATAGATGAAACTCCATTTGCCATTCCTTGGCCCACTTACCCAGCTGATCAAGATCCCTCTGTAAATTCTGGTAACCATCTTCACTGTCAGTGACACCACCTATTTTAGTGTCATCTGCAAACTTACTAACCATGCCTTGTACATTCTCATCCAAATCATTGATATAGATGACAAATATCAATGGGCCTAGCACTGAGTCCTGAGGCACACCACTAGTCACAGGCCTTCCACCATCACCCTCTGCTTCCTACCATTAAGCAATTCCATATCCAATTAGGCAGCTCTCCCTGGATCCCATGCGATCTAAATTTCAGGAGCAGCCTACCATGTGGAACCTTATTGCTCATTCCATATCCTTTGTGGAACACACAAAACAGTGCTGACTATCCCTAATCCACCCATCTTTCCAAATGCTTGTATAGCTTATCCCTCTGAATCCCTTCTTGTATCTTACCTACCACAGGTATTAGGCTTACTGGTCCATAGTTCCCAGGTTTTTCTTTGTAGATATTTTTAAAATAAAGGCACAACATTAGCCACCCTCCAGTCTTCCGGCACTTCACCCATCGCTAACAGTGATGCAAGTATCTCAGCCAGGACTCCTGCAATCTCTTCCCTAGCCTCCCACAGTATTCTTGGATATACCTGATCAGGCCTTGGAGATTTGTCTACAGTCATACGTTTTAAGATATCCAATACTGTAATGCAGACAATCCCTCAGACCCCTCCATTAACTATCTCATGGTCTGAAGTCTTCATATTCTTCTCCACAGTAAAAACAGAGGGGAAATATTCATTCAGGACCTTGCCCATCTTCTGCAGCTCCGCACAAAGATGTCCAGTTTGGTCTTTGAGGGGCCCTATTCATTCTCTCTCTAGTTAGTCTTCGAATATACTTATAAAATCTCTTCAGATTCTCCTAAATCTGCTCTGCCAAAGCTATCTCATGCCCCCTTTTTGCCCTTCTGACTTCCTCCTTGAGTACACTTCTGCATCCCCTATACCCCTCCTGGGATTCACTTGATCCCAGCTGCCCGTAACTAACACATCCTGCTTCTTTTCCCTGTCCAGAGCCTCAATATCCTTCATCATCCAGGGTTCCCTACTCCTGCCAGCCTTGCCCTTCACTCCAAGAGGAACATGTAGATCTTGTTCTCTCTATATCTCACTTTTAGCAGTCTCCCACTTGCCAGACATCCCTTTGCCTGCAAACAACCTACCCCAATCAACTTTTGCAAGTTTGTGTCTAATGCAATTTAGAACTTTAACTTGTGGACCAGATCTGTCTCCGTAACTAATTTAAAATTAATAGCACCATGGTCACTGGTCCCAGAGTGTTCCCAACTGACACCTCAGTCACCTGTCTTGCCCAATTTCCTAAGAGCAGGTCAAGCTTTGCCCTCTCTCTGGTAGGGCCTTTAATATATTGGGTGAGGAGACTTTCCTGAACACACTTAACAGATTCCACCCCATCTAAGCCCTTAGCACTATGGTAGTCCCAGTCTATACTAGGAAAGTTAAAATCCCCTACTGTGACAACCCTATTATTCCTGCAACTTTTTACAATCTCCTGCATGTTTGTTCATCTCATTCCCATTGATTTACAAAGGGCCTACAGTACAGTCCCAACAATGTGGTCATCCCCTCCTTATTTCTCAGCTCCACCCATAAAGCCTCACTGGATGATCCCTCAGCAGTTTCATCTCTGACTACTGCCGTGACATTCTCCTTAATCAGCAATGCAACTTCGCCTCCTCTTTCCTCCACCTCTATCCCACCAATAGCACCTGTACGCTGGAACATTTAGCTGCCAGTCCTGTCCCTCCATAGAACCATAGAACCATAGAACACCACAGCACAGAAAATAGGCCATTAGGCCCTTCTAGTCTGTACCAAAACTTTATTCCGCTAGTCCCATTGACCTGCACCCAGTCCATAACCCTCCAGACCTCTCCCATCCATGTATAGGAACATAGAAACATAGAAAAACTACAGCACAATTCAGGCCCTTCAGCCCACAAAGTTGTGCCGAACATGTCCCTACCCTAGAAATTACTAGGCTTACCCAGAGCCCTCTATTTTTCTCAGTTCCATGCACCTATCCAACAGTCCCTTGAAAGACCCTATCGTATCCGCCTCCACCACCGTTGCCGGCAGCCCATTCCATGCACTCACCACTGTCTGAGTAAAAAACTTACCCCTGACATCTCCTCTATATCTACTCCCCAGCACCTTAAACCTATGTCCTCTTGTGGCCACCATTTCAGCCCTGGGGAAACGCCTCTGACTATCTACCCGATCAATACCTCTCATCATCTGATATACCTCTATCAGGACCCCCTCATCCTCTGTCGCTCCAAGGAGAAAAGGCCGAGTTCCCTCGACCTGCTTTCATAAGGCATGCTCCGCATTCCAGGCAGCATCCTTGTAAATCTCCTCTGCACCCCTTCTATGGCTTCCACATCTTTCCTGTAGTGAGGTGACCAGAACTGAGCACAGTACTCCAAGTGGGGTCTGACCAGGGACCTATATAGCTGCAACAATACCTCTCAGCTCCTAAATTCAGTTTCCTGATTGATGAAGGACAATACACCATATGCCTTCTTAACCACAGAGTCAACCTGTGCAGCCGCTTTGAGCATCCTATGGACTCGGACCCAAAGATCCCTCTGATGCTCCACACTGACAAGAGTCCTACCATTAATACTATATTCTGCCATCATATTTGACCTACCAAAATGAACCACTTCAGACTGATCTGGGTTGAATTGCATCTGCCACTCCTCAGCCCAACTTTGCATCCTACCTATGTCCCTCTGTAACCTCTGACAGCCCTCCAAACTATCCACAACACCCCCAACCTTTGTGTCATCTGCAAACTTACCAACCCACCCCTCCACTTCCTTATCCAGGTCGTTTACAAAAATCACAAAGAGCAAGGGTCCAATTTATCTATCCAATTTATTCTTGAAACTTAAGAGCGACCCCGCATTTACCACGTCAGATGGCAGCTCGTTCCACACTCCCACCACTCTCTGAGTGAAAAAGTTCCCCCTACTGTTCCTCCTAAATCTTTCCCCTTTCACCCTAAAGCTATGTCCTCTCGTACTTATCTCTCCTAATCTAGGTGGAAAGAGCCTGCTCACATTTACTCTGTCTATACCCCTCAATTTTGTAAACCTCTATCAAATCTCCCCTCATTCTTCTGCACTCCAAGGAATAAAGTCCTAACCTGTTCAATCTTTCCCTGTAACTCAACTCCTGAAGACCCGGCAACATTCCAGTAAATCTCCTCTGCACTCTTTCAATCTTACAAATATCTTTCCTATAGTTAGGTGAGCAGAACTGCACACAATACTCCAAATTTAGCCTCACCAAAGTCTTTTACAACCTCACCATAACATCCCAACTCCTATACTCAAATACTTTGATTTACGAATGCCAGGATGCCAACAGCCTTCTTTACAACCCTGTGTACCTGAGACGCCACTTTCAGGGAATTATGTATCTGAACTCCCAGATCCCTTTGTTCCTCTGCACTCCTCAGTGCCCTTCCATTTACTGTGTATGTCCTACCTTGATTTGTCCTTCCAAAATGCAACACCTCACACTTGTCTGCATTAAGTTCCATCTGCCATTTTCTGGCCCATTTTTCCAGTTGGTCCAGATCCCTCTGCAAGCTTTGAAAGCCTTCCTCACTGTCCACTACGCCTCCAATCTTAGTGTCATCAGCAAACTTGCTGACCCACTTTCCCACATTATCATCTAGATCATTGATATAGACAACAAATAACAATAGACCCAGCACAGATCCCTGAGGCACACCACTAGTCACAGGCCTCCAGTCTGAGAAACAATCATCCACTACCACTCTCTGTCTTCTCCCACACAGCCAACTTTGAATCCAATTTACAACCTCTCCATGGATACCTAGTGTCTGAACGTTCTGAACTAACCTCCCATGTGGGACCTTGTCAAAGGCCTTACTAAAGTCCATGTAGACAACATCCAAAGCCTTTCCTTCATCTGCTTTCTTGGTAACCTCCTCGAAAAACTCTACAAGATTCGTTAAACACTATCTACCATGCTCAAAGCCATGCTGACTATCCTTAATAAGCCCTTGGCTGTCCAAATACCTGAATACCCGATCTCTCAGAATACCTTCCAATAATTTACCCACTACAGATGTCAGGCTCACCAGCCTGTAATTACCTGGTTTACTTTTAGAGCCTTTTTTAAACAACAGAACAACATGAGCTACCCTCCAGTCCTCCGGCACCGCAACCGTGGCTAAGGACATTTTAAATATATCTGCCAGTGCCCCTGCTCTTTCCTATCTCAAGGACCGAGGAAATATCATGTCAGGCCCAGGGGATTTATCTACCTTTATTTGCTGTAAGGCAGCAAGCACCTCCTCCTCTTTAATCTCTATATGTTCCATGACAGTACTGCTTGTTTCCCTTCCTTCCATATCCACTATGCCAGTTTCCTGAGTAACTACTGATGCAAAAAAACTGTTTAAGATCTCCCCCACCTCCTGAGGCTCCACACCTAGCCGACCACTCTGATCTTCTAGGGGACCAATTTTGTCCCTTACTATCCTTTTACTCTTAATATGCTTGTAGAAACCCTTCGGGTTTACCTTCACATTATCTGCCAGAGCAACCTCATGTCTCCTTTTTGCCTTCCTGATTTCCTTCTTTAGTATTTTCTTACAATTTCTATACTCTTCAAGTACCTCATTTGTTCCTAGTTGCCTATACCTGCTATACACCTCTCTCTTTTTCTTAACCAGATCGCCGATATCCCTCGAAAACCAAGGTTCCCTATGCCTGTTAGCTTTGCCTTTAATCCTGACAGGAACACGCAAACTCTGCACACTCAAAATTTCACCTTTGAAGGCCCTCCACTTACTGAACACATCCTTGCCAGAAAACAATTTATCCCAATCCATTCTTCCTAGATCCTTTCTCACTTCCACAAAATTGGCCTTTCTCCAATTTAGAACCTCAACTCGAGGACCAGTCCTATCCTTATCCATAATTAACTTGAAACTAATGACATTATGGTCACTGGACCCAAAATGTTCACCTACACATCTGTCACCTGACCTGTCTGGTTCCCTAATAGGAGATCAAGTATTGCATTCTCTCTCATTGATACCTCTATATATTGATTTAGAAAACTTTCCTGAACACATTTGACAAACTCCAAGCCATCCAGCCCTTTCACAGTGTGGGAGTCCCAGTCAGTATGTGGAAAGTTAAAATCCCCTACTATTACATCTTTCTGTTTCTTACATCGGTCTGCTATCTCTCTACAGATTTGCTCATCCAATTCTCTCTGACTATTGGGAAGTCTATAATACAACCCTATTAGTGTGGTCACACCTTTCCCGTTCCTCAGCTCCACCCATGTGGCCTCTGTAGATGAGCCCACCAGGCTGTCCTGTCTATGCACAGCTGTGATATTTTCCCTGACTAGTAATGCCACTCCTCCCCCTTTCATCCCTCCCCCTCTATCACGTCTGAAACAACGGAACCCTGGAACATTAAGCTGCCAGTCCCGCCCCTCTTGCAACCAAGTCTCCCTTAGCCATGTTTCTGTAATTGCTATAATATCCTAGTTCCATGTAGCTATCCATGCCCTGATTTCATCCGCCTTACCTGTCAGGCCAATTGCGTCAAAATAAATGCAATTTAATTCCAACTGTCTTTCCTTGCTCCCTGCCATGCTGCTGCTTGTCTCGTCTACTGTCCTTACTGTCATTGTATCCTATCTCAGCTTCGAGCCTCCCATCTCCCTCACTTCTCATTTGGATCCCACCCCCTCCCAATCCAGTTTAAGCCCTCCCTAGTAGCAAGAGCAAATCTCTCCGCTAAGATATTGGACCCTATCCAGTTTAGGTCACCTCTGTCCCAGAAGAGATCCCAATGGTCCAAAAATCTGAATCCCTGCCTACTGTACCAACTCTTCAGCCACTCGTTCATCTGCCCTATTCTCCTATCCTTACCCACACTAGCACATGCACAGGGAGTAATTCAGACATTACTACCCTCGAGGTCCTGCTTTTTAACCTCCTTCCTAACTTCCTATATTCACTCTGCAGGACCTTCTTCCCTCTTTCCACCCACATCATTTGTGCCAGCCTGCACAATGACTTCTGGCTGCTCACCCTCCCCCTTGAGAATGTTCTGCAGCCGCTCTGAGCCATTCTGAATCTTGGCACCAGGGAGACAACACATGATCCTAGGGTCCCTTTTGCGGCCAGAGTAGCTCCTGTCTGAGTCCCTAACTATTGAGTCTCCTCTCAGTATAGTCCTTACTGCCTTCACCCTTTCCTGCAGAGCCTCAGAGCCAGTCCTGGTGGCACAGACCTGGCTGCTGCTGTTGTAGCTGATCGGTCATCCTCCCCAGCAGTATCCAAAGGGACATACTTGTTGCTGAGAGAAATGGCCACAAGGGAATCCTGCTCCCTCTACCTTTCCTGGTAGTCTCCCAACTATCTGCTCTCTGCACCTTAGGTGTGACCACCTTGCTAAAACTCTTATGATGTTGTCTGATCCTAAGTATGTCCAGTTCCAGCTCCAGTACCTTTACACAGTCAGTCAGGAGCTGCAGCTGGGTGCACTTCCTGCAGGTGAAGTCACTAGGGACACTAAAAATCTCCCTAATATCGCACATCTTTCAGGAGGAGCATGCAACTGTCCTAATGCTATTCAAGCTATCCTAATAGGAAGAGTAATTCTAACGAAAACCTTACCTGCTTTTACCTGTTCCTCTGCTCAGCTTCCTCTCACTGAAGCCTCTCGAACCAGATTCCAATCACCCCCAGGTGAAAAAATTCTTCCTCAGATCCCCTCTGAATCTTACTCCTTACAATAAACCTATGCCTCTGATTATTTACACCTCTGAAATTGGGAAACATTTATTACTATCTATCCTATTTATGTCCTTTATAATTTTGTACACTTCTATCAGGTCCCCTCTCAGCCTCCTCTGCTTCAGAGAAAACAAGACCAGTCTCTCCACTTACCCCTCGTAACTGAAATGCTCCATCCCAGGCATTTCACATGTCAGTCTTCTCAGTGTGATCGAGCAGCAAATAAACAGAAGTGTTCATTTGCAGTCGGATGTTGGGAGGGGTGTATCACTGGAGGCTGGTCTTTATCTGATGAGGTGAACCATGTAACAGTTCCATGTCTCCCTTCCTTGTCAGCTCTGCCCAAGACTGTGATGACTGGGAATCTGCACTCAGCACTGCCGTGGAGGATCTACGCATCGTGCGGCCAATGCTGGCCCTGTCGGAGGAGCTGGAGGTTGGTGTTTGAGAGCCTCCACTTCCCACTGTGGTCCATTCCATTGTCCACACACACCCCACGGTCCACACTCACTCCACACACACACACACACACACACACACACACACACACACACACACACACACACACACACACACACACCACATACCTGAGCACTGGTCTCAGGGTGGGCCACTCAGCTGGTGGGACGTCCGGTTTGTCCACTCGCTACTGGGTGAGAGAGTTGGACTCGAGTCCGTCACTGGCACTGTGTTGTCTCTGCTCCATGACAGGGTCAGGACGTGTGAGCAGCAGCGGGGTAACTGACCGACAGACTGAGAGACCCACCATCCCACACACCCACGGACACACACACACCAACACACCCACAGATCCTCACAATCACGCACACACCCAAAGACCAACACACCCACACACTCAATGACAGACACATACACAGAGCCACACGCCCACAGACTGACAACCACACACCCACAAATGCATTCACCCACTGACCCACAGACTCACACATACCCACGGATGCACACACACCTGCAGACCCACATACACAAGCACCAACACTCCCACACAATCACAGACTGAAACACCCACACACTCACCAAAACACACACCCTCAAACCCATACACCCACAGAACTGCACACACACACCTACACCCTGAGACTCACACACCAAGAGACCCAGACACACCCACACACATGGACACACCCACAGATATACACACTCACAGACCCATACACACATACATCCACTCAAACACTCACACACCCACATACCTACACCCCCAGAGATCCACACACCCACACGTACACAACCACAGATACACACACACTCACTCACACACCCTCAGACCACAAAGCCACAGAAACCCCCCCCCACACACACACACACACACTGACCAACACACACAGACCAACACACCCACTGATCCACAGACCCATGGACACACACACACACACACACACACACTCTTCAGACCCACACTCCCACACACACCCGCAGATCCACACACACAAACACCAACACTCCCACAAAGGCACAGACCCTAACACCCATACACCAACCCACCCATACCTACACACCCATACCCACACACCCATACCCACACACTCAGATACACACACACACACACACACACACACACACACACACACACACACACTCTGACCCTCACATGCAGAGACCCACACACACGCACACACACACTCAGACACCTAGGGATGCATACTCCCAGACACCCACACACACATGTAGACACAAACACCCATATGCCCACACACCCACACTCTGGCACACCCATAGACCCAAACATCCTCAGACCTACACCTCCGCATATACATACACCCACAGACACACACACACACACACACACACACACACACACACTCCCACGCACCAACGGACCCACACACACACAAACACCAACACTCCCACACAATCACAGACACAAACATCCATACAATTACATACTCACACTCTCACATACACACACAACCACACACCCTCACACACACGCCCTCAGACCCACACACCCACAGATCTTCACACCTACACACTCACAAACCCACACATCCACAGACCCACCCACACACCCAAACGCCCACATACCCATACATACCCACACACACACCTACAGACCCATACACCCAAACATCCACAGATGCACACAAACCCACACACACTCCCACAAACCTACGTACACCCATTTTCCCACAGACACACACATCATCAAACGCACCCACAGAACAAAATACCCACATACCAACACACACACACATCCACACACCCACAGACCAACAAAGCCACAGACAGACACACCCACACACACTTACAGACCAAAAAACCCACACACCCACCCAAACACACCCGCTCAGACCCTCACAGCCACCAGAGACCCACACACCCAGACAGACCCACATGTCGACAGTCCCACACACACCCACAGACCCACACGCATGCATCCAGACACACACACACACACACAGAAACCCACACACCCCACACATCCACCCAAACACAATCCCACACACCCACACGCATACACAGACCCACACGCACACACTCTCAGACCCACACACGTACACATACATACACCCTAGGACCCACACAACTACACACTGAGACACACACACCCAGAGACCTACACACCCAGAGACCCACACAAAGAGACACACCCACAGTCCCACACACAGCCACTGATGCACACACACCCACCCAAACACAATCCCTCAGGCCCAGCCAACCACACACACACACACACACACTCACCCACATATACACCCACACACACCCTCACACACCCAGACACACTCACATACCACACACCCACCCAAGTACAATCCCTCCGACCCACACATACAGTTCCACACACTCATACCCTCAGAGCCACACATCCAGTGACCTACACACCCAGAGACACACAGACACAGACCAACACACACCCACAGATGCACCCACAGACTCATACACACGTACACCCACCCACTCATTCACACACCCAAAATGATGCACCCAGAGACCCACATACCCACCCACACACACACATACACACACAATCCCACCCACCCACAGACCCACACATGCACCCACAGGGCATTGATCGTGATCACTGAAAAGCCTGCTTTCACTAGACATCTGCCTCATTTTATCCGAGGGGGGAATGGCACTGGAGGCAACACAAGGAGGAAGCATGAAGCTGTGTCTCTCGTTGGCCATTCCCACCTCCAGGACAAGAGCAGTTGTGGTCAAGGTGAATGCGGCCAGTGTATACAGGCAGCCTGCCCTCTCATGGTGACATGGAGGTCCTCAGTGTGGTGAGAAGATGGGGACGGTCTCGAAGGGGATGATTCAAACTATTCCCTCTCCTGTCCTCACCGTGTCCATCTCATGGCAACGTTATACTGTCAGCTCTTTGTGCTTGTGAACTACCAGCAGCGTCTCTGTCTCTGTCTCCCTGTGTAGGTGAGCAGTGGTCTGGGAACCACAGCACCCATGCTCATCCCCGCTTCCCACGTGGTGATGTGTATGTTGTGTACAGCTGACTTCACCCTCCCGTGGAGGCGTCTGCATTGTAACACGTGTGGAAAGGTAAGTCCATCCATCACAACCCCAGTCCTCACATGTAACACGCATGGGAAGTTAAGTCTGCCTGTCACAATCCTGTCCTCGCGTGTAATATGTGCGTGAAAGTAAATCTGGCCATCGCAACCCAGTCCTCACCCTCACCACAGTCAGAGAATGGTAGAATTGTACAGCACAGAAATGGGCCCTTCAGCGCACCTTGTCCATGCTGCATCTCCACTATGTGATGCCTATCCACACCTATCTTCACTTATCCCATCTGCCTGCATAAGGACCGTTTCCCTCTATTTTCTTATCCAAGTTCCTGTCCAAATGCCTTTTAAATATTCTAATTGTATCTTCCTCCACTACCTCCTCTGGCAGTTTGTTCCAGATATATACCACCCTCTGTTTGAAAAACCTACCCCTCAGGTCCCCTTTAAGTTTCTTCACTCTCATCATAAACCTGTAGTTCTAGACTCCCTTACACTGGGAAAAAGATTCTGGCTATTCTATCTGTGCCTTCATAATTTTATAAACCTCTGTAAGGTCACCCCTCAGCCTCCTACATTCCAATGAGAATAAACAGCCAATCCAATCTCTCCTTATTATTAAAGCCTGCCATTCCAGGTAACGTCCTGGTCAATCTCTTCTGCGCTATTTCTTTTGCTACCACATCCTTCCTTGTAGTAGGCGACGAGAACTGTACACAATACTCCAAATGCAGTCTAACCAATGTTTTGTACAACTGCAATATAACTTCCTAACTCTTATATACAAGGCCTTGGCCTATGAAGGCAAGCATACCAAGTGCCTTGTTCATGACCCTATCCACCCATGCAAAAAACCTTCAGAGTGCTATGGACTTGCACCCCAATGTCCCCCTGTATATCAATGCTCCTAAAGTCCCTGCCATTTACTCTATAAGTCCTACCAGAATTTAACTTCAACATACCAAAACCTTCAAAAGCCTCACAAAATCCAACACTCATTCACAAAAAGAAATCTTATGACAGCTCATCAACTTGTTTGGATGAGGTCATGATCCATGTTTTTCCAATGGTATCGACAGGAAGGAAGATGAGGTCGTGCAAACGACAATTTAGGGAGTTAGGTAGTAAGTTTAAAACACAAGACCTCCAGGGCTTGCTCACTGTGCCACATGCTAGCGAGGCAAGAAATAGGAAGGTGGAACAGTTGAATGTGTGGCTAAGGAGCTGGTGCAGGAGGGTGGGCTTCAGATATATGGATCAATACGATCTCTGCCAGGGCAGGTGGAAGGGCAGGGCACTTATACAAGAGGATCAGGTTGCACCTAAACTGGAGGAGAACCAATATCCTGGCAGGGAGATTTGCTCTTGCTGCTCAGGAGGGTTTAACCTAGTCTGGGAGTGGGGTTGGACCCAAAGTAGTAGTGAGGCAGATGGGAAAGTTGAGGCAAATACAAATGTTAAAGCAAGAAAGTTCAGTAGACAGGACAGGCAGGAGCAAGACAGGGAGCAAGGAAGGTCTGATAGACCAAACCGCATTGATTTTAATGCAAGAAACCTGATGGGTAAGGCAGATGAACTCATCAGGCTCCTTGCACTAGGATATTATAGCCATTATAGAAGTGTAGTTGAGGGATGGGCAGGACTGGCAGCTCAGGCGTGATTGAGGCAGAGGTAAGAGAGGAGGGGAAGTTGTGTTTTTGATTGGTGAGAACGTCACAGCGGTCTGAGGGAACACCCAGTGGAACTTAGAGCTATGGGTGGAACTTAAAAGATAAGAAGGGGTTGATGGCTTTGATGGGATTGCGCTATAGCAGCCTCCCAACAGTCAGAGGAATAAATATGTAGGGAGATCACAGATAGTTGAAAGAATAATAAGGTTGTAATGATAGAGGCTTGGATGGCACAAAATTTGTTAAATGTGTCCAGGAATGTTTTCTCAGACGATAGGTAGATGGCCCTACATCTTGGAGAGGAGGCAACACTGGACCTCCTGTTGAGAAATGAGGCTGGGCAAGTGACTGAAGTGTCAGTGGGGGAGCACCTTTGGACCAGTGACCATTATTCTTAGTTGTAAAATAGTAATGGAAAAAGTTGTGGACTGGTCTACAAATTAAAATCCTAAATTGGGGCAAGGCTGATTCTGAAGGCAGCAGACAGGAACTTGCAAAGGTTTATTGGGAGAGGCTGTTTGCAGGTAAAGAGATACCTGGCAAGTAGGAGGCTTTTAAAAGTGAGATAGGGAAAGTACAGGACCAACATGTTGCTGTTAGAGTGAAGGACAAGGCTGGCAGGATTAGGGAACCCTGGATGATGAGGGATTTTGCTGTGGTCAGGGAAGAGTAGGTGGCATGGGTCAGGTACAGGCAGCTGGAATCAATATCCCTTGAGGAATATCAGAGAGTACACTGAAGAAGGAAATCAAGAGGGCAAAAATAGGACAGAAGAAAGCTTTGGTGGATAAAGTGAAGGAGAATCCTAAGAGATTCTACAAATGTATTAAGAGGTGTAAAACGAATATTTCTCATTTGGACTCGAGGGCTTCGGTTTGGAGGACTTTGGAGCAGCTAAGTTTTTTCTGTTTATCACTTTTATTAGGGTTTTAAGTGTAAGCGTTAATTTTTGTTAGGGTTTTAAGTGTAAGGGTTAGATTTTTATAACTTTCTTTGGTAAGTGTTTTAAAAGTTTTTTCTAACGAGTCGAGTGGGGGCTGGATTGCGCAGGTGCGGCGTGGGCAGCTTAAAAAAGCAAACAGCCTATAGAGTGGGCAACGTTGGAGCGGACAGCTGAGTGAGAGGCAGCAGAGTGGTCGGGCTTTGGCTCAAGGGGCTTCGGCGTGAAGGGGCAAGGAGGGTAAGTAGCTGGTAAGTAGGTAAAGGTAAGGTTTACCTGTTGTCTATTATAGATTTGTAGGTGGGATTAACTAGGGAAAAAAGAAAGGTAGTCAGATGGAGGACATGGTCATATGCTGCAGCTGTTTGATGTGGGAACTCGTGGACCTTGCTGCGGTCCACGATGGCCACATCTGCAGTAAGTGCTTGAGGCTGGACAAACTTCAGCTCAGAGTTGATGAGCTGAAGTCGCAGCTACAAACACTGCGCAGCATAAGGGAGGGAGAGAGTTATGTAGACACGGTGCATCAGGAGGCAGTCACCCCCCTTAGAGCAGGTACATCTGAGGTTCAGGATGCAGATGGAATGGTGACTGTCAGGGGAGGGAAGAGGAAGAAGAAGAAGTCAGGCAGGCAGACAGTCAGGGAACCCCGGAGGCTGTTCTCCTCAGTAAGAGGTTTTCTGCCTTGGAGGCTGTTGAGGGGGATGACCTGCAGGGGCCTAGCTGCAGTAACCAGGCCTCTGGCACTGGGGCTGGTACTGCTGCTCAGAAAGGAAGGGTGGGAAAGAGACATGTGGTAGTGATAGGGGACTCGATAGTCAGGGAAACACATAGGAGGTTCTGTGGCAGTGAGCATGAATCCCGGATGGTATGTTGCATACCAACTATCTTTCAACTATCTATATTAACTAACTATATAACTATATTTCAATTAACTATATTTCAACTATCTTTCAACTCTCCCTCCCAGGTGCCAGGGTCCGGGATGTCACTGATCGGGTCCACAGGATTCTTGAGCGGGAGGGAGAGCAGCCAGAAGTTGTGGTCCACGTTGGCACCAACGACATAGGTAGGAAGGGGGATGAGGTCCTGAAGAGCGAGTTCAGGGAGCTAGGCAGAAGACTGAGGAACAGGACCTCAAGGGTAGCAATCTCGGGATTGCTGCCGGTGCCACGCGATAGTGAAGGCAGGAACAGGAGGAGGTGGCAGATAAATGCGTGGCTGAGAAGTTGGTGCAGGAGGGAGGGTTTTAGATTTCTGGATCATTGGGATCTCTTCTCGGGAAGGTGGGACCTGTGCAGAGAGGACGGGTTACACCCAAACCAGAAGGGGGCCAATATCCTTGCGGCTAGGTTTGCTAGGGTGGTTCGGGAGGGTTTAAACTAGTTTGTGAGGGGGAAGGGAACCGGAGGAGTAGGTCAGAGGAAGAAGGGGATGGGGAAAAGTTAGATCAAACAGGTAGAGATGCTTTGGGGAAGGAGAAGCAGAATATAGGCTATAAAAGTAGTAAGGTAGATGGACTGAGGTGTGTTTACTTAAATGCAAGAAGTGTCAGGAATAAGGGAGATGAACTGAGGGCTTGGATAAGGATGGGGGACTATGATATTGTGGCTGTTACTGAGACGTGGCTGACGTCAGGGCAGGAGTGGATATTGAATATTCCTGGTTTTTGGTGTTTTAAGAGGGATAGGGAAGGGGGGAGAAGAGGAGGAGGGGTGGCGATACTGGTCAGGGACACTGTTACGGCTGTGGAAAGGATGGATGTTGTAGAAGGATCATCTCTAGAGTCTGTATGGGTGGAAGTAAGGAACAAGAAAGGAGCAGTTACTCTACTCGGAGTATTCTATAGGCCCTCCGGTAGCAGTAGAGATAGAGAGGAGCAGACTGGCAGGCAGTGTTTGGAGAGAAGCAAAAATAACAGGGTTGTTATAATGGGAGACTTCAACTTCCCAAATATAGACTGGAACCTGCTTAGTGCCAAAGGTTTAGATGGGACGGAATTTGTTAAATGTGTCCAGGAGGGATTCCTGACGCAGTATGTCGACAGGCCAACTAGAGGGAATCTAGTTTTAGGAAATGAACCGGGACAGGTGAAGGATCTATTGGTGGGTGAGCATTTGGGGGACAGTGACCATTGCTCCATAACCTTTAAAATTGTCATGGACAGGGACAGGTGCAGAGAGGACAAGAAGATATTTAACTGGGGAAGGGCGAACTATAAGGCTATAAGGAGAGAACTTGGGAGTGTAAATTGGGATGTCCTTTTTGAAGGGAAATGTACCATGGAGATGTGGTCGATGTTCAGGGATCTTATGCAGGATGTTAGGGATAAATATGTCCCGGTGAGGCAGAGAAGGAATGGCAGGGTGAAGAAACCGTGGGTGACGAGAGAGGTGGAACGACTTGTTAGGGAGAAGAAGGTAGCGTACATGAGGTATAAGCAGCAAGGTTCAGACAGGGCCCGTGAGGAATATAGGGTAGCGAGGAAGGAACTTAAGAAAGGGCTGAGGAGAGCTAGAAGGGGACATGAAAAGGCGTTGGCTAGTAGGGTTAAGGAAAATTCCAAGGCCTTTCTCACGTACATGACGGGTAGGAGGATGACTAGGGTAGAGGTATGTCCGATTAAAGACAAAGGTGGGAGAATGTGCCTGGAGGCGACGGAAGTGGGAGAAATTCTCAATGAATACTTCTCTTCGGAATTCACCAAGGAGAGGGGTCTTGATGACGTGGAAGGGAGTGCTGATAAGGGTAATGTTCTCGAGGTTGTAGATATCAAGAGAGAGGATGTGTTGAAGTTGTTAAATAATATCAAGACAGATAAATCTCCGGGGCCTGACGGGATTTTCCCCAGGCTGCTTCGAGAGGCGAGGGAGGAGATTGTTGAACCGCTGGTAGGGATCTTTGAGTCCTCGTTGTCCACGGGGATGGTGCCGGAGAATGGGAGGGTGGCGAATGTTATCCCCTTGTTCAAAAAAGGTAGTAGGGATAGTCCAGGGAATTACAGATCGGTGAGCCTTACGTCTGTAGTGGGTAAGCTGTTAGAAAGGATTCTAAGGGATAGGATCTGTGAACACCTGGAGAATCATGGACTGATTAGGGACAGTCAGCATGGCTTTGTGAAGGGAAGATCTTGCCTCACAAGCCTGATAGAGTTCTTTGAGGAGGTGACGAGGAGGTGACGAGGAGGATTGATGAGAGTAGTGCGGTGGATGTGGTCTATATGGATTTTAGTAAGGCGTTTGATAAGGTTCTGCATGGTAGGCTTCTTCAGAAGGTCAGAGGCCAAGGGATCCAGGGAAGCTTGGCTATGTGGATTAGGAATTGGCTTGCCTGTAGAAAGCAGAGGGTTGTGGTGGAAGGAGTGCCCTCGGATTGGAAGGCAGTGACTAGTGGTGTCCCGCAGGGATCGGTTCTAGGACCTCTACTTTTTGTGATATTTATAGATGACTTAGATGAGGGGGTGGAAGGCTGGGTTAGTAAGTTTGCGGACGACACTAAGATAGGCGGTGTTGTGGATAGGTGGAGGGCTGTCGGAACTTACAGAGGGATATTGATAGGATGCAGAGCTGGGCTGAGAAGTGGCAGATGGAGTTCAATCCGGAGAAGTGTGAGGTGGTACACTTTGGAAGGACAAACTTCAGGGCAGAGTACAGGGTAAATGGCAAGGTACTTGGCAGTGTAGAGGAGCAGAGGGATCTGGGAGTTCATATTCACAGTTCACTGAAAGTTGCCTCACAGGTGGATAGAGCAGTTAAGAAGGCCTATGGGATGTTAGCTTTCATAAGTCGTGGGATTGAGTTTAAGAGCCGTGAAGTGATGATGCAGCTTTACAAAACTCTAGTTAGACCACACTTAGAGTACTGTGTTCAGTTTTGGTCGCCTCATTATAGGAAGAATGTGGAGGCATCGGAGAGGGTGGAGAGGAGATTTACCAGGACGCTGCCTGGATTAGAGTGTATGGAATATGAGCAAAGTCTTAAGATGCTAGGGCTTTATTCACTGGAAAGGAGGAGGATGAGAGGAGACATGATAGAGGTATATAAAATATTGAGAGGAATAGATAGAGTAGACAGCCAGCACCTCCTTCCCAGGGCACCAATGCTCAAGACGGGAGGGCATAGCTTTAAGGTTATGGGTGGGAGGTTCAGGGGAGATGTCAGGGGGAGGTTTTTCACCCAGAGAGTGGTTGGTGCATGGAATGCACTGCCTGGGGTGGTGGTGGAGGTAGATGCATTGGACAGGTTCAAGAGTTTGTTGGATAGGCATATGGAGGAATGTGAGATAGAGGGATATGCGGGAGGAAAGAGTTAGGTAGTGTGAGGGTGGTTTCATGGACGGCACAACATGGTGGGCTGAAGGGCCTGTTTTGTGCTGTATGGTTCTATGGTTTTCTATTTATCATGGAGGGGGTCAGGAAGGTGAAGGAATTAAGGGAAATAAATAGTGGTGCCCTGGAACATATCCACATTACAACAGAGGTGCTGAAGTATTTTGGGCATATTAAGGCAAATAAATCCCCAGGGCTTGACCAAGTGTATCCTCAGACTTTGTGGGAAATAAGGGAAAAAGTTTTTGGGGCCCTGCCAGAGATGTTTGTGTTATCTTTAGCCGTGAGTGAGGTACTGGAAGATTGGAGGGTAGTTACGTTGTGCCTTTGTTTAAGAATTATTTATTTGTTCATCATTTGTATAAGTGATTTGAATGAGAATGTACAAGGCATGGTTAGTAAGTTTGCAGATGGCACTAAAATAGGTGGTGTCGTTGACAGTGAAGAAGGGTATCAGATTTTACAGATGGATCATGATCAGCTGAGTAAGTGGGCCAAGGAATGACAAATGGAGTTTAATTCAGATAAGTGTTGTACCTATGGCTCTATGACTCTAAGGACTGCAAGGACAAGCCAGGGAACTACTGGCTGGTGAGCCTAACATCAGTGCTGGGAAAGTTACTGGAAGGGATTCTGAGAGACAGGGTTGACCTGAATTTGCAAAGGAAAGGACATACTGGGAATTGTCAGCATTGCTTTGTGCATAAGAGATCATGTCTCACCAATTTGATTGAGATTTTTTGAAGAGATGATCAAGAGGATTGATGAGGGCAGGGCAGTATTGTCTGCATGGACTTTAGCTAGGCCTTTGACAAGGTCCCCCATGGTAGGCTGCTCCAGAATATTAGATCACATGAGATCCAAGGTGAGCTAGCCAATTAGATACAAAATTGGCTTGGTGGACGGAGGCATAGGGTGGTAGTGGAGGGCCATTTGTCAGAGTGGAGCCCTATATTAATGATTTGGATGACATTGTTTTTAACATGGTTAGTAAGTTTGTCGACGATGCCAAAATAGGTGATGTAGGGGACAGTGATCTAAGATTACAACAGGAACTAGATGAACTGGGAAAGTGGGCCAGGGAATAGATGGAATTTAACTTGGACAAATGCAAGGTGCTGCATTTTGGTCCTGTAAATCAGGGCAGGACTTAAGCAGTAAATGATAGGGCCCTGGAGAGTGTTGTAGAACAGAGAGATGTAGGGGTACAGGTACATTGTTCCCTGAAAGTGGAGACACAGGTAGGCAGGGTGGTGAAGAAGGCACTTGGCATGCTTATCTTTATCAGTCAGGGCTCTGAGTACAGGAATTCAGACATCATGTTACAACACAATTGTGCAATTCATTGGTGAGACCACACTTGGAATATTCTGCACAGTTCTGGTTGCCCAATGCCTCAGGAAAGCAGCCAACGTAATCGAAGACCCCTCCCACCCTAACTATTCTCTTCTACCCCCTCCTGTTGGGCAGAAGATACAAAAGATTTCAGCATGTAACACCAGACTCAAGGACAGCTTCTATCACACTGTTATCAGACCCGTGAATGGACCTCTCATAAACTAAAAGATGAATTCTTGAACTTTTGATCTCCCAGTCTACCTCGTCATGGCCCTTGCACTTAACTGCACTGCACTTTCTCTGTAACTGTAACACTATATTCTGCATTCTGTTTTCCATTTTACTGCCTCAATGTACTTAAATAGGGAATGATCTGTCTGGATGGCATGAAAACAAAAGCTTTTCACTGTTCCTCAGTACACGTGACAATAATAAACCAATTCCAATTATAGGAAGGATGTCATTAAGCTGGAAAGGGTGCAGAAAAGATTCAGAAGAATGTTATTGAGACTGGAGTGCTTGAGTTATAAGGAGAGGCTGGATAGGCTGGGACTTTTTTCCCTGGTGGCATCAGAGACTAAGTGGTAAGCTTATAGAGGTTAAAAAAATCATGAGAGAAGTAGATAATGTGGATGGTCACATTCTTTTACCCAGGGTAGGGGAGTCTAAAACTAGAGGGCATAGGTTCAAGGTGAGAGGAGAGAGATGTAAAAGGGACCTGAGGGACAAGTTTTTCAGACAGAGGATGGTGGGTATATGGAACGAGTTGCCAGAGGAAGTGGTAGGGGTGGGTACAATTCTAGGAAAGGTTTAGAGGGATATGGGCCAAATGCAGGCAAATTGGACCAGTTCAGTTGGTTGGCATGGACAAGTTGGGCCGAAGGGTCTGTTGCTGTGCTGCATAGCTCTATAATTCTATGTGTTTTAAGGAGCTTCTTAAATAAGGAGAGAGCGAGATTGGCAATTCCAGGTCATCTCTTTTAGACAGAGGAGAGGTGAACATTTTCCCTCGATCGTTCAGCTGCAGAAGGTGGGAGGAGCAAGAATCCAAGGGTTATTGTGGTGGGAGGTTTGTTGGTGAGGGGAATTAACAGGTGCATTTGTGGCCATAGATGTAAATCTAGGATGGTTTGTAGTCTCCCTGCTGCCAGAGTCAAGGATGTCACAGACAGTTGCAGGGCAGTCTGCAGGGGGAGGGCGAACAGCCGGAGGTCATTGTCCACATTGGTTCTAACGACATGGGATAAAAAGAGGCACAAGGTTCTGTAACGTGAATTTAGCAGTGAGGTCGCAATTAAAAAGGACCTCCTGGTTCACTTCTGGTGTCACATGTTAATGACTAAAGGAATAGGAGGATAGTTTGATGAATGTGTGGCTAAAGGGATGGTGTAGGAGGGAGGGCTTTCGATTTCTGGATCACTGGGACTGTTTCTGGGGAAGGTGGGACCTGTACAAGCAGGACGGGTTGCACCTGAACTGCAGCAGGTCCAACATCCTTGCAGGGAAGCTTGCCAGTGCTGTTGGTGAGGATTTAAACTAATGTAGCAGGGGAATGGGGGAATGGGAGAATGGGACACAGAATAGATGTAGAGTTGGGGGGGGGGGTAGTGACGTAGACAGATATGAAAGGAAAATTAAATCAGTCCAGCAGACACAGTGTAATGAGGCACAAAGGAGGAATGCAAGGCAAAACTGCTTCTATTTTGATGCAAGAAGCCTGACTGTTCTCTCTTTCTTTTCTTTTTACAATATTTTTTATTAATTCCTCAAAAAAATACAGAGTACATGCATCAAAGAGAGGATAAAAATACTACTGAATACATTGTGTTAAATCATTATTGAGATCACAATACTCTAAATTAATAATCACATGTAATAGTTAGTTAATAAAGAAAAAATTGGAATAATTTTATTAAAGAAAAAATCTACACCCACTACCAGAAACCGAAGCTGTTTGGTAAAAGAAAAGACAAGGAAAGACCCTTGAGACATAACAATATCAGCCAATATCTGTACTTTAGTCACCAAATCAAAGGTTTTGAAAATAATTCAAAAGAGGTCCCTACAGGGTTTGAAAGTCTAAGTCAGATTCAAGAATTGAACAACGGATCTTCTCTGGATTCAGGTATGACATAACATCCCATAACCATTGAGCATGAGTAGGCGGAGTAACTTCCGTCCATTTAAGCAACACAGCCCTCCTGGCTATAAGAGAAATAAAAGCCAGAATATGTAGATCAGAAGCCTCCAAAGTTATATCTTTTCCTCCGACAATTCTAAATAATGCAGTCAAAGGATTAAGTTTAAAATTTATTTTAAAAAGCACAGAAAAAGTTTGAAACACCTTTGTCCAATATTTTTAAGACTCTGACACGTCCAAAACGTGAATTAAAGAAGCCTCTCCATTATTGCATTTGTCACAATAAGGAGATATATTGGAATAAAAACGGGATAGTTTATCTTTAGACAAATGAGCTCTATGGACCACTTTAAATTGAAGGAGAGAGTGACGGGCGCATAATGACGAAGTATTAACCAAATTAAAAATTTCATTCCAAGTTTCCTCAGAAATTGACATCCGCAAGTCTTGTTCCCAAACGTTTTTGATTTTATCTATTGGAACCTTACTCATACCTAATAACTTGTCATAAATATTAGATACTGAGCCATCATGAAAAGGCTTCAAGTGAAAAATTGCATCTAGTAAATTTTTTATCAGGACTCATAGGAAAAGAATGTAGTTGAGATCAAAGAAAGTCTCTAATTTGTAAATATCGGAAAAAATGAGTTTTCGGTAAATTATATTTGGTTGACAATTGTTCAAACGAAGAAGGATTCCCTCCAACAAACAGATCCTGAAAACAAGTGGTACCTGATTTGTCCCACTCTTTAAAAACTACATCAGTCATAGAACGTTTAAGAAAATAATTAAAGAAAATGGGACTAGACAAAGAAAATCTCAATAAGCCAAAATATTTTCTAAATTGTAACCAAATCCTCAAAGCATGTTTAACTACTAAATTATCAGTTAATTTATTTAATGATAAAGGAAGTGAAGAACCAAGCAGAGAAATAATAGAAATTTTTTTAACAAAGTTAGCTTCCAAAGAAACCCATACTGGACAAGCCTCTTGATTAATGTAATGTAACCAAAACGTAAGATTTCGTATATTGACTGCCCAGTAATATAACCTAAAATTAGGTAAGGCTAAACCTCCATTCTTTTTAACCTTCTGAAGATGAGTTTTATTTAGTCTAGGATGTTTGTTTTTCCATATGTAAGAAGATATAATTGAATCAAGAGAGTCAAAAAAGGACTTAGGAATAAAAACAGGTAAAGCCTGAAATAGATATGAATTTAGGTAGAATATTCATTTTAATAGAATTAATTTGGCCAATCAATGAAATAGAGAGGGGTGACCAACTTGATAACACTCTTTTCACGTAATACAGTAAGGTGAGAAAATTTTCTTTAAATAAATGTTTATAGTTTTTAGTAATTGATACACCCAGATAGGTAAAATGATTTCTTACAATTTTAAAAGGAAGGTTAATATTGAGGGGTACCAGGTTATTCAAGGGAAAAAGTTCGCTCTTGTGTAAATTCAGTTTGTATCCTGAAAACTGACTATAACAGGAAAGTAGAGAAAATATAGGAGGTAATGAGGTTTCAGCATTTGATATAAAGAGTAATAAGTCATCAGCGTATAACGAAACTTTATGGTTAACACCTCTTCTAGAGATACCAGCAATATCTCTAGACTCTCAGAAAGAAATAGCCAAAGGTTCTAAAGCCAAATCAAAGAGCAAAGGGCTCAAAGGACATCCCTGTCTGGTTCCACGTTGAAGTTTTAAAAGGTTTAGAATTTTGAAAATTAGTAAGAACTCGGGCAGAAGGGGATAAATAAAGTAATTTGATCCATTGGGTAAAATCGGGCCCAAAGTTAAATTTCTCTAAAGTTTTGAATAAGTAATTCCATTCAATCCAATCAAAGGCCTTCTCAGCATCTAGAGATATCACACATGCCAATATTTTCTTAGAGGGAGAATAGATAATATTCAATAAATGACAAATATTAAAATGACAATATTGATTTTTAACAAAAACCAGTCTGATCATCAGATATAATTGAAGGTAAAATGTTTTCCGATCTATGAGCCAGAACTTTAGATAAAATTTTGACATCCACATTAAGTAACAAAATTGGTCTGTACGAAGCACATTCCATTGGGTTCTTATTTTTCTTAAGAACGAGTGAAATAAAAAGATTGTGGTAACCTACCCAATTTAAAAGAGTCCGAAAAAACAGAACATAAATGAGGTATAAGCAAAGAGGAAAAGGCCTTATAAAATTCTTCAGGAAATCCATCAGGACCCGGAGTCTTTCCAGAGTGTAAAGATCGTACAGCCTCGGCGATTTCCTCATATGCAATACATTGATCCAGCTGTTTTCGGTTATCGGTAGAAAGTGTAGGGACATTTAATTGGTCAAAGAAATTATTCATTGCAGTGTCATCTGTAGGAAAATTAGAACTATAAAGTCTAGAATAAAATTCTGTAAAAGTATCATTTATTTCTAAAATATCAGTTGTCGTCTCACCATTGACTTTACAAATTTCTTTAATTTGCCATCTGGCTTTAGAGGTTTTTAATTGGTTAGCCAGTAATTTACCTGCTTTATCTCCATGAATATAAAATTGACTTTTATCTTTTAAAAGTTGACTTTCAATTGGATATGTTAAAAGAAGATCATATTTAGTTTTAATTTCAACTCGCCTTTTATATAAAGCCAGATCTGGATCCAAAGTGTATTTTTGATCTAATAGTTTCAACTGATTAACTGGATCGACTGTTAGCTTTTTTCCTCACACTTACTGTATAAGAAATAATTTGTCCTCTAATAAAGGCTTTAAAAGCATCCCATACAATAAGACTAGAAATCTCTTCTGATGTATTCTCTTTAAAAAAAAAGTAATTTGTTTCTCCAACAATTTTGAAAAGTCTTTATCAGACAGCAAAGTTAGGTTAAAACACTAAAATCTGTTTGTCTGAGGGAGTCCAGGGAGATTTAACGATAGAAGCACAGGAGCATGATCTGAAAGAGCAATCTCTTTATACTCACAGGATCGAACTGATGGAATCATTTGGTTATCAATAAAAAAATAGTCAATCCTGGAATATGTATCATGAACATGAGAAAAAAATGAATATTCCCTATCTTCTGGATGTAAAAAGAGCCAGACATCAGTAACACCAGATTTCATTAAAAACGATTGAATAAATAAAGCTGATTTATTAGGAGCAGCTGATTTAGTAGATGACCTATCTAGTTTTGAATCTAACCAGCAATTAAAGTCTCCTCCGAACACCAGAGTGTAAAGATTCAAATCTTGCAGAAGTGCAAAAAATCATTCAAAAAATCCTGGGTCATCCGTATTTGGAGCATAAATATTAACTAGTACCATTGGTCTATTATTTATTTTCCCTGATACTATAACAAAACGACCATTAGTATCAGTTATTACCTTATGTTAATCAAATGAAACTGTCTTATCTATAAAAATTGAGACCCCCCTAGATTTAGCTTGAAAAGAGGAATGAAATTGGAACCCATTCTATCGATTAAAAAATCGTGAAATATCACAATTATGTACATGAGTTTCTTGTAAGAAGATAATAGAGGCTTTGAGTTTTATAATATAGGCAAAAATCTTATTTCGCTTTACAGGGTGATTTAACCTTTTCATGTTGAAACTAAGTAAATTAATAACTCGATCCATTATAATATTGTCTAAATGTAAGTAAAAAGAGAATAATGAACAAACCATACTGGAATGTAAATTCAAAACAAACTGTGGAGTTCCAGATAAGGTAACTAAGCAACAGCTTTGGCTGAAAGCCCAAAACAGCTTCCCAGGAAGAAACCCACCCCACCTCCCATCACCCAAAGACAAAAAGCCAACCAAAAGACAGCTGGCAACTACCTAAAGACAGACTAACCCAAATAACTGCTCACTAACTTTCAAGGTTAGTAAATTTCAACCCAGTCGTAACAATGAGTTTAAAAAAAACACAATTAGAAAATTGTAAAAGACAAGTATCCTTATTTCAAAATATATTTGAAGAAACGTATCAAAAAAATTTTTAAAAAATCAAAAGAACATAGGCATCCAAAGTATTAGTAAGGGGTTACCAAAAATAAAAACAAAATCATTCAATGTCAGCTTCCAGAAAAAGCTGGGCTTCTTCAGGCAACCGAAACCACTTCTGCGAGCCATTTTTCAGTATAATTCTAAGTCTTGCAGGGTAATGAAGAGACGGTTTGTAATCTTTCTGATAAAGACCTTTTTAAATTTAACCCGTTCCTTCATGACCTCGGGTGAGTAATCTTCAACAATTCTGATCTTACAATCTTGGTAACCAATCATTCCTCTTCGACGTGCTTCATGAATTAGAAGCTCCTTAGTTTGAAAGTCATGGGAAGAGATGATAACTGATCTGGGTTTAACTTGTGTACAGTGGAGATCTGTGTACACGATCAATCTTAGGCAAAGATTCTAAAATATCAAGAAATAATTTAGTCAAAAGCTTTGCAAAGAATTCCGTAGGTTGATTACCTTCAGACTTTTCTGTTTAACCCAGAATTCGGAGATTGCTTCTGCTTCTGTTTTCTAAGTCAGTAAACTACTGCTTTAATTTTTCATTAGCTTTGGCTTGCTTTTTACAAAGGTTCTGTATGTCATCAATTTTCCCATCCAAAACCGAAAGAGACGCTTCATTCACTTTAATTTGTTCGTCATGATCATCCAGGATTTTTTGAATAGAATCAAACTTAGAATTAAGCTGTCAAAGTTGCTCGAAAATAGATTCCAGAGTTACAGGAGGATCATCTTCCTTAGTGGTTTTCATAGCTTTAGCACTCTTTGTATTCATAATGAAATAAAATCACATTTAAATTTGTTACTGAGGATGAAAGAGAAGGATTTCAAACCGGGTTGAAGAGGTTAAATATAGTGGGAGCAGCAGCAAATAGCTGTTACTCCATTAATGGCCAGCAGAGACATGAGAAGCCTAACTGTTAAGGCAGATGAACTTACAGCATTGATCAGCACATATGAATACGATATTGTTTTTATCACCGAGATCTGGTGAAAACTTAACTGGAAATAAGAAGGGCATTCACTTTGCTGGGATTATATCTCAGGTATCCAACAGTCATCTGGGGATAGGGAGCAGATACAAAGACAAATCACAGAGGTTATAGTTGTAGCAGAGTTCAGCCACCCCAACGTTAGCTGGGATTGCCTTAGTGTGAAAGGATTAGAGGGGGTGGAATTTTTAAAGTGAATCTGGAAGAGATTTTCCAGCCAGTGAAAAGACAGCCCTAAGTGAGAATGGGCAGCACTGGAGCTAATCTTAGGGAATCTCCTTCTGGTAAATTGGTTTATTTTTGTCACATAGTCAGCATGGCTTTGTCAAGGGCAGGTCCTGTCTTACGAGCCTGATTGAATTTTTTGAGGATGTGACTAAGCACATCAATGAAGGGAGAGCAGTAGATGTAGTGTGTATGGATTTCAGCAAGACGTTTGATAAGGTACCCCATGCAAGGCTTATGGAGAAGGTGAGGAGACATGGGATCCAAGGGGAAATTGCAGTGTGGATCCAGAACTGGCTGGCCCACAGAAGGCAAAGAGTGGTTGTTGGAGGTCGGTGACCAGTGGTGTACCTCAGGGGTCTGTACTGGGACCCTTACTCTTTGTGATTTTTATAAACGACCTGGATGAGGAAGTGGAGGGGTGGGTTAGTAAGTTTGCGGATGACATGAAGGTTGGGGGTGTTGTGGATAGTTTGGAGGGCCGTCAGAGATTATAGAGGGACATAGGTAGGATGCAGAGTTGGGCTGAGAAGTGGCAGATGCAGTTCAACCCAGATAAGTGTGAAGTGGTTCATTTTGGTATGTCAAATATGTTGGCGGAATATAGTAGGACTCTTGGCAGTGCGGATGATCAGAGGGATCTTGGGGTCCGAGTCCATAGGACGCTCAAAGCGGCTGTGCAGGTTGACTCTGTGGTTAAGAAGGCATATAGTGTATTGTCCTTCATCAATCGGGGAATTGAATTTAGGAGCCGTGAGGTATTGTTGCAGCTATATAGGTCCCTGGTCAGACCCCACTTGGAGTACTGTGCTCAGTTCTGGTCGCCTCACTACAGGAAAGATGTGGAAGCCATAAAGAGGGTGCAGAGGAGATTTACAAGGATGCTGCCTGGAATGCAGAGCTCGGCCTTTTCTCCTTGGAGAGACGGAGGATGAGGGGGGATCTGATAGAGGTATATAAGATGATGAGTGGTATAGTCAGAGGCTTTTCCCCAGGGCTGAATTGGTGGCTGCAAGAGGACATAAGTTTAAGGTGCTGGGGAGTAGATATAAAGGAGATGTCAGGGGTAAGTTTTTTACTCAGAGAGTGGTGAGGGCATGGAATGGGCTGCCGGAAACGGTGGTGGAGGTGGATATGATAGGGTCTTTCAAGACACTGTTAGATAGGTACATGGAGCTGAGCAAAATAGAGGGCTATGGGTAAGCCTAGTAATTTCTAGGGTAGGGACATGTTCGGCACAGCTCTGTGGGCCGAAGGGCCTGAATTGTGCTGTAGTTCTTCTATGTTTCTATACAAAGCTGCTTGTCTTGCATACTGTTCATACAGATCAATTAATTGCACAGTGCATTGAAGTAGTACAGGTTGAGGTAGAACAATAACACTATGCAGAATAAAGTGTTACAGTTACAGAGAAAGTGCAGTGCAGGTAGACGATAAGGTGCAAGGTCATAACGAGGTAGATTGTGAGGTCAAGAGTCCACTTTATCATACTAAGGGACAGTTCAATAGTCTTATAACAATGGGATAGAGTCTGTCCTTGATCCTGATGGTACATGCTTTCAGGCTTTTGTATCTTCTGCCTGATGGGAGAGGGGAGAAGAGAGAATGTCCAGGGTGGGTGGGGTCTTTGATTATGCTGGCTGCTTTACCAAGACAAAGAATCTACCTGGACAAGTGGATGGGTGTCAATGGATTTCAAGAGTTGGATAAAGAAAGAAAAGGAAGCTTTACAGAGGGTATAAAGCACTGAGGAAAGGTGAGGTCCTTCAGAGGTACAGGAAATGTTGGGGAGGGCAATTAGGAGGGTAATGAGAGGATAGTTGAAGTCACAGCAGGCTTAAAGGTCGATAGATCCCCAGGGCCTGATCAGATGCATCCCAGGCTGCTTTGGGAGGCAAGGGAGGAGATTGTTTGGGCCCTGACAGAGGTACTTAAATCTTCACTAGCCTCAGATGAGGTACCTGATGACTGGAGGGCAGCAAATGTGATACCCTTATTCAAGAAGGGCAGTAGGAATAGGCCAGGTAATTACAGACCAGTGAGTTTAATATTAGTGGTAAAGAGCTCATTAGGAAAAGATTCTGAGGGACACGATTTATTTACACTTAGAAAGACAGGGATTGATTAGGGACAATCAGCTTGGCTTTGTTAGTGGCAGATCCTGTCTGACTAATTTAACTGAGTTTATTTGAAGAAGTAACAAAAGTATTGATGGGGACAGTGCAGTTGCTGAAGTTTACATGAACTTCAGTATGGCCTTTGACATGGTCGCACATTTTGGCATAAACATCGTAGACCAAAGGGCCTGTTCCTGTGCTGTACTGTTCTTTGTTCTATGAAAGTCTGGTACAAAAGTCTAGAGCCCATGTGACCCAGGAATATTTGGCTAAATGGATCCAATTTTGGCTTTGAGATAGGAGGGAGAGGGTGATGGGGGAAGGTTGTTTTTGTGATTGAAAGTCTGTGGCCATTAGTATACCACAGGGATCAAAGCATGAATCCTTGCTGTTTGCTATATGCATTGATGATTTATACGTGAATGTAGGAGATATGATTAGTAAGTTTGCAGATTACACAAAAATTGGTGGTGTGGATAGTCAGGAGGACAAAGTTAAGTTACAGGATGATAGTGATCTGTTGGTAAAACAGGCAGAGTAATGGAAAATGGAATTTAATCCTGATAAGTGTGAGGTGATGCACTTTGGGAGGTCTAATAAGGGTAGGACATAAAGAGTGAACTATAGAGCCATGGGATGTATTGAAGAACAGAGGGACCTTGGTGCACAAGTTGAAGGATTCCTGAATGGCAGATTGGGTGGTGAAGACTATATACGGGATGTCTGCCTTCATTGGACAGGGCATAGAATATAAGAGCAGGAAGGTTATGGTATAACTTTATAAAATATTGAGGTCGCACATGGAGTACCTTGAACAGTTCTGGTCACCACAGTATAGGAAGGAAGTTTTGGAGAGGATGCAGAGCAGATTCACCAGGATGTTGGCTGGGATGGAGCATTTTAGTTTTCAGGAACCATAGAACCATAGAACAATACAGCACAATACAGGCCCTTCGGCCCACCATGTTGTGCTGACCTTTAAACCACACCTAAGACTATCTAACCCCTTCCTCCCACATATCCCCCTATTTTAAATTCCTCCATATGCTTATCTAACGATCCCTTGAACTTGACCAATGTATCTGCCTCCACCACCGCCCCAGGAAGTGCATTCCATGCACCAACCACTCTCTGGGTGAAAAACCTCCCTCTGATATCTCCCTTGAACTTCCCACCCATTACTTTAAAGCCATGCCCTCTTGTATTGAGCATTGGTGCCCTGGAAAAGAGGCGCTGGCTGTCTACTCTATCTATTCTTCTTAATATTTTGTATACCTCTATCATGTCTCCCCTCATCCTCCTTCTCTCCAAAGAGTAAAGTCTCTCCTCGTAATCCATACTCCACAAACCAGGCAGCATCCTGGTAAATCTCCTCTGCACCCTTTCCAATGTTTTCACATCCTTCCTATAATGAGGCAACCAGAACTGGACACAGTACTCCAAGTGTGGTCTAACCAGAGTTTCGTAAAGCTGCATCATTACTTCACGGCTCTTAAACTCGATCCCACGACTTATGAAAGCGAACATCCCATAAGCTTTCTTAACTACCCTATCCACCTATGAGGCAACTTTCAGCGATCTGTGGATATGAACCCCCAGATCCCTCTGCTCCTCCACACTACCCAGAATCCTGCCATTAACCTTGTACTCCGCCTTGGAGTTTGTCCTTCAAAAGTGTACCACCTTACACTTCTCCGGATTGAACTCCATCTGCCACTTCTCAGCCCAGCTCTGCATCCTATTAATATCCCTCTGCAAGCTTCGACAGTCCTCCACACTATCCACAACACCACCAATCTTTGCGTCATCTGCAAACTTGCTAACCCACCCTTCCACCCCCTCATATAAGTCATTAATAAATATAACGAAAAGTGGAGGTCCCAGAACCGATCCCTGTGGGACACCACTAGTCACAGAACCTCCAATCTGAACGTACTCCCTCCACCACAACCCTCTGCTTTCTACAGGCAAGCCAATTCTGAATCCACACGGCCAAGCCTCCCTGGATCCCATGCCCTCTGACCTTCTGAAGAAGCCTACCATGTGGAACCTTGTCAAACGCCTTACTAAAATCCATGTAGACCACATCTACTACACTACCCTCATCTCAATCTTCCTGGTCACCTCCTCAAAGAACCCTATCAGGCTTGTGAGACATGATCTTCCCTTCATAAAGCCATGCTGGCTGTCCCTAGTCAGTCCATGATCCTCTAAATGCTTATAGATCCTATCTCTTAGAATCCTTTCCAACAGCTTTCCCACCACAGACGTAAAGCTCACTGGTCTGTAATTCCCTGGACTATCCCTACTACCTTTTTTGAATAACGGGAAAGGCTAGGTTTATTGAATGCTGAGGGAAGACTTGATTAAGATATACAAAATTAGGAGTGGCAAAGTTAATCATTTAGTAAGAAACATTTCCCCATAGCAGAGGTGCATATAACTGGAGGGGAGAGGTTTCAGGTAAGGAGCAGAAAGTTTTGAGGGGACCTGAGGAAGAACTGTTTCACCCAGAGGGTGGTTGGAATCTGGAATGCGCAGCCTGACGGGGTGCTGGAGGCAGAGACTTTGAACACATTTGAGAAGTATTTGGAAGAGCACTTGAATTTCCAAGGCATAGAAGACTATGGGCCAAGTGGTGGTAAGGTGGTAAATGAGACTGTTATGGATAGATACTTGATGGTCAGCATGGACATGGTGGGCTGAAGGGCCTGTTTCTGTGCTGCATGACTTTACACACTCTGAGAACTGCTGTGCAAAGTTGGTCCTTGAGATGGTAGAATGGCATGTGTGTTTCCGCGGGCTTTTCTTTTACAGGATCGGCCCCGGAGCCATTGGAGCAGCGGGTCCCTCTCAGGTACAGTGAGAGTGTTTGAAAGGCTTGTGTGTTTCCGCAGGCTTTTCTTTTACAGGATCGGCATGGGAGTCGTTGGAACAGTGGGTCCCTCTCAGCTATGGACATAATATTTAAAACAGAGTGTTGATTGGTTGATTAGAGGGATTGAATACTTGAGATAATTGGCAGGGACAAATAGAAGGAGGGGTAACTGAAGAGGAGCAGCCAGTGAGGAGTGGTCGGTGTGTGAGTGGCTCAGGGTAGGAGTGGAGCTTTGAGGCTTTGGCTCGAGAGGCTTCGGTGAGCAAAGGCTCAGGACGAGCTTGCTCCCAGTGAGGTAAGGCCGGGTAAGTTCCTTTAATTCATTTAATTAACATAGGAGTAGGTAAAGAAGGCAGCAGTTAGGGCAGTCATGTGCTCCGTATGCAGTATGTGGGAAGTCAGGGACAGCACACTTGTCCCTGATGACTACACCTGTAAAAGGTGCATCCAGCTACAGCTCCTGACAAACCGAGTTAGGGAACTGGAGCTGGAGCTGGGAGCTGGATGAACTTCGGAGCATTCGTGAGGCAGAGGCAGAAATAGACAGAAGTTTCAGGAAAATAGTGACCCCTAGAAGTCATGAGGCAGGTAGCTGAGTGACTGCCAGGAAAGGGAAGGGGTATAGACAGACAGAGCAGAGTACCCCTGTGAACTTATTGTTCCCATCAACAATAAGTACTGTTTTGGATACTGTTGGTGGGAATGACCTACTAGGGATAAGTTGCGGTGGTCGCTTCTCTGGCACCGAGACTAGAACCACAGCTCAGAAAGCAAGGAAGGAAAAGAGGAGAGCAGTAGTGATAGAGGATTTGATAGTTAGGGGGACAGATAGGAGGTTCTGTGGGAGAGATCGAGAATCCCGGATGGTCTGTTGCCTCCCTGGTGCCAGGGTCCACGATACCTCAGATCAAATTCTTGATGTTCTCAGGAGGGAGGGTGAGCAGCCAGATGTCATGGTCCATGTAGGGACCAATGACGTGGATAAGAAGGAGGAGGAGGTCCTGCAAAGAGAGTTTAGAGAATTAGGTGCAAAGTTGAAGGGCAGGACCTCCAAGATTGCAATCTCAGGATTGCTACCCGTGCCACGTGCTAGTGAGGCTGGAAATAGGAGGATAATGCAGCTAAATATGTGGCTAAGGAGATGGTGCAAGAGGAAGGGCTTCAAGTTTCTGGACAATTGGGATTTGTTCCAGGGAAGGTGGGACCTGTTCCGACAGGATGGTTTGCACCCGAACTGGAAGGGGACTAACATACTTGCAGGTAGGTTTGTTAGTGCTGCGCCGGGGGGGGGGGGGGGGGGGTGGGTGGGTTTAAACTGGATTTTCAGGGAGGGGAACAAGAGCGTTAGAGCAGATAGTGAAGTGGAGGACGATAAAGGTCATGCGAGGACTGCCTGTATAGACAGAAATCAAAGGTTTGTATGTGATAGAAATGTTCTCAGGTGCATCTATTTCAATGCAAGGAGTATTGTAGGTAAGGCAGATGAGTTTAGGGCATGGATTGGCATGTGGGATTACAACATTATTGCTATTAGTGAGACTTGGTTGCAGAAGGGGCAGGACTGGCAGTTTAATGTTCCATTGTTTCAGACATGATAGAGGGGGACAGTTGAAAAGGGGAGAAGTGGCATTACTAGTCAGGGAAAATATCACAGCTGTGCAGAGACAGGACAGCCTGGAGGGCTTGTCTACAGAAGCCATATGGGTAGAGCTGAGGAATAGGAAAGGTGTGACCACACTAATAGGGTTGTATTATAGACCATCCAATAGTCAGAGAGAATTGGAGGAACAAATCTGTAGAGAGATAGCAGATTGATGTAAGAAACAGAAAGTTGTAATAGTAGGGGATTTTAACTTTCCACATATTAGAAACATAGAAAAACTACAGCACAGTTCAGGCCCTTCGGCCCACAGAGCTGTGCCGAACATGTCCCTACCCTAGAAATTACTAGGCTTACCCATAGCCCTCTATTTTATTCAGCTCCATGTACCTATCTAACAGTCTCTTGAAAGACCCTATCGTATCCGCCTCCACCACCGTTGCCGGCAGCCCATTCCACGCACTCACCACTGTCTGAGTAAAAAACTTACCCCTGACATCTCCTCTATATCTACTCCCCAGCACCTTAAACCTATGTCCTCTTGTGGCCACTATTTCAGCCCTGGGGAAAAGCCTCTGACTATCTACCTGATCAATACCTCTCATCATCTTATACACCTCTATCAGGTCCCCCCTCATCCTCTGTCTCTCCAAGGAGAAAAGGCCGAGTTCCCTCAGCCTGCTTGTATAAGGCATGCTCCGCATTCCAGGCAGCATCCTTGTAAATCTCCTCTGTACCCTCTCTATGGCTTCCACATCTTTCCTGTAGTGAGGCGACCAGAACTGAGCACAATACTCCAAGTGGGGTCTGACCAGGGACCTATATAGCTGCAACAATACCTCTCAACTCCTAAATTCAATTCCCCGATTGACGAAGGACAATACACCATATGCCTTCTTAACCACAGAGTCAACCTGCACAGCCGCTTTGAGCGTCCTATGGACTCAGACCCCAAGATCCCTCTGATCCTCCACACTGCCAAGAGTCCTACCATTAATACTATATTCCGCCAACATATTTGACCTACCAAAATGAACCACTTCACACTTATCTGTGTTGAACTGTATCTGCCACTTTTCAGCCCAACTTTGCATCCTATCTATGTCCTGCTGTAACCTCTGACAGCCCTCCAAACTATCCACAACACCCCCAACCTTCGTGTCATCCGCAAACTTACTAACCCACCCCTCCACTTCCTCATCCAGGTCGTTTATAAAAATCACAAAGAGTAAGGGTCCCAGTACAGACCCCTGAGGTACACCACTGGTCACCGATCTCCACTCAGAATACGACCCTTCAACAACCACTCTTTGCCTTCTGTGGGCCGGCCAGTTCTGGATCCACACTGCAATGTCCCCTTGGACCCCGTGTCTCCTCACCTTCTCCATAAGCCTCGCATGGGGTACCTTATCAAACGCCTTGCTGAAATCCATATACACTACATATACTGCTCTCCCTTCATCGATGTGTTTTGTCACATCCTCAAAAAATTCAATCAAGCTCGTAAGGCAGGTCCTGCCCTTGACAAAGCCATGCTGACTATTCCTAATCATATTATACCTCTCCAAATGTTCATAAATCCTGCCTCTCAGGATCTTCTCCATCAGCTTACCAAACACTGAGGTAAATTTGGGCTATCCCTACTCCCCTTCTTGAATAAGGGAACAACATCTGCAACCCTCCAATCTTCCGGAACCTCTCCCGTCTCCATCGACGACGCAAAGATCATCGTCAGAGGCTCCGCAATCTCCTCCCTCGCCTCCCACAGCAACCTGGGGTACATCCCATCCTGTCCCGGCGACTTATCTAACTTGATGCTTTCCAAAAGTTTCAGCACAACCCCTTTTCTAATATCTACATGCTCAAGCTTTTCAGGCTGCTGCATCTCCCCACTACAATCCCCTAGATCCTTTTCCGTAGTGAATACTGACGTAAAGTATTCATTAAGTACCTCCGCTATTTCTTCTGGATCCATACACAATTTCCCACTGCTGCACTTGATAGGCCCTATCCTTTCGCATCTCATCTTCTTACTCTTCACATACTTGTAGAACGCCTTGGGGTTTTCCTTAATCCTGCCCGCCAAGGTCTTCTCATGTCCCCTTCTGGCTCTCCTAATCTCTTTAAGTTCCTTCCTTTTAGCCTTGTACTCTTCCAGATCTCTAACATTACCTAGCTCTCTGTACCTTTTGTATGCTTTTCTTTTCCTTTTTGACTAGATTTATTATAGTCTTCGTACACCACGGTTCCTGTATCCTCTTGTGACTACCCTGTCTCATCGGAACATATTTATGCAGAACTCCACACAAATACCCCCTGAATATTTGCCACATGTCTTCCGTGCTTTTCCCAGACAACAACTATTCCCAGTTTAATCTTCCAATTTCCTGCCTGAGAGCCTCATAATTCCCTTTACTCCAAGTAAACGCCTTTCTAGTCTGTTTGTTCCTATCTCTCTCCAGTGCTAATGTAAAGAAGATAGAATTATGATCACTATCACCAAAATGTTCACCCACTGAGAGATCTGACACCTGACCAGGTTCATTTCCCAATATCAAATCAAGCACAGCCTCTCCTCTTGTAGGTCTATCTACATACTGTGTCAAGAACCCTTCCTGAACACACCTAACAAACTCCACCCCATCTAAACCCCTCACTGTCTGGAGATGCCATTCGATGTTTGGGAAATTAAAATCCCCCATCACAACAACTCTGTTATTCTCGCACCTTTCTAGGATCTGCTTCCCTATCTGCTCCTCAATAACCCTGTCACTATTGGGCGGCCTATAAAAAACACCCAGTAAAGTTATCGACCCCTTCCTGTTCCTAACCTCCACCCACAGAGACTCCGTAGACAATCCCTCCACAACGTCCACCTTTTCCGCAGCCATGACACTATCTCTGATCAACAGTGCCACTCCCCCACCTCTTTTGCCTCCCTCCCTGTCCTTCCTGAAATATCTAAAACCCGGCACTTGAATCAACCATTCCAGCCCTGGAGCCGTCCAAGTCTCCATAATAGCCACCACATCATAGCTCCAAGTATCGATCAATCAAAGTTCTAAGTTCATCTGCCTTGTTCACAATACTCCTTGCGTTAAAATAGACACATCTCAAGCCTGTCTGAACACTTCCCTTCTCTATCACCTGCCTATGGTACTTACTCCTAGCTTCCTCTATTTGAGAGCCAAACACCTCTTCCCCAGTCTCTCCAGTACGGATCCCACCCCCCAACAATTCTAGTTTAAACTCTCCCCAGTAGCCTTAGCAAACCTCCCCACCAGTATGTTGGTCCCCCTGGGATTCAAGTGCAACCCGTCCTCTTTGAACAGGTCATACCTGCCCCAAAGGAGGCCCCAATGATCCAGAAAACTGAATCCCTGCTCCTTACTCCAATCCCTCAACCACGCATTTAACCTCCTCCTCATTCTATTCCTATACCCACTGTCGCTTAGCACAGGCAGTAATATGGAAATTACTCCCTTTGAGGTCCTGCTTCTCAATTTCCTTCCTAATTCTCTATAGTCTCTTTTCAGGACCTCATTCCTTTCCCTACCTATGTTATTGGTACCAATATGTACCACGACCTCTGGCTGTTCTCCCTCCCCCTTCAGGATATCTTGGACGTGATCCGAAACATCCCGGACCCTGGCACCTGGGAGGCAAACTACCTTCCGAGTTTCTTTCCTACGTCCACAGAATTGCTTGGCTGTCCACCTAACTGTAGAGTCCCCTATCACTAGTGCCCTTCTCTCTCCTTCCCTACCCATCTGAGCCACAGGGCCGGGCTCTGTGCCAGAGACACTGCCACTGTTGCTTCCCCCAGGTAGGCTGTCTCCCCCAACAGTACTCAAACAAGAGTACTTATTGTCAAGGGGTACAGCCACAGGGGTAATCTCTAGTACCTGACCCTTCCCCTTCCCCCTCCTGACTGTGACCCAATTGCTTGATTCTGATGGGCCGGGTGTGACCACCTGCCTATAACTCCTCTCTATCACCTCCTCACTCTCCCTGACCAGACGAAGGTCATCGAGCTGCATCTCCAGTTCCCTAACACGGTCCCTCAGGAGCTGCAGCTCGACACACCGGACGCAGATGTAGCCTTCCCAGAGGCAGGGGGACTCTGGTAACTCCCACATCTGACACTGAGTACAGGAAACCGCACTCATACTCCTTCCTCGACTCAAGTCACCTACCTTTCCTCGCCCCTTTACGCCGAAGCCCTTTGAGCCAAAGCCCAAAACACTCTGCTCCCTCTCACTCCGCTGCCCACTCCGACGCTGCCTGCTGTATAGTCTGTTTGCTTTTCAAACTGCCCGTGCCACGCCTGCGCAGTCCACCCCCCACTCTACCGCTTAAAACTTTTAAAACACTTATAAAAGTACCTTATAAAAAATCTAACCCTAGTAATTACAATCCTATTAAAAACTAACCCTTATAATTAATACCCTAATAAAAATGATAAAAAAGAAAAACTTATCTGCTCCGAAGTCCTCCGAAGCGAAACCCATGAAGCCTCGAAGTTTATTGACTGGGACTCCCATACTGTGAAAGGGCTGGATGGCTTGGAATTTTTCAAATGTGTTCAGGAAAGTTTTCTAAATCAACATGTAGAGGTACCAACAAGAAAGAATGCAATACTTGATCTCCTATTGGGGAACCAGACAGGTCAGGTGACAGAAGTATGTGTAGGTGAGCATTTTGGGTCCAGTGACCATAATGTCATTAGTTTCAAGTTAATTATGGATAAGGATAGGTCTGGTCCTTGAGTTGAGGTTCTAAATTGGAGAAAGGCTAATTTTATGGAAATGAGAAAGGATTTAGGAAGAGTGGATTAGGATAAGTTGTTTTTTGGCAAGGACATGTTCAGTAAGTGGAAGGCCTTCGAAGGTGAAATTTTGAGAGTGCAGAGTTTGCATGTTCCTGCCAGGATTAAAGGCAAAGTTAACAAGCATAGGAAACTTTGGTTTTCAAGGGATATTGGTGATCTGGTTAAGAAAAAGAGAGGTGTATAGCAGGCATAGGCAACTAGGAACAAATGAAGTACTTGAGGAGTATAGAAAAAGTAAGAAAATACTAAAGAAGGAAATCAGGAAGGCATAAAGAAGGAAATCAGGAAGGCAAAAAGAAGACGTGAGGTTGCTTTGGCAGATAATGTGAAGGTAAACCTGAAGGGTTTCTACAAGCACATTAAGAGTAAAAGGATAGTAAAAGACCAAATTGGTACCCTAGAAGATCAGAGTGGTCGTCTACGTGTGGAGCCTCAGGAGATGGGGGAGATCTTAAACATTTTTTGCATTAGTATTTACTCAGGAAACTGACATAGTGGATATGGAAGGAAGGGAAACAAGCAGTAGTGTCATGGAACATATAGAGATTAAACAGGAGGAGGTGCTTGCTGCCTTACAGCGAATAAAGGTAGATAAATCCCCTGGACCTGACAAGATATTTCCTCGGTGCTTGAGAGAGACTAGTGTAGAAATTGCAGGGGCCCTGGCAGATATACTTAAAATGTCCTTAGCCACGGGTGCGATGCCAGAGAACTGGAGGGTAGCTCATGTTGTTCCATTGTTTAAAAAAGGTTCTAAAAGTAAACCAGGTAATTACAGCCCAGTGAGCTTCACATCAGTAGTGGGTAAATTATTGGAAGGTGTTCTGAGAGATCGGATTTACAAGTATTTGGACAGCCAAGGGCTTATTAAGGATGGTCAGCATGGCTTTGTGCATGGTAGATTGTGTTTAACGAATCTTGTGGAGTTTTACGAGGAGGTTACCAAGAAAGTAGATGAAGGAAAGGCTGTGGATGTTGTCTACATGGACTTTAGTAAGGCCTTTGACATGGTCCCACATGGGAGGTTAGTTAAGAAGGTTCAGACACTAGGTATCCATGGAGAGGTTGTAAACTGGATTTGAAATTGGCTGTGTGGGAGAAGACAGAGAGTGGTAGTGGATAATTGTTTCTCAGACTGGAGGCCTGTGACTAGTGGTGTGCCTCAGGGATCTGTGCTGGGACCATTGTTGTTTGTTGTCTATATCAATGATCTAGATGATAATGTGGTAAATTGGATCAGCAAGTTTGCTGATAATATTAAGATTGGAGGCGTTGTGGACAGCGAGGAAGACTTTCAAAGCTTGCAGAGGGATCTGGACCAACTGGAAAAATGGGCCAGAAAATGGCAGATGGAATTTAATGCAGGCAAGTGTGAGGTGTTGCATTTTGGAAGGACAAATAAAGGTAGGACATACACAGTAAATGGTAGGGCACTGAGGAGTGCAGAGGAACAAAGGGATCTGGGAGTTCAGATACATAATTCCCTGAAAGTGGCGTCACAGGTAGACAGGGTTGTAAAGAAGGCTTTTTGCATCCTGGCATTCATAAATCAAAGTATTGAGTATAGGAGTTGGGATGTTATGGTGAGGTTGTATAAGACATTGGTGAGGCTAAATTTGGAGTATTGTGTGCAGTTCTGGTCACCTAACTATAGGAAGTATATTTGTAAGATTGAAAGAGTGCAGAGGAGATTTACTAGAATGTTGCCGGGTTTTCAGGAGTTGAGTTACAGGGAAAGATTGAACAGGTTAGGACTTTATTCCTTGGAGTGCAGAAGAATGAGGGGAGATTTGATAGAGGTTTACAAAATTGAGGGGTATGGACAGAGTTAATGTGAGTAGGCTCTTTCCACCTAGATTAGGAGAGAGAAACATGAGAGGACATGGCTTTAGGGTGAAAGGGGAAAGGTTTAGTGGGAACATTAGGGGGAACTTCTTCACTCAAAGAGTGGTGGGAGTGTGGAATGGGCTGCCATCTGATGTAGTAAATGTGGGCTCACTCTTGAGTTTTAAGAATAAATTGGACACATACATGGACGGGAGAGGTCTGGTGGGTTATGGACTGGATGCAGGTAAATGGGACTAGCTGAATAATGTTTTGGCACAGATTAGAAGGGCTGAATGGCCTGTTTTTCTGTGCTGTAGTGTTATATGGTTCTAAACATAGATTCAAGGAGTTCAGCAAACGTCAAAGGGAATAATTCAGGAAAAATCAGGATTTTAGAGTACCAGGTCAGAAAGTGGAGAGATTGAGAGGAAGATAGATGTCACAACCAGTAAGACTGTAAGGAAGGAGCAAGGTAATAGACACGATGGGACAGATGGGTTGAAGTGTGTATAGTTTAATATTAGGAGTATTAAGAGTAAGGGAGGTGAACTTGGAGCATGGATCAGTACATGGTTCTGTGATGTTGCCATCGCAGAGACTTGGTTGAGAGAGAGAGACAGGACTGGATGCTTAATGTTCCAGGGTTTTGATGTTTTAGAAAAGATTAAGAGGGAGGTAAAAGTCAGGGAAGGGGTGGGGTGGGGGGGGAGCGGTTTCATTATTAATCAGGGACAGTATCACAGCTGCACTCGGAGGGGACATAATGGAGGGCTCATCCACTGTGTCTATATGGATAGAACTCAAAAATAAGAAAGGTGCAATCACTCTGACGGATTTATACTACAGACCACTCCCCCTCCCCCCCCAATAGTCACCGGGACATTGAGGAACAGATATGCAGGCAGATTAGGGAAAGGTGTAAAAATGACAGGGTTGTTCTTATGGGTAACTTCAACTTCCCTAATATAGACTGGGATCTCCTTAGTGCAAGAGGTTTAGATGGGGCAGAATTTGTCAGATGCTTCCAAGTATGTAAATCAGTATGTAGATAGTTCAACGAGCGGAGGGGCCATACTGGACCTAGTGTTGGGAAATAAGTCTAGCCAGGTGACTGACCTTACAGTGGGGGAGCATTTAGGGAATAGTGATCACAACTCCACAAGATAGCTATGAATTAGGATAAGCATGGACCTTGCAGGAGAATCTGAAACTGAGGCAGGGAAAATTATGAGAGTATTAGGAAGGAACTATGGAGAGTTAATTGAAAACAGCTGTTTTTGGGCAAGGAGGGTGTTAAAAGACCAACTGCACAGAGTACAGAGTTCCCCTGCAGCTACTGCCCTTGTCCTTTTTCATGTAGTGGCCATGTGTCTGGGAGGTGCTGTCATAGAGTCATACAGCCCAACTGGTCCATGCTGATCAAGATGCCTATCAACGCTAGTTCCATTTGCCAGTGTTTGGCCCATAATCTTCTAAACCTTTCCTATCCATGTTCCTGTCTAACTGTCATTTAAAAATTGTCATTATACCTGCCTCAACCACTTCCTCTGGCAGCTCATTCCATATACATACTACACTTTATGTAAAACAAAAGGTTGCCCCTCAAGTTCCTCTTAAATCTTCCCCTTTCACCTTATACCTATGCCCTCTAGTTCTTGATTCCACAACCCTGGGAAAAAGAACCAGGGAGTACATTCATCCTCTATGCCCTTCATGATTTTATGCACCTCTAAGGTCACCGCTCAGTCTTCTACACTCCAAGGAATAAAGACCTAGCCTGAACAACCTATCCCATTAACTCAGTCCCTCAAGTCCTGGAAACATCTTTGTAAATCTTTTCTGCAAAGTAAAACCTGGGTAAGTAGCTGCAGTGCATTTTGTAGACAATACACACTGCACTCACTGTGCAGTGAGTGCTTAGGGTGGTGGATGGGGTGCAAATATCTGGGTTGATTTGTCCTGGATGGTACTTCCATTCAAGCGGAGAGTATTGTCTTGTGCCTTGTAGATGGTGGGAAGGCTCTGGGGTATCAGGAGGTGAGTCACTCACTGCAGGATCCCCAACCTTCTCTTGTGTGGTCTTGTCAAGTTTCTGATTAGTGCTGACTCTGAGGATGTTGATGGTTGTGATGGTAATGCCATTGAATATCGAGACAAAGTGGTTGGACTGTCTGGAATGTTATCCAGTTCCTGCTGCATGTGGCATGGGCTACTTCATTTACTGAGGAGATGTGAATGGAATTGAATATTGTGCAGTGAACATCTCCACTTCTAAGCTTCTGATGGAAAGAGGGTCATTGATGAAGCAGCCAAAGATGCTTGGGCTCAGGACACTGCCTTGAGGAACTCCTGCAGGGATGTCCTGTGGCTGGATGTTTGACCTCCAACCACAATCATCTTCTTTTGTATCAGGTGTGACTCTAATAGGGGAGTGATTTCCCCTTGATGCCCACTGACATCAGTTTCACCGGGCTTCCTTTATGTCTTGACGTTGAGGGCAGCCACTCTTACCTCACCTCCGGACAAGCTCTTTGGCCCAAGTCAATCAAGTCTGTGCTAAGGTCTGGAGATGAATGCTCCTGGCAAAACCAGAACTGGGCAACATGAACCATCTGGTAGCACCATCAGCAACAGCTTCCATCATCGAGTCGCACATCACAGAAACAGGCCCTTTGGCCCACCACATCTTTGTCGATGTTTTGCCACCCACACCAATCCTATGTGTCTGCATTAGGACCATCTACACCTTGCTTATTTAAATGCCTGTCTAAAAGCTTCTTATACACAGTGATTATATCTGGTTCCACCATCTCTTCTGGCAGCATGTTCCAGATATCAACCACCCTAAGAACTTACCCCTCAGATCCCCTTTAAGATTCCTTCCACTCACCTTAAACCTGTATCCCCTTGTTTTTGATCACTTGACTGATAATTGAGAGGAGACAAGGTAATAATTTGCTGATTAGATGAGAACTGGATTTTAGGCAAGTAACTTGATTGTACCCCAAAAATGGGGATGTAGGGTACAATGTAAGATGCCATGTTCAGGGCAGTTATTGCTGGGGACAGCATGTAGCTGAGGTGCAAGGAAAGATTGTCTGGAGACAGGAGGAGTCAGTGGAGGCAGAGAGAAGGAAACAGTTGGCTCTGAATGGATGTATGGAGGTGGACTGTGGAAGTGTTGGGAGCAGTTCAGAGGTTAATCTGATTAGTACCAGGGGTGGACAGGTTGCCCCCCACGAACAGGCTGGGCTTGTACCTGCTGGAGTTGATGGGAGGGGATGATTGAAATGTGTAAGACCCTGAGGAGTCTTGAGAGGGTGTGTGAGGAGAAGACAAACTTTTTTTGGAAGAATCTACAACCATGGGTCACTATTAAAAAATTAGGATTGCCCACTTAAACCAGAAGGGAGGCCTTTTTATCCCTGCTCAGAGTTGAGTCTTTGGAAGTCTTTTCCTCAAACGTTGGTGAAAGCGGAATACTTGAGGTAGGAAGGTTCTGGAGTTATGTAGATGCTGTGCATCGGGAGGCAGTCACCCCCCCCCCCCCCCCCACTTTGAGCAGATACTTTGAGGGTCCAGGAGGCAGCTAGATGGGTGACTGTCAGGGGAGAGAAAGAGAAAGGGAACAAGCAGACAGAGCAGAGGACCCTGGAGGCTGTTCCCCTTTGGATGCTGTTGAGGGGGATGACCTACAGGGATCAAGTGGCAGTAGCCAAGTCTCTGGCACTGGGACTGGTTTTGCTGCTCAGAAGGGAAGGGGGGAGAAGAGGAGGGCAATAGTGATAGGGGACTCAATAGTCAGGGGAACAGACAGGAGGTTCTGTAGAAGTGAGCGAGAATCCTTGATGGTATGTTGCCTCCCAGGTGCCAGGGTCCAGGATGTCTCTGATCAGGTCCACAGCATTCTTGTGCGGGAGGGAAAGCAGCCAGAAGTCATGGTACATGTTGGTTCCAACGACATAGATAGAAAGAGGGATGAGGTCCTGAAAAGTGAGTTAAGGGTGCTAGGCAGAAGGCTGAAGAACAGGACCTCGAGGGTAGCAATCTCAGGATTGCTGCCAGTGCCATGTGATAGTGAAGGTAAGAATAGGAGGAGATGGCAGATGAATGAGTGGCTGAGGAGTTGGTGCAGGGGGCAAGTTTTTAGAGTTTTCGATCACTGGGGTCTCTTCTGAGGAAGGTGGGACCTGTACAGATTGGATGGGTTACACCTGATCTCGAGGGGGACCAATATCCTTGCAGGCAGGTTTGCTAGTGTGGTTGGGGGTGGGGTGGGGGGGCAGTGGGGTTTAAACTAGTTTGAAAGGGAACCGGAGGGATAGGTCAGTGGAAGAAGTGCATGGAGTAGAGCCAGATCTAACATATAGAGAGGCTTTGAGGAAGGAGAAGCAGAGTATAAGGTATAAAAGTAGCAGGGTGGATGGGCTAAAGTGTAGTTACTTAAATGCAAGAAGCATCAGGAATAAGGGTGATGAACTGAGAGCTTGGATAAATACATGGAACTGTAGCGGTTGCTACCGCTGAATAAAACAAGACTCTACTCGGAGGATTGCCAAACAGAACTGGTTTATTTTCCCGCCTTGCGCGGGCCCTTTAAGGGAGAAAACTCCCGCCCAAAAAAACCGGCAATGACGTAGATCCTACGTCATCAGGACTTTCCCGCACGCGGGTTCTCCCCGTCGCTCGGAAAGACGAGGCCCGCCGCCATCTTGGGCCCTGTCGCTCCGACGCCGCGCAACCCGACTGCCGAGCCGGTTCGCCCGACTAGACGGTGAGTCGCCACACAACCCCCCCCAGAACCGGCGAGACAGTCCCCAAGGTCCGTGGGCTGTGCCAACTGCCGCTTAGGGGGGCGGCCTCTGCGTCGTGGCGTGGCAACCTCGACAGGCTGTTGCAGATCCAAATGGGCCGGTTTGAGGCGGTCTGCCGTGAAAACCTGTTCCCTGCCTCCAATGTCCAAAATAAAAGTGGATCCGTTATTCCGTATGACTCGGAACGGTCCCTCATATGGTCGTTGCAATGGCGCCCGAGGTGTGCCCCTGCGAACGAAAACAAACTTACAGTCCCGTAGTTCCTTGGGTTGGCAGGATGGGGCTTGACCGTGCCATGAGGTGGGAATCGGGGCCAAGGCGCCAAGCTTCTCGTGCAGTCTGGGGGTTGTTCCCCTTGGTCCCGAAGGGCAGGTATGAAATCCCCGGGGACAACTAGTGGCGCCCCGTATACAAGCTCAGCTGACGAAGTGCGGAGGTCTTCTTTGGGGGCAGTGCGTATGCCGAGCAGGACCCAAGGCAGCTCGTCAACCCAGTTAGGACCCTTCAAGCGGGCCATCAAGGCCGATTTTAGATGGCGGTGAAAACGTTCCACCAACCCATTTGATTGAGGATGGTAGGCCGTGGTGGTGTGCAGCTGCGTCCCTAGCAGGTTCGCTAATGCAGCCCAGAGACTGGAAGTGAATTGGGTGCCTCTGTCTGAAGTGATGTGGGCCGGAACGCCAAAACGTGAGACCCAAGTTGTGAGCAGTGCTCGGGCGCAGGAATCAGTTGTGATGTCAGTCAGGGGGGTTGCCTCAGGCCACCTCGTGAACCGGTCCACGATGGTAAGGAGGTACTGGGCTCCCCTTGAAACCGGCAGAGGGCCCACGAGGTCAACGTGTATGTGGTCGAACCTCCTACGGGTAGGCTCGAACTGCTGTGGTGGGACCTTGGTGTGTCGCTGGATTTTTGACGTCTGGCAGTGCGGACAAGTCCTGGCCCACTCACTGACCTGTTTGCGCAGGCCATGCCAGACAAACCACCTGGCAACCAGTCGGACAGTAGATCTGATGGACGGGTGCGCCAACCCATGTACCGAGTCAAAAACGCGTCTCCGCCAGGCTGCAGGGACTATAGGGCGGGGCTGACCCGTCGCAACGTCGCAAAGTAGGGTCCGCTGACCTGGACCAACCAAGAAATCTCGGAGCTGCAGACCCGAGACTGCGGTTCTGTAGCTGGGCAGTTCGTCGTCGGCTTGCTGTGCGTCAGCCAGGGCCGTGTAGTCGACACCCAAGGATAGGTTGTGGATGGTTGGTCTGGAAAGTGCATCAGCAACAACATTATCCTTTCCGGAGACATGTTGGATGTCAGTTGTGAACTCGGAAATGTAGGATAATTGTCTCTGCTGACGGGCTGGCCAGTGATTGGAGACTTTGGAGAAGGCAAAGGACAGAGGCTTATGATCGGTGAAAGCGGTGAAAGGCCTGCCTTCTAGAAAGTATCGGAAATGCCGGACCGCCAGATACAGCGCTAGAAGTTCCCGATCAAAAGCGCTGTACTTCAATTCTGGCGGTCTAAGGTGTTTGCTGAAAAATACCAAGGGTTGCCAGCGGCCTTCGAGTAGCTGTTCCAGTACCCCACCCACCGCGGTGTTGGACGCGTCTACCATGAGGGCAGTCGGGACGTCAGTCCTGGGGTGTACCAGCATCGTGGCGTCTGCCAGGGCGTCTTTGGCCTTAACGAAAGCAGCCGCAGCCTCGTCAGTCCAGGTGATGTCCTTGCCCTTACCAGCCAGCAGCGAGAACAGAGGGCGCATGATATGGGCTGCTGCAGGGATGAAACGATGGTAAAAGTTGACCATCCCAAGGAATTCCTGTAGGCCTTTGACTGTGTCGGGGCGGGCAAAATGGCGGATAGCATCCACCTTGGCGGGTAGGGGTGTTGCCCCGTCGCTGGTGATTTTGTGGCCAAGGAAATCGATAGAGTCAAGTCCGAACTGGCACTTGGACGGGTTAATCGTGAGGCCGAAATCGCGGAGGCGGGAATACAGCTGGCGGAGGTGGGAAAGGTGTTCCTGGCAGTTACGGCTGGCGATCAGTATGTTGTCCAAGTAAATGAACACCAAGTCCAGGTCTCGGCCTACCGCGTCCATCAGCCGCTGGAAGGTCTGTGTGGCGTTCTTAAGGCCGAACGGCATCCGAAGGAATTCGAACAGGCCGAATGGGGTGATAATCGCAGTTTTGGGGACGTCATCCGGATGGACCGGGATTTGGTGGTCTCCCCTAACGAGGTCCACTTTGGAAAAGATGCGGGCCCCGTGTAAGTTCGCTGCGAAGTCCTGGATGTGAGGGATGGGATAGCGGTCCGGGGTGGTGGCGTCATTCAGCCTGCGGTAGTCGCCGCAGGGCCTCCACCCTCCGGTGGCTTTGGGGACCATGTGCAGGGGGGGAGGCCCAGGGGCTGTCTGACCTGCGAACAATCCCCAGCTCCTCCATGTGACGGAACTCTTCCTTTGCCAGGCGAAGCTTGTCTGGAGGTAATCGTCGTGCTCGGGCATGAAGGGGTGGCCCTGTGGTAATGATGTGGTGTCGTACCCCATGTGTGGGCCTAGAATTTGTAAACGAAGGTGCCAAAATCGATGGGAATTCGGCTAGGAGCTTGGCGAAATCGTCGCCAGAAAGGGAAATGGAGTCCAGGCGCGGGGCTGGTGGGCTGATTTCTCCCAGGGGATAGGTCCGGAGAGTGCTAGAGTGAACTAACCGCTTCCTTCGCAGGTCGACTAACAGGTTGTGGGCCCGAAGGAAATCGGCTCCTAGGAGTGGTCGGGCGACGGTGGCAAGGGTAAAGGTCCAGGTAAAACGGCTGCCGCCAAAGTGTAATTGAAGCGTACGGGTGCCGAAAGACCGTATCGTTGTACCATTGGCGGCATTGAGTAGAGGACCTGGTGGCCTGTTACGAGTGTCGCGGCCTGTCGGGGGCAAAATACTGACCTCTGCTCCAGTATCAACGAGGAAACGCCGTCCAGATTTCTGGTCCTGAACGAAGAGGAGGCTCTGTCAGCGGCCAGCTGCCGTAGCCATCAGCGGCGGCTGGCCCTGGCGTTTCCCTGAAACTTGCAGGGTGGGCGGCATCGACGGGCCTCCGCACCCCACCTCTGATGGTAGAAGCACAGCTGGTCACCCGTGTCGTCATCTGCGTTCCTGGGGCGTGGCTGCTCGGTTGCTGGGGCCGGGCGAGGCGCGCGTTGGGCTCGCGGCCTGGTGATTTGACTGACGGACGAACCGCTCTCGCGCTTGGCCCTCCACAGGACATCTGCCCGGGCGGCCACCTCACGGGGGTTGCTGAAGTCGGCGTCAGCTGACAACAAGTGGATGTCATCGGGGAGCTGTTCGAGGAAGGCCTGTTCGAACATCAGGCATGGCTTGTGTCCCTCGGCCAATGCCAGCATCTCATTCATTAGGGCGGATGGGGATCTGTCCCCCAGGCCATCCAGATGAAGCAGAAGGTCCGGATCAAAAGGTCTTTGAAAGCCGAAGGTCCGGATCAAAAGGTCTTTGAAAGCCGGGTACTTATCTTCCTCCGGAGGCGACTGGATGAAGTCTCCAACCTGGGCGGCTGTCTCCTGGTCCAGAGAGCTAACCACATGGTAGTACTTCGTGGAGTCGGAGGTGATCTGCCGAAGGTGGAATTGCGCTTCGGCCTGGTCAAACCAGACGCTGGGCCGAAGTGTCCAAAAGGTGGGCAGCTTGAGGGCCACTGCGTTGGCTGCTGCGCTGTCGTCCATTTCGCGGGTCCAAAAGCCGTTTGGACCGTCGGGGTCACCAACGTAGCGGTTGCTACCGCGGAATAAAACAAGACTCGACTCGGAGGATTGCCAAACAGAACTGGTTTATTTTCCCGCCTTGCGCGGGCCCTTTAAGGGAGAAAACTCCCGCCCAAAAAAACCGGCAATGACGTAGGTCCTACGTCATCAGGACTTCCCCGCGCGCAGGTTCTCCCCATCGCTCGGAAAGACGAGGCCCGCCGCCATCTTGGGCCTCGTCGCTCCGACGCCGCGCGACCCGACTGCCGAGCCGGTTCGCCCGACTAGACGGTGAGTCGCCACAGAACTATGATATTGTGGCTCTTGCAGAGACTTGGCTGTCACCAGGGCGGGAATGGATACTGAATATTTCGGATTTCAGTGTTTTAAAAGGGATGGGGTGGGTGGGTGGGAAGAAGAGGAGGAGAGATGGCGTTACTGGTCAGGGATACTATTACAGCTGCAGAAAGGGTGGATAATGTAGAAGGATCCTCTCTAGAGTCAGTATGGGTGGAAGTTAGGAACAAGAAAGGAGCAGTTACTCTAGTAGCAGCAAGGATATTGAGGAGCAGATCGGGAGGCAGATTTTGGAAAGGTGCAAAAATAACAGCGTTGTTATCATGGGAGACTTCAACTTCCCAAATATTGATTGGCACCTGCTTAGTGCCAAAGGTTTAGACGGGGCAGAGTTTGTTAAGTGTGTCCGGGATAGATTTCTGTCACAGTATGTTGACAGGCTGACTAGAGGGAATGCTATATTAGATCCAGTATTAGGTAATGAACCAGGTCAGGTGACAGATCTCTCAGTGGAGGAGCATTTCCGGAACAGTGACCACCGCTCCCTAACATTTAGCATTGTCATGGACAAGGATAGGAGCAGAGGACAGGAAAATATTTAATTGGGGAAGGGCAAATTATGAGGCTAAGGCTAGAACTTGTGAGTGTAAATTAGGATGACATTTTTGAAGGGAAATGTACTTGGAGATGTGATCCTTGTTCAGAGACGTCTTGCAGGATGTTAGGGATAAATTTGTCCCAGTGAGGCATAGAAAGAATGG